>NC_136908.1:40735492-41037885 GCF_949606895.1 Notothenia rossii | reverse complement strand
GACTGTGGGATGAAAGATAACAAATCTAGTCTTGCTAACTAAGTGAAGGACATTTGGGATGGTATATTGGATAGCAGAGACAACGCATATAATGCAGACTGAGCTTCTGAATGAGACTGTGTGAGTGAGTCAATACGCCAGTTAGATTAGCTATCAAAGGTAAACACTGTATGGTACCTTACCCTGCTGCCAGATGAGCTCACTGTAGATCAAACAGTGTGACCGATGTGTCGTCAGACGGAGCGTTAACTTTAATTTACTGTTAACCTTTTTTCCCAACACGATTTCATTGCTTGCCAAGTGAAATTCCTGGGAAAATCTGTTGAAGAAGTGGGACACGTCACTGTGCAGCGCTCTGCTGAAACTGGCCTGCTCTGCTGTGTTTCTGCAGCTCGCTTCTGACCTGCCATTGTTCTTCATATCAACCTGAAACCAACCGGTACTTCCCTGTCTCACCAAGTACCCTGTCCACAGTTTCGTCAAAGTAAAAGAACCGTTTGTGTTTTATACATATCCTTATGTTTCGGCCAGTCTCCCTGTAAAGATGGTAATAGTTGTCAAACCCGCAATATAGAAAACTTGAATTCTGTACAGTACTGTTACTCATACATGGCTTGACCTATTTAGAAAAGTTTAAAATTCCAAAATGAGCTGAGGTGGAAACTTTTAAAAACACTGAGGTAGAGAACAGTTTTAGAAAAAAAGCACAGTTTATGGTTGTTTTTAACTTTGTGCTGTGTCAATTTAAAGAGTCATCTTTGTTTGGATAAAGTTCAGTCAGATGGACTTCTGTAACATGGATTGCTTTTTGTAATGAAACCCACATTCTTTGTAGCAACTGATCAGGCGTGGGGCTGGTTATCAGTTGCTACAAAACTAATCTTTTCATTTAACAAATAAGCCAAACTTCCCATAGATAATTCTGGGGTTAATCTATGACTTTCTGCAAAAAGAAATTCAATCATCAACAAACAATGTGTTGATTTTCTTGTTACCCTTCCTACCCGCTCACAGTACATGGTTCTTACTAAAGATGGGAAATGTTTCTTCCCTTTTGTGCCAGGGAAACCAATACATCTTCATTAAAAAAAGTATTGAACTATTTTTGCTCTACAGCAAACTATAGAATACCGATGTCCTGCAGATACATCTGTGAATCCTTAAAAAACACAGGTCCACTTTCTGCTCCGGAGGCCTGTGGCTGCTCTGTGACCTGTCCTCTGGTAAAAGTTGGAATGTGTCTCATAGAGGATAAATAAAAACATTTTTCTGTAATGTAAAACCTGGTTGGTTGGTTGTGGTACGTCAAATCATAAAAGTTGTTGCACCTAAGGTAGAATTTTTTTTTTTTCAAATAATTAACCGTGAACGTTGGATTTAGCTTGTTAAAGTCAGACAGTACACGACTTTGTAAAAGAGAGCAGAGGAGGAGGAGGTAATCTAACTGTCTGAACCGAGCGCCTTAAACAGCACTGCAGTCCACATAATTGTGATGTTCATTCCCAGCCGTGGCCCTTGATAAGTAGCTGGGGTAGAAATAACACTCGACTGCCTTTTAATGAATGGGTAATGTGTGCTCTAATGTCTGTCAAGTTATATGAAAGGCCACAATTAATCTGGTAGGAGAGGAACAACTGTGGGATTAGGATGTCTGAAGACTGCACCTGACATGAAGACTGCACCTGACATGTAGCATGTGCCTAGAGTGAACCTGAGCGTTCAATACTGCTGTTTACATGTGAGCATATGTGAGGCCGGTGCTCCTTCTCCTTTCCATCAGCAGATTCTTCTTGCAACCTTTAGAAGCCGAGGTGTTCGTGAAGGAGACCTCCCACCCTGCCATTGTCAGCAGAGTTTATGCTGGTTTTGAGCTCAATCATTCTGCTTCACTGCTTCTCCTGAGAAACACACACTACGTCCTCCTTCAGGGATGGTATTGTCATAAGAGTTCTGAATATTATGCCAATATTAAAGTCTAATTATTATTATTTTTCGAAGAAAATGTTCATTTTATTTACTTGTTTTGGCCTGTGTGGCATTTTGTTTAAAATGGTCATTACCAAAAAGAAACATTTAAAGCTATACTTGTCAGCTGCAATATTGTTGTTGTGCAACTGGGCCGGCTGGCAATAAAATGTTAGATAATTTAACTTCTAACATGCAGTTTAGAGCAACAATAATGTGTTGATTAAATTAATAGTAAATTGACAGTAAATTAATTAATCAAATCAATCAAAAAGCGCGACAATTTCAATCTTCATGATCCAAGACTCAGAATACATTATTTTTATTTATTTTTTTAAGAAGCTTATTGGTGCTGCAGTAGTTCATAGGAGCGGCCCGCCACATTTAAAATGTAGCCAAATGTTTCCCTTTGCTATGTTTCATTGTGAAAAATAAACATTTTTGTTGAAATTAGCGAGCTAAGCTATTTAACGTTAGCTGTTCTTTTCAATTGTAATGTTAATAGGCTTTTTGGTTTTTACTTTGGTATCCAATTGGTGTAAATAAAAGTGGAATATCACTGGTATTGATATCGACTAATCTGAGGAGTCCAGTTGTAGAGCAGTAGCTGAGCCCAGTCAGCCTGCTGTTCCAGAGCAGGGGGGACAGACTCAGAGGAAGCTGGAGCTGAGAATGTGTGACACAGCCCAGCAGTGAGTCAAGGTAGCAGTGCTGATCTCAGGGGAAAAACAAAGCTGTCTCCATTTGGACCAATGCAAATAGGCCGGCTAGACGGAGTGTGTGTGTGTGTGTGTGTGTGTGTGTGTGTGTGTGTGTGTGTGTGTGTGTGTGTGTGTGTGTGTGTGTGTGTGTGTGTGTGTGTGTGTGTGTGTGTGTGTGTGTGTGTGTGTGTGTGTGTGTGTGTGTGTGTGTGTGTGTGTGTGTGTGTGTGTGTGTCAGGGGCAGCAGGACCCCGCCCACTCATGTGTGTTCCTTCATTCACTGAGTGAAGTGACAGACTCCGCCTCTGGAATTCAATCAATCAATGTTTATTTATATATCACAAATGTTACATTTGTCTCAGTGGACTTCACAGTTTGTACAGAATATCAGTATGACAATACGACACCCTCTGTCCTTAGACCCTCACATCGTACAAGGAAAAACTTCCAGAGAAAACCCACAGTTTAAAGGGAAAAATGGGAGAAACCTCAGGGAGAGCAACAGAGGAGGGATCCCTCTCCCAGGACGGACAGACGTGCAATAGATGCCGTGTGTAAATTGAAAAGATAATACATTTGCAACATAGGTAGTCCAAATGTTTGGAAATGCATGTGTGTATAATAGGAAGATGAATCCACGAGGATATCCATCCAGGACTTATGATCCAGGACCACAGCCACGAGTCAAGATCCAGGACTCGCGATCCATGACACAGGACCGCAGGATCATCCATGACTCCGGATCCCGGCGTATATAGACACCAAAAAGAAAGAAATTTGGGGAAGCTAGGTTAATCGGAACATGAGAGTACACAGGTATAGACAGAGAGAAGGACGAAGTAAGATGTCCCCCGACAAACTAAGCCTATATCAGCAAAACTAGGGGCTGAATCTAATAAGCCCTAACTATAAGCTTTATCAAAAAGGAAGGTCTTAAAAACGGATAGGGTGTCTGCCGCCCGAACACAAACTGGAAGCTGATTCCACAAAAGTGGAGCTTGATAAGAAAAGGCTCTGGCTCCCATTGTACTTTTAGAGACTCTAGGAACAACCAACAACCCCGCATTCTTGGAACGCAATGCCCTAGTAGGACAATAGGGTATAATGAGTTCTTTAAGGTAAGATGGCGCCTGCCCATTAAGGGCTTTGTAGGCGAGAAGAAGAATTTTAAATTTTATCCTGTGTTCTATAGGGAGCCAGTGTAAGGCAGCCAGAACAGGAGTAATGTGGTCCCTTTTCCTAACTCTGGTTAGTACACGAGCTGTAGCATTTTGAATCAGCTGAAGCGACTTGACTGACTTCTTGGTACACCCTGATAATAAGGAGTTACAATAATCCAGCCTTGAAGTAACAAATGCATGGACTAGTTTCTCTGCATCTTTTTGAGGCAAGATATGCCTGATTTTTGCAATGTTACGTAGATGGAAGTAGGTGGTCCTTGAAATAGATTTTATGTGGGTGTTAAAGGATAAATCCTGATCAAATATAACACCATCATTCATCCACGTTTTTAAGTCCTTGAGGCAGTCTTGAATTTTATTTAGATAATTAATTTCATCAGGCTTGATTGATAAATATAGTTGAGTATCATCCGCATAACAATGAAAGTTTACAGAATGATTCCTTATAATATTGCTGAACGGAAGCATATATAGTGTGAACAAAATAGGTCCAAGCACTGAGCCCTGTGGCACTCCATGGCTAACTTTGGTTTGCATGGAAGATTCATCGTTGACACGTACAAACTGAGAGCGTTCAGATAGATAGGACCTAAACCAGCCTAAAGCAGTTCCCTGTATGCCAACTAAGTGCTCTAGTCTTTGCAATAGGATATCATGGTCGATAGTATCAAATGCAGCACTGAGATCGAGCAAAACAAGAATAGAGACAAGTCCTTTGTCTGAGGCTATTAGAATGTCATTTATGACTTTAACCAGAGCTGTCTCTGTGCTATGATGTGTTCTAAAGCCAGACTGAAAATCTTCAAATAAATCATAGTTTTTTAAGTAATCACACAGCTGTTTTGCGATTGCTTTCTCAATAATTTTTTAGAGGAACGGAAGATTAGAAATAGGTCTATAGTTGGCTAAAACCTCTGGATCGAGGTTGTGCTTTTTAAGAAGCGGTTTTATCACTGCTACTTTGAATGATTGTGGAATATAGCCTGATAATAAAGACATATTCATAATATTTAATAAAGAAGTGCTAATTAATGGAGAAACTTATTTTAACAGCTTAGTTGGAATCGGGTCTAAGATACACGTTGATGGTTTAGAAGAGAGAATCATTGAATTTAATTGTTCAAGGTTTATGGCTGAAAAGCATTCTAGTTTACTATCTATTGTAATATTATAACTTACGTTTCCGGGAGCTGTTGATAACACTATACTGGTCAAAGGCAAGAGGTCATTGATTTTGTTTCTAAGAGTAACAATTTTATCGTTAAAAAAAGCACATAAAATCATTACTGCCGAGTGCTATGGGAATAGAAGGCTCAGTCGAGCTGTGGCTCTCTGTCAGCCTGGCTACAGTGCTGAAAAGAAATCTTGCATTATTCTTATTCTCATCTATTAATGAAGAGTAGTAGGCTGCTCTCGCTTTACGCAGTGCTTTCTTATATTCATTGAGAGTAATATGCCAAATTAAACGAGATTCTTCAAGTTTAGTGGAACGTCATATCCTTTCAAGTTGTCTCGACTTTTGCTTTATTTTGCGGGTTTCGGCATTATGCCATGGAGCTAATCTATGTTGTTTTATTTACTTCTTTTTCAAAGGAGCAACAGAGTCTAATTTTATTCGCAGCGCATCTGTAGCACTATCAACAACATGATCAATTTGGGGTGGTGTACATTTTGTATAAGTTTCCTCCCTTACATGCAGACATGCTATCGAGTTAAGTATTGGTGGAATCTCTTCCTTAAATTTGGCTATAGCACTAACAGATAGGTTTCTGCTGCAGGAGCTTTTGACTAATGATTTGTAGTCTAGTAACAGTACTTCAAAAGTTACTAAGAAATGGTCGGATAAAGCAGGATTATGCGGTTTGACTAATAGTTGCTCAATTTCAATACCATAAGTCAGAACAAGGTCAAGAGGGTGATTATAGCAGTGGGTTGGTTTATTTACACTCTGACAGAAACCAACAGAATCTAATATAGAGTTAAATGCAACAGTAAGGCTATTTTTATCATCGTCAACATGAATATTAAAGTCACCTACGATAATTACTTTATCTGTTTTAAGTACCAAAGCTGATAAAAACTCAGAGAATTCTTATAAGAATTCTGAATTCCTGTCTCATCTTCAGATTTAATCTACCTGAGGCTCCATAGATTCTAAGCTTAGTGCAGGATCATTTGTCTTAAACATAATATCTACTATGTTGTTAGGCTATGCTGCGATATATATAATACATATAGTATTTATGTTTCTCAATATTTGATCTAAGAATAACAACAGTTTTTATTATGTCTTTAATGATGACTGAATCGGCTGGCGGGGTATGGCCCGGTTGTATAGGTTTTGGAGTTCCACTTGTTTCTGTATATTGATGTTGCTGGCCTAGTGTCACCTTGGTCATGTGACTAACTGAGATTCTATACCAGGAGACCCTGTGATAGTGAGCGACCTGTAGACCCTGGTCAGGTTTGCGGACAAGTTTTTTGGATAAGTAATTTGCATTGATCTGAGAGGTGAGTTAATCGCATTTATCAGCACAGTGCACATGTCTGCAGACACCCTGTCACAACTCTGTACAGCTGTTAAAGCCCACTGACGGCTGATCACTGTTGAATCAGCTTGTTTTTCGTACTCTCTTCTTTGAATGTGGATACAAATATTATAAAAGGCGATATGCAACTACAGTCTGTGAGATTATTTGTTCTGTCACTGGCTTAGAACACTTGTCTTCTCACATTAGTCTCCTGCTTTTTAAATAGTCAACTTTTAATGCATGAATCAATGACAAAAAATGTGCAAGGAATATCTCTTAATAGAGGTATGGTCATATCACACGTAAAATGATATTTGAATATATGGTATATTTGATGCATGGCTGAACCCTATCTAAGCTGTGATCACACTTTCCTCTGACTCTTGGTGTGATAGGACTGTCCCAATTGGGCTTCAAACACAACACTTGAGGGGGCGGGGAGGCTGTGGCTCACAAGTATCCTGGGCAAGAAACCTGAATCCCACATTGCTCCTGATGGCAAACTGAGTGTGTGTGAGTGTTTATCACTCCTGATGCGCAGCTTCCCCTGGTATGGCAGCCTCAGCATCTGGGTGAATACTGACTTGAATGGTGAATTCTTTATCATCACAGTCCAATAGCCGCTTTCACACCAAGTACTTTGCCGTGCTTAGTTCCCAGTACTTAGTCCCGCCGAACTCTTTAGTCCCGGAACTTTCCTAGTAAATTGCGTTCACACCGTAATAAGTCCCTGAGGGAGGATTACACAAATAAAGATTGGTAACTGCCGCTGAAACACATTAATAAACATTATTAATGTTGTACCACGCCCCTTAGCTGTAATATACTGAGCATATCGTCGTGAGCTATTGCTTAAATGAACCACGGCACTCTGGAGAAAAGTACAAGGTTGGAAAAGACGTTATTTAATTTAACCTGGCTATATGATTAAAAGCAACACGATCATCGACCCGACGCAGTCCCCCGTTGTTGTAGTGAGTGCCGCAACGGCGTGAGAAAGAGAGAGAGACAGAGACCCCCCCCCCCCCCTGCTTCACACCAGATGAAATAAAGTATCAATGTTCTCCCATACTGCTCATTCAAATCTGTGTGCCAAGGGAGAAATTAATTGATCACATCAGAATCAGATTGACATGTGAACTCTCAATCAACCATCTTGCGAACAGCTATTTATGGCTTTTGAAAAGTACAACTCAAAAAAATGCTGAGACCAACATTCTTACAATCCTTCCCCTCTGTGTCCTCCCTGCAGCGAGCTTCAGTGGGCCCCCAGGCTCAAGGATGAAGAGGTTCAGGAGACACGGCCAGGAGTCCCAGAGAGACCGGCTCAAACAGGAACTCTTCCAGTTTAACAAGGCAAGTGAACTGTACTTAAAGAAGCACAACTGCTTCCTGATGTTGGCATACTTTTTCCTGAGTTGTTTCTCTGTGATTGCTGCTACATTGTGCAAAGCTTTATCTTTTATGTATGTGTGTCTACATATAGCTTGTTCACAACTACACACATACTTTGGCCTGTTAAATAAATGAGTGAGAGAATACGGTTACATGAGCACATTTTTCCTTTCTGAGTGAGGAAAACATGAGAAAAAACAAGCTTAATATAAACCATTCAGTTCATCCTATGCATCCTCTCGGCAAACACAAAAGGCGAGTTACACACTGCCACTAACATCAGGGGCCAGAAATATAAAGGATGCATTATATACACTTAAAGGGCAATATTAAAAGTTGGGGAGGTTAAAAAGATGAATTCTTATTTTAAATGTAAGCTAAATTCACTAGTTGTTAAAGGATTGCTTTGCCTGTCAGAAATCTATTTTTGAATTTTATTTGGGTTCTTAACTTTTGTACACTTTTTTATGCACTGATGCCATTATTTATTTTTCAGTGTGTTATTTTCAATTGTAGCCTTCACTGTGAGGCACGTTGTAAAGTTTGAATTGTAGTGCTTTAAGCTAAATCATTGATTACCTATCAGACTTTACTGATGATTGCAGCAAAATCACTGCTCTAGGTACAGGTGAGGAATAAATGACCATTTAGTAATAAGTTCTATAAATGTGTTTTTAATGGTCGTATATATGGCATCGTTGTAGTGCCATGAAAGTTTGTTATGAATCAAGACTGCTGGATCAATTTAATTTATACATCAACAGGGCATTAACAGTTTGTCTTCAGTCATTTATCGCTAACTGTCAAATTTAAGAGAGTCAAGATTCAAAGGTTTTATTGTCATATGCGCGGTATATATGGGCCTGAGTGGCGCAGTGGGCTGTGTGTTTGATCATCAGTTCAACGGGGCGTTGGGATACTCCAGTTCGAAACCCACTTCCGCCGCCACTGTGTCAGGCCGTTGTGTCAGGCCGTTGTGTCCCTGGGCAAGGCACTTCACCCGAATTTGCTCCTGTGGGTATTGTCCACAGTACATGTATGATATCAATGTGTACTTGTAAAGCGCCTCGATGACTTTGAGGTGTGAAGATGGACGGTGTGGCGCAGTGGGCTGTGCAAGGGGGCGAAACCCGCCGCTGCGTCTGTAAAGCCGTTGTGTCCTTGGGCAAGACACTTCACCTGAATTTGCTCCTGTGGGTATTGTCCACAGTACATGACCGTTACATGTATGTCTGATATGTATTTGTAATGTGTATCTGTAAAGCGCTTTGGGTCATGGAAAAAGCGCTATAATAAATATAAGGAATTATTATTATTATTATTAGTTACAGTGTAGCAGTGGCTCAGTCAGTAGGGGCTTGGAATGGGACCTGGAGGGTCGCCGGTTCAAGTCCCCGAACACGTGTGGACTGCTACATGGAGAGGTCCCAGTTCACCTCCTGTCCTGCCGTGGTGCCCAAGGTACCGGTAGACTCCTGGTGGTAGGATGGGTTAAAAGCAGAGAGCAAATGTTGCTGTGTGCTCTGCATGTGTGACCATTTAAAGAGGGTTTCATCCCTCCCAATTCTTCTATTCTAAAACAGTGCAAGTTGCAATACATTGTGGTGATTAATTCTGGTTTCCACAAAGCATGATTAATGTTCAAAGATTTACTGATTGTGGTGTTAAGATGAATTATTTTCCTCCTGCTTGATTATTCAACACGTTAACTAAAGGGGAAGTGGAGCACAGCTGCATCACCTGAACAATACTGTGCATTTCACCGTCCTGTCAGAGGAAGTGACAGCAGGGTTCATGTTTCTGTTATCCTTCCTATTTCTTGTCCACATGCTGTTATCTTCCCTCTCTATCCTGCCTGACATTGTCTCTGCTGTCACCGCTCAGACTCACCCCCCCTGTGTGTCCCCTCTCTCCCCTCAGACGGTGGAGCATGGATTCCCCCACCAGCCCAGCGCTCTGGGCTACAGTCCCTCCCTGCAGCTGCTGGCCATCGGTACCCGCTCCGGGGCCATCAAACTGTATCCTTCACTGCCTGAGTGTAAATACTGTGAGGGAATAATGTGAGCGTCATGTTTGAACTTGAGGCAGAATCCATGTCTGCGGTTGTACCTGCTTCAGGTGTTTCATTTTCCCACGCTGTTGCTCAATGCGCCTGCCACTCACACTGTGGCGTCTGTGTAGCCTCTCACACAGTTCAGCTCACTGACAGTGCAGCGGAGCCACTCGGTACACTCTCCCATTCACACAGAGACACACACTGGTTTGGATAACCACGTGACCTCCTCTCATAATGATCATCCATTCACACAATACAGCAGATTGTGGGCACAGATAAAGGGAAATGTTTGAATGACATTTCTGAAAGTGCTGGGTGCTTCACACTGAGCCGGAGAACAGAGCAGCTCCTGTTGAAGGTCCTCATGAAGGACACAAATCATTTGATGATGTGATGCCTCCACAGGGAGGGATCTCCACACTGAGGTCAGGGTCAGATAAACAATGACTCAGCTGTTAGTATTGGTATTTTTTTTCCCAAAGACGGTCAACAAAATCTCCTTTTTTTTATATTCCTGTAAAATGTACAAATATTTTTAAATGACTCATCTTTAACTCGGAGGTTACTTAATTGTATCCAATCAACCTTACCCCGCCTATCATATGAAAAAGCACTTTACTGTGTGGGTAGCTAGCAGGACAATGCCATAGTAGCAGGTGAGAGACACTGGGAAAGTGTTATTAAAACCTATATGATTGAGAATACCAACCTTATCCAGAAAGGCTCACTATTCAGCCTTAGTTGTTAAAACTGTATATGACTTATTCTGTTTCTCCCCTCTTCAGGTTCTTCTTCTTATGCAGTGGATTCATATTGTGTATATTTCACCTTGCTGTAAATCACTTGACGTCATCAGCAGCAGTTATCCAGGATAACCATTTGAATGCTCTGTGAAGCCAGTGCTCTGTTTATAACTTCCCGTTGTCACTGTAGCACCAATAGCACTGAGTCCATCATATGCAGTGTGTCCTTAACCAGTGCTCAGGTATGGAGCTCCAGGTGTAGAGTTCATGGGTCTGCATGATGAGAACGCTGCTGTCACACAGGTGCACTTCCTGCCCCACCAGGTAAACCAAAGAACACATTTTGAAGAGTTGTATATTATGATATAGTTATACTATGCATGCTCATCTCTTTTAGTATGCTGCTTTATTGGGCTGCCCTATATAAGTAAGATGTGTGTTGAATATTGTGCTTGTAAAAAAAAGTGTGCTAAATAACCAGATATTAAAGCGTACTCTGTATTGCCTTCCTGAATTCATTGCTAACCTTTAGTAAAAATGCCTTTTACAGTTTTTCAGGCAGTATTGATTGATAGCTGCTTGTGTGCAGGTTGAACTGGTGACGCTGCTGGATGACAACAGTCTGCACATGTGGACGTTGAAAGCTCACACAGGACTCTCTGAACTCCTTGAGATAGGACGCTTCACTCTCACTGGACCTCCTGGGTAACACACACACACACACACACACACACACACACACACACACACACACACACACACACACACACACACACACACACACACTTTTTCCCAATCCATTCCTCTACACTACAGGTACGTGTCAGAGTGAAGCTGGCTGAAAAACACAAGCCACCAGACTGGATCAACATGGCTACAGTAGCAAACACTGTATATTAAGAGTTATCAGTTTATTTAATCATTGATTTAGTTCATGGAGATTTTAAACTCTTGAAATGATTTGTTAAAAAAGGCATACTAACTGCACAGCTCCCCAAATGATACATTCTATATGATTTAACAATTAGGTGATGCAACAGTTTTAATAATAAATATCAATCCAATGTTATGCATTTTCTTTCTTTCTCAAACAAGCTATATGAATACTACTTCTCACCTCAGGCTGGGGGAGGTTATAAATGGCTCTACTTTCTACTTCTCTGAGATTTGATAAACCAACCCATAGAATATTCTGCAGATTGATATGCTGTATAATGAAAATAATGGTTGGCTACAACTCTGCATTATACAAACTGCAGCTGTCCTTGATTCATTAAAGTGACTCCTCTCCTCCTGCTCCTCTTCCTGCTCCTCCTCCTCCTCCTCCTCAGTGCCCCCCCCAGTGTGACCAGAGTGACGGCAGTGCTGGCTCACTCCTCTGGAGAGCTGCTGCTGCTGGGCACAGAGGGAGGACACGTGTTCATAGTGGAGGTGCCCGGCTTCAGAGAGCTGGAGGAGAGGAACATCAGTCTGGACCAGGTCGCCAGCAGGTCAGCACCCACAATGCACTGCACATCATGTCCAGCCTTTATCACACATTATCATAAAGATTAGATATGTTTCTAATAAGGGAAGGGAGATTTCTGTGTCACCGCCCCCCAGTCCAACAGCATTTATAGCATCCATTATCGATGTGTTGATGATCTCACTCAAAACTTTGTCTAGCCAACAAAATATCAGCTTACATTTGAAATGGAGCTGGAAGATTCTGCTCACCATTTAATCTGCAAAACTGTGTCAGTTAGAAAAGAAACACTCTTGGCAGAGGAGTGTTGGTTAAATTATTATGTTCCATAAAAGCACAATATAAACCAAATGTTACGTTTTGTCAATTAGCCCCTTAACACATCAGAGAAGAAATCTATTAAATCAAGACCATCATTTACTATACTTCATATCTTCAATCTGACCCCATTTTGATTAATTTGTGCATACCGGATAAGTGTATAACCAGATTGATGTAACTGTGGTTACGAATGCATGCGTAATCTTTCCTTTTAAAGGTCCCATGTCTTGGCCATTTCTACTGATCATGATTCCATTGTTGAGGTCTACTAGAATAGATTTATATTGAGCTGAGGGGGCTGCCCATCTGCGAGGCTAGCACCCGCACCCCCAAACGCGGCGCACCTACAGAGTGAGAGAGTGAGTGAGTGAGTGAGTGTGTGAGTGAGTGTGTGAGTGTGAGTGTGAGTGTGAGTGTGAGTGTGAGTGTGAGTGTGAGTGAGAGAGAGAGAGACTCACTCACTCACTCACTCACTCACTCACTCACTCACTCACTCACTCACTCACTCACTCACTCACTCACTCACTCACTCACTTAATTTGGACCAATGGTCACGTCGCTGTACCCAGGAAGAAAAAGAGAAATGTCCAACGAGGCGTTCTGGGGCAGCATAGACAGGTCTTTTCTGTGTTAGAGTTTTACTCCCTACACTGCCTACAGGGTGTACTTTGAGGGTTTGTGAATCTGCAGACCGTTTACATGCATACAAAGCTACATAACACACAAGGGGACGGGTAATAACCGGAAAAGCATGACATGGGACCTTTAAACAAGGCTGGCCAAATGTTGCCTGCATCTCCGTATTATGTATCATTATACAGGTTGCTGTGATGAACAATGTGAAGTGATGGATATTGTTTGTACAAAGCCCCAGACAACTAACTTTCTTTTGAAGAAAATTCTCTACAGGATTCTGAAACTGTTGGTGTTTATGAAAAATACTGTCAAGAATAGACAGTCATGAGAAAACAATACCTGAACGAGAAGCTATAAGTGATGACCTGCCTGTTCAGAAGAATAATTAATTAATCAAATATACGAATTTCCCCAAAAAAACCTAACCCTTCCTGTTTCGTGGTATTTACTGGGTGTAATGGTGTCCGTGCCTGAAATCACTCTGAGGCTGCAGCTGGGTGTGCTGTGCCAACTCTCTTATATACAATTATCCTGAGCGACAAATAATGAAAAGCTGGAAACAGTTGAATTCAATTGAGGTAACGAGTTGTATATCCTGTGCACACTAATAAGTTAAGTGTGGCATATATTTATATATTTATTTATATGGCTGCTGCTGGGCTCCTACATCTCTTAGGCTTAAATAGCTGCTGTAGAGTTAGGTATGTTGTGGCTCACAGAGCAGCTCTCTCCATTGGAAAGAATGGTCTGGCTCTTAGCTTGTTGAAATGGAGCCCAGTGAGTCTGGGTCCTTTTTTGAAGTCTTTCTGGCAGCTTGCACAAGTTGAGATGAACTAGTGAACAAGACAAACTGCTGCAGATACAAGTCAACCATCAGATGTGTGGGTACCTTTTTAACAGCATGTTTATACAATGCTCACTCCCTGACTTTACACAGTCTGACTTGTAAAACACAAGTTTAATACTCTGTATTTTGCCTTTTCATATATTCCTTTTCTTTTTCCTATGGAAGTGCACAGCAGTTTACTGAATTTCAAATGGAAACATAAACTGCGTAAATGTGTATTGATTGTTCAGACTTAAACTCTGCTACATACACATTAGACAATCCACATCTGTGTGCACTGACCTTCAGTCCCTCAGATCTGTAATGAGGCCTTCTTCTCGTCATGTCCTTCCTCTCACTTATTGTCCTCTTGCTTTGACCTCCTCCAGTGTACCGGACGACTACTTCGGCCGCAGGAATCTAGAACACGTAGAGGCCTTACAGGAGAACCCGGTCAACCCAAACCAGGTTGTTATTGGCTACGGACGAGGTCTCATGGTCATCTGGGATCTGGAGAAACAGAGTGCCGTCCAGCACATCCCCGCAACACAGGTACCTGCAGCTCAGTGTGACGCTGTGTATTACCCAGAGTTCTAACCAGCATGCTTAATGTTGGTATTTGTCTTGTGTATTTTCTATAGCAACTGGAGAGTGTGTGGTGGACAGAGGATGGGGACTACCTTCTCAGTTCACACAGTGATGGAAGTTACTGTCGGTGGATGGTGAGTGGCGTGAACGAGGAGGAGGAGAAGTCAGACATTCCCTATGGTGAGGATAAAGACGTGTTCTTTGTAGCGTTCTCTTTACTGTAATGTGTTTTTCTGGAAGCTAATGTTGGCTTGTATTTATCACTGCAGGACACTTCCCATGCAAGGCCATTTCAAAAATAATTCAGCTGCCTACAGAAGAAGGGTGAGTTGACTTTATACACCAGAGAGATGTATGTGTGACATGTGTAGCCCTCCCTCAGTGAAAGTGGTTCTAACATCCTCACTATGTTTAACTCCATTTCCCAGATGTGTTACGTTGTTACATATTAATCTCTGTGCATACTAGCCTGAACTTGAACTTGGTGTGTGTGTGTGTGTGTGTGTGTGTGTGTGTGTGTGTGTGTGTGTGTGTGTGTGTGTGTGTGTGTGTGTGTGTGTGTGTGTGTGTGTGTGTGTGTGTGTGTGTGTGTGTGTGTGTGTGTGTGTGTGTGTGTGTGTGTGTGTGTGTGTGTGTGTGTGTGTGTGTGTGTGTGTGTGTGTGTGTGTGTGTGTGTGTGTGTGTGTGTGTGTGTGTGTGTGTGTGTGTGTGTGTGTGTGTGTGTGTGTGTGTGTGTGTGTGTGTGTGTGTGTGTGTGTGTGTGTGTGTGTGTACAGGCCTCCGTTCCTCCTCTTCAGCGGGGGTATGCCCAGGGCCAGCTACGGGGACAGACACTGCATCACAGTGATCCACGGCAAAACACACGTGGCTCTGGACTTCACCTCCAGGATCATCGACTTCTTCGCCATCAGAGACGGACCGCAGCACACAGGCAGGCAACACACAGGCAGGCAACACACAACACCAGCAACTGACGTGTGGCAAACTGAAAATGAACCTCCTGCTTCTGTACAACAGAATCCGATTGATTTAACTTTTTTCAACATATCAGTTAGAACCCTGTCCCAACATTTTTTTGTGGAAGAAACCCCTCAAACAAACCACATTGTTCATAATTCAATCAATCAAAATCAGAATCTGTTTTATTACCAAGGAACTTGCCCTGGTGTAAGTGGTGCATACAAAGAGACAGAAAGAAGAATCATACAAAATATAACTATTATAATGTATACTACTAATCAGGCGCTGTGACCCCCCCTCACTCTGATTTCTCCCACTTACCTGGTAACAGGTACAACTGAGGATACAAATACTAATACAAATGTGAGCTTGCACTATAAACCTTTTGAGGCGGTTAGCAGCGTAAAGACCTGTCAGCTCTGATTACACATGGACCAGGCAACCAGCTTTACATTGCTTAATGTTAACACAGAAGTATTCTAAGTCATTCAAAAGTGGGTTTTTGTTTCAGTTTTTGCAAGAGGTGTTTACAACCCCAGAAAGTGTTCAGATAGTGTCACAGCACTGTAGAGAAAAGTCTAGTTTACAGTGTCCTAGTATCTAACTGCCATCACTGCCCCCTGCAGGAGACCCCAGTGCGCTGGTGGTGCTGGTGGAGGAGGAGCTGGTAGTGATCGACCTGCTGACGGAGGGCTGGCCGGTCATCCAGACCCCGTACCTGGTGCCCCTCCACAGCTCAGCCATCACCTGCTCCCACCACGTCTCCGCCATCCCCCTCAAACTGTGGGAGAGGGTCCTCGCTGTGGGAGACCTGCAGAGCACACACTACTCTAAAAAGGTACGCCTTCTAATCACAAGGAACCTCATTTTAGATTTTTTAAACGAAATAGAAACAAATCTTGTAGAAAGAACAATGATAACCCTACAGCCCCACAGCTATATGAATGTTGCTCTGCTCAGAGACACATGCATGTAACAATCCCCCAGAAACTAAACCTGATGTGACTCTCCTCAAACTCTAAAGCGGTTTAATATATTCAGTATGTTGTATCGTGAATATGGACACATTCCTTCACTTGTGGGTGAACAGGTGGCATTAAGTTGGTATTATTGTTAAACTTTCATTTCCCCTCTCCATGCAGCCGTGGCCAATCACAGGAGGCCAGAATCTGGCCCCCGACCCCCCACAGAGAGACCTGCTGCTCACAGGGTCAGTGCTGCACTCTGGAAGAAATAACTCTGCAACGTTCCTGTCACAGATGTAACTATATCGTCTTATCTGTGTGTGCAGGCACGAGGATGGGACGGTGCGTTTCTGGGATGCATCAGGTGTCTGTCTGTACCCTATGTATAAGTTAAGCACCGCCGGAGTGTTCCACACAGACGCTGACCCCAATGACAACATGAACCAGGGCACTGAGGGAGAGTGGCCACCCTTCAGAAAGGTGTGTGTGTGTGTGTGTGTGTGTATCCATTATACAACCAGAAACAAAGTGCACTTTGTTTGTGGATACACTTTAAAATGCAATGTGGCAACCTTACACAAAACTTAAAATGGTTTGATTAAAAAGTGTCTTCTTAAAATAACTTCCCTGGAGCTTTCAAGCACAATTTTATATATGGATATTATTGGGAGGTGTGTGGTGCAGTGGATTAGTGCGTTGGTGTTCGGATCAGGGGAGCACAGGTTCAAACCCCACTGCAGTCAGCATGTCGTTGTGTCCCTGAGACACTTCACCCCAAGTTGCTCCTGTCGGGATTGCCCACAGTACTGAGTATGTAAGTCGCTTTGGATAAAAGACACTAACAAGTGACATGTAATGTAAGGCAAGGCAAGTTTATTTATAGAGCACTTTTCAACACAAGGCAAATCAAAGTTGCAATTAAAAGTGCAATGTAGTGTCGTTCTCTCAATCTACCATTTCAGATAAAGAATGATATTGTCAATGCACTGTCCCAATCACATTGCAATGTAAAAGCAACTGGCTACTAAATGTGCCACTCTTTATTGTCTGTCTATAAATCGTATTTTACATTTAAAACAATGAGTAACATACTTGAAACGTAGGTGCTAATGTGCAGGTGTTTATTATTCATTAGAATTGCATCATGGGAAATGAAGGATCCAGAATAGCTTGCAGAGATTAGCTTGACTCGTGCTTAAGTCTTAAAGTCAGGATATCTCTGCTTGTGCTGCCTCCTTTTCTTTTAGACCAGTACAAGCTACTGTCTTACTTCTAATGTTTCTCTTTTGTCCAGGTTGGCTGTTTTGACCCGTACAGCGATGACCCGAGGCTCGGCGTGCAGAAGATCCATCTTTGTAAATACAGTGGTTATCTGACTGTGGCTGGCACTGCGGGACAGGTGAGATCACTGCTGAGCATCAAGTCATTTATGAACACTCTCTTCCCCACTACTGTAGCTCTTCCTCCCCTTCAGCTTCACTCTGCATGAACTCATGCTCCCAGCTGTGAAGGGCTCTTTACATTGAGGGGACATTACACATTGTGCTGTGAACCTTCGTAATGACTGACTCTATGACACGGACATTTCTAATGGAGGGGGCTTTCAGAGATGATTTCCCTCCTTTTTTATTTGAGGGATAATTCCTTTACCATCAATACATATTTTACGATGTCTCTCAAAGGAACAAAGAAGAACATTTATGAACATTATAATAGCATTTGATGAAGTATCAAGAGGGAACTTGATGGTTCCTCATGTGCACTTCTGTTTGGGGTTTAAAAAAAGGAGCGGTCAGTCAGGTACACTTGCTATGATTGCATAGCTTGCTGTTTATTGTACACATTACTAACCCTTAACATCTACACAATGCACAAACATGTAAGGCGGGATTATAGGGTGAGGATGTAGCTGCCAGAATGTGAGTTTTTTTCTTTCTTTCAGACACCTTGTTTGGATATGAGTTTTGAAGGAGTGTGTATTGTGCTTCATCCCTTGTATTCCACTGTGTCTGTGTCCAGATCCTGATGCTGGAGCTGAATGACGAGGCAGCGGAGCAGACGGTGGAGGCTAAAGTTGTGGACCTGCTGCAGGGCCAGGAGGGCTTCCGCTGGAAGGTATATTTCAGTGTACTGCCAAAACCAATACATTGCTTCATACCATACCGATGTAATGCTTTAACCAGCACTCCCTGAGAGCTGTAACACCTTGCGGTGCTTGGAACACTGCATTTCTCTCCTGTTACATCCCTTGTTACATTTTCCCATGTGTGTTTGTTGTTGTGCTTTAGGGCCACACTCAGCTGGATGTGCGGGAGGAGCCTGTTCTGTTTCCTCCAGGCTTCCAGCCCTTTGCTCTGGTGCAGTGTCAGCCCCCTGCTGTGGTCACCGCCCTCACCCTGCACTCGGAGTGGAAGCTGGTAGCTTTTGGAACCAGCCACGGCTTTGGCCTATACGATTACCAACAGAAGAACAACGTACTCATTAAGTAAGGAGATGCACAGAAGGAGATCTAAAGATAGATTTATGATTAGGTTTACACCCTTTAGGAATTCTCTGTTTTCAGGAGCTGCATATCATGTTTTATCACATGCCAAAGGACTTGGATTACACTTGGTCAACATATGGCTCTCCTTAGAAGCAAGACAGATGAATAACGCTTCATATATTGACATAAATACGTGCATTCTTTCTTTATTGCACACCTTTATGCTCTGAGTCTTTACTCAGTTTTTCTGCTGTTTGACATTCTAGTGTTGGCAAACCGTAAGCATATGTGGTTGTATCACACATACGGGCAGAGCTACCAGTGTGTTGATACATCATTATTTTAGCTTATGAATCATCATTTTGTACGTGAGTGTTTGCTTTGGAGGGACACAAAGGGATTCAAACTGTGAAGACAAATGCAGCATCTACATAAGATGATTGGAGCAGATGGAGATATACCCACTAAATAATTGGTACAGGGTTTTTCTTTCTCGCTCAAGAAAGCATCAATGTGGATGTGGGGGTGTATTGAGGCTTCAAGTGCTTTCTGCCATGCACTTGAAAGCCCCACAAATTATAAAAGAAATGTGTTCATCAACATTTATGTGCTAACTCAGTATTGTCTTATTGTAGGTGCACCCTGAATCCCAGTGACCAGCTGGCCATGGAGGGTCCTCTGTCCCGGGTGAAGAGCATAAAGAAATCCCTCCGACAGTCCTTCAGGAGAATCAGACGCAGCAGAGTGTCGCTAAGGAAACATCACGTCACCAACTCTAATAAGGTAGCTAACGCTCCGCTGCTCTTATCGCTGTTAGCCAACAGAAGCAGGACTCGCCCCCTCAAATCTTCCCTTCTCTCTGTCTCCTCTCTGAGCAGCTCCAGGAGGCTAACGCCCGTCTGGAGGCTGAGCTGGCAGAGATGGAGCTGGCTCCTGTCCAGAGGAAGATCGAGGCCCGCTCCTCAGACGACTCGTTCACCGGCCTCGTACGGACCATCTACTTCGCGGACACCTTCCTCTCAGACAGTGAGTGACACCACCTATACATCAACTACAATTACATGTACTGCACTGGACCTCTCACTTGTCTCCGCATTTTCTTCTAGGCTCACATAACACTCCCTCCCTATGGGCAGGGACCAATGGCGGCTGTGTGTTTGCGTACATGCTCCGCCTCCCTCCTGTAGAGCACAGAGCAGAGGAGCCGGTCACTGCACAGCCGGGTGAGCAACAGCTTTGATGTTTGGGAAAAATGCCGTCTCCTCTCAGTCCTCAGGTTGTAAAGTTGTACTTTTCTTCCAGCTAAGGAGATCCAGCTGATGCACCGGGCTCCTGTGGTTGGCATCGTGGTGCTGGACGGTCACGGGGCCCCTCTCCCCGAGCCCCTCGAGGTGGCCCACGACCTCGCCCGCTCACCTGACTTGCAGGGCTCACACCACCTGCTGGTCATCTCTGAGGAGCAGTTCAAGGTCGGGATAGCACATACAAACACACACACTGGCACACAGATAACTGAAGTCACAGAAAGAGATCTTAGATCAAATCTGCATAGTGGAAGCACTACATCATCTTAAAACTTTTTAATAGTGCTCCGGTGTCTGGAGAATAAATGTCCACATGGACAGTTGTTAATCTGCCGGTGTTTCCGTGTGCAGGTGTTCACGCTGCCAAAGGTGAGTGCTAAGATGAAGCTGAAGCTGACGGCTGTGGACGGCTCCAGAGTGCGGCGGGTGGGCGTGTCCTGGTTCGGCAGCAGCCGCTCAGAGGACTACGGTGAGAGCGGCCTGGTGGTTCTGACCAATCAGGGCGACGTCCACGTGGTGTCCCTGCCCAACGTGAAGATGCAGGTCCATTACCCCTGTGTCCGGAGGGAGGACGTCAGTGGCATCGCTTCCTGTGTGTTCACCAAGCATGGCCAGGGTAAAGACACACATGCACACAAGCGTATATGTTTTAGGACCTTCACTGATTCAACTAAAGGCCGCAGTGTTTACTCACGCTGGCTTCAAACTTACAAGAACTGGTACGGTTTATTTGTTGGATACACTCATTATAATGTTGTGCTCGTACGGTAAAGTAAAGACACCGTAAATTGTCTTTACTTTGCTTCAGTACTGATAAAGAAATTAGACACATTTCATATATTTTATTGATGCAAAAAAAAAATAACTATAAAATAAAGGGTAATATTATAGCTTATATATTTAATGGTGAACAAGCATAATCAACCATTGATTTTTTTAAATAATTTAGTTCTAAAGCATTTTCCAACTGCATGCTACTTTTTTAGTTTTTTTCATACATTACTGCAAAAATAAACTAATCATTTTTTAGCTGCTTTAATTAAATATGTTTACATGTATTTACGTTATGTTTTTTTTTAATGCACACTGACGTAAAACTGGTTAAATAAGTTTCTTATATAATCAGTTACAAACTGAATTCTCCGATTGTCTTGACTTCTGTTTCACTGTGCGGGTTCATGGTGTCAGTTTGATGGCTCTTTCTGTCAGCACATAGTTCAGTGTCTGGAAGAATGGAACTAATGTAGAGCCTCCTCGCTGTAATGGCTTTCAAAACATTAAGATCTTTATGAACAATGAATCTCTGTTTCTTGTAACTCTGTGTTCTGTCTTCGTCCCTCAGGCTTCTACCTGATCTCTCCATCTGAGTTTGAGCGCTTCTCTGTGTCCACCCGCTGCGTGGTGGAGCCCCGCAGCCTGGTGGAGGTTCCTCTTCATTCCTCCACCCAACGCAGGCCTCAACCTGACGGAGCTTCATCTGCTCATAGGTATGTACTTCCTGTGATTCATATTTCCCTCTGCAAACTCCAAATGTCTTCTAGTACCATTGAGTTGATGTCTTCTTTGTCCTTCTAGAAATGCCAGACAGGACAGTGAGGATGCAGGTAAAGTGTCAGTCTTCCTAACAGCATCATTCTGAACCATGCATGTGTCTCTGGCTGAGGGAACACTACATGTCCTCATGTTGTTCCATGTTGTCTAACTCTGTGCTTGTGCTGTCCGTCTGTTTTTACACACACACACACACCTTGTCTGTGGCTGACTGTACTGACGTTGTTCTGCCCGCTGCCTGTGTTCCAGAGAGTGCAGCTAAACGTGTAATGGAGCATGCTTTGCTGAATGACGAGAGTGAGTACTGGAGAGACAGAGGACTTTATGAAGTATACTTCTGTATCTGAACCCTTAAAGTCTGACTGAGCTGTAACCGTACCATGTGCCACCTCTCCTAACCGGTATTTCAGCTTTCGGCTCCCCCGTCATCAGAAACACCCACAGCAGTGTTTACCAAACATCATCCCAGCGCATGATTCCTGTAACCCCCTTTGATCGCTGCTAGCTGTATCTCAATGTGTCTGCTGCTGCTACAGGTCTCACCTCAGGTGCACAGTGTTGTTGAGAACACTGCTCAGTTACACTTGTGTGTTATTGTCTTGCAGAAGTACTTGAGGAGATCCAGAAGTCACTAGAAGGAGACCAAACGTATGTGTGAGACATGGCTTATTTCTGATTTGTATTAAAGCAAATCGTTTTTAATATAGGGAAAGACTTCACTGACATTTGCTTGTCATTATAGTGATAAATTATAAGTTGTGTCATGCGTTAAACAAATCTTGAAAAATGTATCCCACAAAGAGATTTAAACTGAAGGTAAAATGTGAAATACTAGCAACAGAAATATGAGTAGAAACTCATAATGCAATGTTCCTTTATTCTTTTCATGGTATTTAGTTGTATCTTTGTCCTCATGACCCAAATATGTAACTTTGAGTAGAGACATGGGCTATGATCTTTTATCAATCTTTAAATAAGTTTAAGGCTGCACGTATCAATATAATAATAATGCATTACATTATTGTGTAATATAAAAAGTGTTGCTCTATTATTGACACTCTCGAGGTTATAGCATGTACATTTGGTTTTGAAAGCTTGTCCTGCCGCGTGGCAAAATCATGTATTGCAGTTTTAAAGGTATCAAGCAGACACATTTCCCAGCAAAACAACCTTTTATGGTCTACTAATGAATAGTGATAGTTTTCTAGCATTAAGTGATGGTCACGTGATTGAAGTCATGTAAGGGTTACAAATACTGTACATGGTTAAGTACAGACTCTTGGCTTGAATAATGACATGTTTGTGCGCCTTATTAGGCACTTTTTGAACGCCTAGTTAAAATTATGCAACACATATTTTCATGGTTGTACATTTGTAATTTACATGAATGAGGAATAGAATTTGTAAAAGGAATGATCAGTTTAGGTCAAACTAAAGTAACTATGGAACAGCGGTGTTGATGGGTTCTATGGTGTGTTTGCTACAGGTCGATCCTGGAGAATAATGTGAAGAGTGCTGTAGCTTAAAGACGTCTCCAACAGCTGAGGTGAGCCTGAAGCAGAGAACTCTTTACCTGTGGTGTTCACACTCAGCGGCCATGTTTGAGTCACCATGGTGTGTTTGTGTCCACAGTGAACTGACTTGATGTGTATGAAGCAGACTGCAGTCCTCCTCGGCTGACACAACCACTACTGACCCCTGACCCCTGGCCCAGTGACTGACCGCCCCCCTAGCAGCTCCTCCACGGCCCCTGTTGGAGAGCTTTGGCAGTGGAGCTGACTCACGGTGCAGACAGGGTGGAGGAGGGGACACCGCCTGTGCCTAAAGACCCCGCTGTAACCCCGGTTCACAGCACGGTCACAACCCAAAGCCACATGGAGCACATTCCTGACATGTGACCAACGCCACCATCACATCAAGATCAACGCCACCACCTCCAGCCTGCCATAGATGTTGAAGCTTTGTGACTTTTTGACTTTGACCACAGCCACTTCCTCTAAAGCCTGTCACCAGCAGCCTTCTCTTCAGCCAATCAGCTGAAGTCTCACCGGCCTCCATCCACCCTCAGCACACACAGCTGGAAGGAGTGTGGGGGAGGATCTGAATAATGCTGATTCATTTTACAGCTCAAGTTTTATGTGATTTGTGCCTGATTTTTTATTTTTATTTGAAGAAGCTTCAGTTTTATACTGTGGAAGCCCATTTATCTGAGAATACAGATAAAGATGATACGTTAGGCATGACAATTAATTAAAAAACACTTTACAAGTCAATATTACGAGATACTATGATAAATTATGACATTGAGGAATTGTTTTTCTCAAAATATTTGTATATGAAGTCATAAATCTGGATGCTGTCATATTTTAGAGTCAGTTCAACAATGAGTTCATTTTAAAAGTAATATCTTCATGTTGAAGTATTTGATACATTTTAAATACTTCTTTTAGTAAATCTCATTCTAATTTGGAATCAACTGTTTCTTTATGAATCCACACATGTTAAACTCCCCCTTACAACCTCTTTTTGTTGTGGTAAAAATGGGCTTCAATGCTAATCAGAGGGAAATGTTTTGTCCCTGGAAAAAAGAAATGTTTTTTGTACATTGAGCCGCACTGCTGTTTTATTTTAGTTTCTCAGCCATGAATGAGTCACATCCTTACAGACTGTAATGTCCCCCCCCGTCCCCCCCGTCCACTCTGTCCTTTCTAACCGGCCGTAGGTACTTGTCCACCGTGCGGAGCCCACAGTGCTGTAGCTTTTTGGGGGGAACAGCTTTCTTTGGGGTTTGGTTTTTAATTTTTTTTATGTAAACAATTTTTTATGCCAGAAATGAATAATGTAATTTAGGAATGTAATTGTAAGCTATGTTAGTGAAATGTTTTAATATATACAGTATGTATGTGACTCAGTCTGTACCTGTGGGCCTGTTGTAACTGGGGTTGGCTGCTATTTAGATCACAAGGAAATATTTTGGTACTGTGTCTCAGATTGCTGGGTATTTAGCATCAGCCTAGAATATATTTTTGTAGTGAACTGATTAAGAACCCTAATTTTTTTTATTTGTAACTTCACACTACAGTTTTCTTGTGGATTATTATCATTACATGTTTTTCCCAAGAATGAATGTGTCTGTTTTTATTTTCTAAGTACACTGCTATCGTTATTATGTAACCACTTTTCCCACATCATCCACCTCTGCTGCACAGCAAAAAGCTCCTTCAGAACATCTGAATTGTGTTTCTATCTCCCCTGACACCGGAAGAGAATTAGATCCCCCAACCCACATGGTTATGTTCCCAACTGTTTTTAATTTCCGCCTTTTCCATAAAGCCCAGCTGTAATCTTGGTCTTATTGAGCAGAGGTGGATAAAAGAGGATCAGTTGTCATCCATGCACAGCCAAGAGTTTTGAGCATCCATTATAGAAAGAGGCGCTTTGTCCTCTAATTGCCTGGAGCCTGGTGGCTTTGCTGCAACCTGATCCCTCTGAGGGCCTGCCCGCTAACAGCAGCTCTGTGAGAGGACGACCCTGCAACATGACTCATCATGTTAAGTGTTGCCTAAGTACCTTGGACTTTGGTAATGAGCTTAATGTGTTATGGCCAGCTCTGTCCCCTTCCAGTGGGCTAAGCTAGGCTCTGTACTTCCCACACTAAGACTGACCCGAAGGGGGGGGGTTAGATTTGAAACATTTTTTTTTTAAAGAAAATTTTAAAAGTAAATCAATAGAAATCACTTATGCCCTATTATTGGTTCTCCCTCCCATGTAGTGTGTTCTATAGGTTTTTGTGCATGTAAATGGTCTGCAAAGGCTAAAATCCCTGTGAAAAATAAAGAGCTTTTTGAATATTAAAGCATGGAGACAGTCACAGTAGAGACACAAAAAAACATGAAACCTGAAAATAGGCCTTTGTATGGCAGATGGATCACAACCAGTTGTTTTTTAAGTTTGTTTATTGGGTTTTTTCAACAGCATACAGTTATTCTATCAAGAGTATACAAAGTAGGTAAACAAGTCTTCACTTTATAGAAAAATAGGTAGAGTAACAATGTAAATACTGCTTAACAGTTTCTTTAAAAAAAAATACTTGCTGGAGCACAAACCAATTCAAAATGTTTTACTTTCAAAATACTTATGACTTCCATGGATATTTTGACATGTAGTTTTAAGGCCTGTCCAGCATTCCGGCACACACTTATGGAATTTCCCTCCCAATAAACGGCAACGTAACAATCTCTTCTCTCCCTCCCCTGTCTTTCTGTCCCTCTCTCATCCATCAGCACCTTCTGTTGATCGCTCTGAGCATCTCTCCTCTTCCGTTTCCTCCGGAGTGTTCAGCTGCAGCCTCATGAGCGGCAGCAGAGCAGTATGACCAGCAGGTACAGCTGTATTATTCAGCAGGCACCTTGTGTGTTCACGCGCCAGTGCACACCAGCTCACCTTTGTCCACAGGAGCATTGTGTTGCAAAAACTACGCACAAACTTTTTGGGGGTGTGCATTACATATTTGGCTGCATGCCTTTTCTGTATAATGGGTGGGATATTGGTGTGTGATTTCCCTTCAGTGCTTCTGAGCTTGGGGCATGTTTGTATCAGTGACACCAGCTCTTGAGGACAAGCCGGAGCACTTTGCAGCCCCCCAGCCATGCCTGGGTTTCACCTGAGAAGCCTGGTAAGCTATATCACACTGAAATGAGCTCTCACTGCTTTGCCCCCCAGGACGCACAGGCTATAAAACTACATTTAGGTGGATCTACAGATAGCCTTTCACTGCCGTTTAGATTTAACATGCAGATAAGAGCTTCTCTTTGCTGTTAAAAGGAAACGGAGAGTCGTTATCGTCCAGCATGGAAAAGAGTCATAGCTGCTGTCGTATTGTTAAATGAATGTTGATGGAGATGCACTGTTGCACTCATACTTAGCTTGGCAATAACTGTCAGAATGCTTATCATCTCAGTTGTGGCTAAACTAGGTCTGACCTGGGTGTCTTTAACCTCAGAACGAGGATCAGGGACTTAAAGTGTGTAACCTGGTCTAGATGCTGATAGATTGCGCAAAGGACCTGGTTTCACTGAGTTCGACAGACGTGTTACTCAACTTACAGTCCAAAATCTTTATTTTTATTGAGTGGCTCACTTATTTATCAAAGTGTGTTGATAGATTTCAACACTTGCCTTCAAATGACAAAATAAATACAATTTATATTATGTTTGTACCCTAGGTCATTTCATCTCTGAAGAACTGATAGCATGTCACAGGTGAACTCCCAAGGTAAAAAACATGCTACGAAGCAGAAGGAAAAAAAAGAAAGTCAGCAGAAAAATGTGAGAGAGAATGGTTCCAAAGCATCACATTCTCCCTCTAAAGAGCTGAGTGTGAAACAAAGAGTTAGAGGGGATTTACCAGCTCTAGAAGACGGCAAGACATTCGAAGTGAAGAGCCACAGAAGTAATAAAATAGATCACAGTAAAACAAGAAGTACAGGACCAAAAGAACAAGTTGGGAGCACACTAGGAAATGGCAAAACTGCTAAAAGTATATCACAAACTCAACATGACAAAGAAAGTAAGATGGGCATAAAGAAGACCACCAAACTCAAGCCTTTACCAAAAGCAACTATACAAGCAAGGATCAACAAGAAACTCCCCCCTAAGCCTGATAACAAGAGAAGTGGGAACGTGTCAGCGAGTGAGGAGGACACTGAAAGTGATACAGAAGACTCAGCGGAGGTCACTGAAGAGGAAATTAGTAACGATGAGAAAGAGGAGGAGCAGGGAAGTAACGAAGAGCCATCTGAGACACATGGAAGTGAGGACAGCATTGAGGAGGAGGCTGAGGCGTTAGATACTCAAAGAAATAAAGACCGGACAGAGACCGAAGAATCGGACAAAGATCTTTCAAGTGAACCGGCCACATCCAGCGAAGAAGAAGAGGAGAGTGAGAAGGAAGTTAAAGTATGTCCAAAGGCTATCCATGATGAGAGCGAGGAAGACGAGATAACCCATGAGGACAAGTCTGAAAAGCCAACAGCTGATAAAGGTGGCAGACGACGCAGACAGACTCCACATCCCTCGAAGCTTGCTCAAGGACCGAAAAACAAGATGTACAAAAAAACCAAGGTAGATAAGCAGGCGGAGAAGGCGGAGAAACAGAGAGCCAAAGCAGAGAAGAAGAGGTTAGAAAAGGAAGCCAAACAAAAAGCTAAGGAAGAAAAAAAGAAAAAGACTAAAACACAGAAAGAGGAAAAACCCAGTTCTGCAACGGAGGACATCGAATCACCAAAAGGTAAAAGAAAAAGTACTCATGAGAAAGATGTTCCTGAAGAAACTGACCCAGATGAGGAAGAGGAGGAGGAGGAGGCTGAATTGACCAAAGCCATCAAAGGCCAAAACCGAATGATGCTTCTCAAAGATAAAGGTAAAGACCTCAAGAACATTCTGAAGGTGGAAGAACAGCAGGACGCTGTCGTCAAAGGGCTTCCACAGAGCTTGCTCTTGGGCAAAGTCAAGATTTCATCTCTCCAGCACAAAGCAAATAAGATGTTATTCAAACCGGAAGAGGATTCATCAGAGAGTGAGGCCATTGATGTGGGGTCCAGCCGACCCATGGAACGTTTGATAGCACAAAGAAAAGGTATAACCACTCTTCACCGAATGTCTGGTTGGCTTCAGAAAAACATGCCCCGGGGGTTGAACATGAAAAAGAAGCTTTCCGCTTGGACTAAAGCCATCGGTTTTTCCCATTGGCTATCCTTTCGGACCATAAAACAGAAGCAAGGGCCCAGAAAAGCTAAGGGCAATATTCTCAAACATAGGATGGCCATGAGAGTTGCCAGTAAAACCAGCCTTGCCAGTCAGAAAAAAAAGAGTTCCTCTGTGGACAAAATGGGTAAAGAGAGTTCCAACCTCGTGGAAAATGCAGGGGACGGAGGGGAGGATGCGGTCCTACCTGGGGAGACAGAAGTAGAAGCCAAATACGCGGTGGTATTCCCCAGGATGAACCAACTGGGCAAGGCAAAGACAGCCAACGTGCCCCAGGCAGCTGCTGGACCCGCTACTGCCTCAAGTGCCACTGGACCACCAGGGGAACCCACTAAATCACAGCCAAAACCCCCAAAACCAGGTGCCAGGCTGGTGCTCCCTGTTAAACCAGATCTCAGCCTCCTGAAGTCCATCAAGAAGACCTTGCCAGGAGCGTTACTGGCAGGTACAGATGTGTCAGAGAGGAGCCCTGGGTCCAGTGGTGCACCGGAGGCATCATCCAACACTGAGGATAGAAACAGGAGAGCAGTCCTAGACAATCAAGACGGAGTGAATGTGCTACAGGCTGCAAGAGGAAAACTGGACCCCTCCAAGATCAACCTGACTAAGATGTCCTTGTCAGGGGGAACAATCAATGGTGGTCTGACTCGGGTCAAGGGGCAAAACCCAGAGAGAGAAGCTGCAGCTGGGATTCCCAGGTCCACCACTCAATTTCAAAATGGGGAGGCAGGTGCTGTAATATCAGGTGTCCGGTCCTTGTATGAAGAAGAGGCAGACAGGGAAGTGGCCCAGCTGATGGGTGAGGGTGGTATATATACGACCGCCCAATCAGAGGTGCACTGGGCAGGTAACCCGCGGATGAGTGGGGACCCTCAGGTACGTGTCACTTTTCTGGTGGTAGGCTTTTCATTAGAACTGTGTTATGACATTTTGAATATAAAACCTCACTATGTCACTCACTTGTACAAGTCATAGATAATTAACAAAAGAGGGTGTGTGACAACATTTGGTACAATCTGCGTGGTTCAAGACTCTTTTGAGATCAGTTGTATTTCTTTGCTGCGTGTGGGATCAGGATTGGCTGCGTGCTGAGAACCTGTTGCCCCACCAAACAGTGGAGAAGCTAACCAAATGGACAGTTTATGATGATATGGGCCAGGCCAGGACCGTCCCTGCTCACAATGGCAGGGGCCCCTGGGAATCAGAGGACCCCACCCAGGACATGCTGGAGAGTCGATTGAACAACACACAGGTATTGATACCGCATTATGAAAAAGAGCCATCACCTGTAGCAATGTTTATATTGATTGGACTCTGACTTAACTGAAAACCTGTGAAATCCGGGGCTTTCTTCCGCTTCTTCTTTTAGCGTGACACTTTTGGAGTCATAAAGCCTTGAACTTCCCAATAGTCTAATCCAAATCTCAAAATCAGTTTTATACTGAAACATTTTCCACTCAGACACATCTGTGTTTCAGTTTGTGCCTTTTGCTAGGATAATTCATTATGTGTTATTACCGTCTGTCAGTGTGTCTGACTTTCTCTGTCTTTGTGCAGAATCTAAAGAGCAGGTGTCCTGATCGTGGTAAACTCATTGGATGACTAAAAACAGCAATGAATCACTTTTTGCAGAAATGTAATTGAAGCAAAGACATATAAACTCATAACCTTAACCCAGGGTTTATAATAGTTAGACCTTGAACAAAGAACGTTGTAAGACTTTGTTAGGTGGCTCTTCTTTTTTCTTCCCACTGTAGCTAGCACTAGCTAAACTAGCTTAGTTAGATAGATGCATCATTAGTTTGTGTAACATTAATTGGGAAAACGTTAGCAGCCTTATTTAAAAATGTATTCACTGGACAAAAAAGCACAAACAACTTAGAGTTTGTCGTACAATGTGTAAAGCTAACAAGTCAAGTTACAAGCCCTGCTAGGCTACATGCTAATTCAACCCAGTCTAATGGCATTTCGTGTTCACCAACACGATTTTTAATCTATTGATTCGTGTTCACCAACACGATTTTCCCCTTTTTTTCGTGTTGCACAGCACGATTTTAAAAGCAATGTATTTCTACTGGTAATGTGTTTCGAGCCTGCAGCACGTCTTTTTCTCCGGTCGGGTCGTGGAAGACCGGAAGCTGTGTGGTTCATAAAAACATGTTCTTACCCAATATCAAGCCACAATTATTGCTTTTATTTTAAATCGTATAATTTCGGACTTTTGTTTCCGTCTGTGAGGAAAATAAATGGGGCTCAGAGCCTCAGAACACTGAAATCTGTATTTTTTAAATCTTTTTTTCTTCTAATTTGTTATTCTTTTCAAAATAACACACTGTTATTTACTCACCAATAACACACAATTATCCTTGCTTTTATTTATTGGTTTAATTCCATAATCTCTGGCTTTTTTGGCGTCCTTCAGGAACTGAATTTCAAAATAAAAATAGCCGGAAACAGACGTAGGCATTTCGAGTGATTACCCAAGATCCTCAGCTATGGTTTAAGCTCGCTGATTGGATGGTTTAGCCGCAATGCATGCTGGGATTTGGTGTTTATATGATATGAAATCCGGAAAACATTTTAAAAGAATAAAATAATACTTAATTCCGAGTGTTCTTGCTTTTCTCTTTGAAAGTCATCACATAACGGACTTGTAATACACGGTTCGGCTGCATTACATATTACAGATCTGCCGTAGTTCTTTATTTATAGAGCCCTGATGAGAAGACCTTTGGAAAAACTGGAAGAAATGCCGCCGAAACTGAATATTTAACGTGGATCATAAATATATCAACAATTAAACAACATCTTCAATTTTTCTTCACACAATACGTCTCCTTGCAGTATCAACCTTAATTCGGCTGACTTTTATATTTGATTTAATTCGTAGATAGGTTATATTTACACCATAACGGTGCACAGCTGATATAAAAGGACTTTGATTTTCTTTGAATATAAGAATGTAAATACTGAGTCTGAAATAGTATAGCAATATGCTATAAAATTATGTGAAAACATGAATAAAACTACACATCTTCAGATGTTGTACATACATAAGTGTCCTACACTAATAATACAAAGTTATTATAGCTGTGTGTACCTTGTGTGTGCACCGCCTAGTGGTTAAAGCACGTTATTTAATTATTGTTTTTATGTGTTATATTTGATTAAAAAAATATTAAGAGTACATACTTTCATAGGGGGAAAGTAGAAGGTCTGTGATAGAAATATAGAATATAAAAAATCAAGAAGATACTGTAAGTGATCTCTACAATAAAACAGTTTAGAACAGGATGTACAAAGATATTAATAGGAGGAGGTGCAAAACAGAAAAACGAATTAACCTTTATTTAAACATTAAATAATACTTTAGATTAAGGTCCTCTTTTAAATAAGAAAAAAACTTTGGGGGTATCTACAGATAAATATTAAGCCTGACAAAGTACTTAACGTCTAATATATTGCTTTCCTGCAATGTTAACTATGTTGAAGCACTTATTTTAGCTGATATTATACATATGAATTATACTCTTATGTATGTAGATAGTATAAGAAATGTGCAGAATATGACAGTTTAATGGTGGAGGTACAAACACATATTGATAGATGTCTTGTAATGTGCTGTTGAGGAACCTGTGACCCAAGATTTTCATTCATTGCATACACCGTAGTTGTGTATATGATAAGTCAATAACCTTTGAAAATCTTGAAATCTTGAAAGGGATGTGCAAAATAGCCATTATACAGTCTCTAATTAACTATTAGTAGAGAATAACGAGTAATGAATATACTTTATTACTCGTTTCCATTCATGTCAATTGCAGATAAATCTTTTGTCTTCAAAAGCACCAACTATCAAATATCTCTCCTGATTGTTGGCACTTGGCAATCAGGTTAACCTCTGTATTGTGGAGTAGAATTACAAAGTAACAATGAGCTGTCACGTGGGTATATATTAATGCTGCGCATTATGGACACAAGCGATTTTCACCCATTTATTAATTATATGTTTTACATTTGATAACACCAATGTGTTTAATACTGGCAACTTCTAATTGTGGGAAAAACAAAAACGTTCAGTAGAGACGTCCCATGGAACATTTTGCGAAACACAATAGCCAGCATGTGTAGTTCTGGGGGGGGGGGGGGCGTTCGATTCCAGTTTTGGATAGTCTGGCGTGGTTTTGTTCCATTTCAAACAGCCGTTTGACGCTCGGCGTAACCTTGGCGCACTGCCACTCCAACATCCAATCCCAGCGCTTGAAGATTAATCACGGGGACTGTAGTCCTAAACGATAGCTGGGGATTATGGGTAGTGTAGTGTCTTCGGCCATCCTAAACTCCTAGACTCCTAGAGGCCTACGTCTATTTCCGGTTATTTTTATTTTGAAATTCAGTTCCTGACGGACGCCAAAAAAGCTAGAGATTATGGAATTAAACCGATAAATAAAAGCAAGGATAATTGTGTGTTATTGGTGAGTAAATAACAGTGTGTTATTTTGAAAAGAATAATAAATTAGAAGGAAAGATTTAAAAATACAGATGTCAGTATTCTGAGGCTCTGAGCTCCATTTATTTTCCTCACAGACGGCAACAAAAGTCCGAAATTATACGATTTAAAATAAAAGCAATAATTGTGGCTTGATATTGAGTAAGAACATGTTTTTATGAACCACACAGCTTCCGGTCTTCCACGACCCGACCGGAGAAAAGACGTGCTGCAGGCACGAAACACATTACCAGTAGAAATACATTGCTTTTAAAATCGTGCTGTGCAACACGAAAAAAAGGAGAAAATCGTGTTGGTGAACACGAATCAATAGATTAAAAATCGTGTTGGTGAACACAAAATGCCATGAGACTGGGTTGGCTAATTAGTGCTAACATAAATAAGATGACATTAGAATTGTACTCATTGGGCTGTAAACATGTTTATTTATGCTGCAAAGTTGGGCACTTTAAAGATCTATTGAAAGGACTGTTTAAAGGCTTGTCCTGACTGATATACAGGACTGTCTCAGAAAATTAGAATATTGTGATAAAGTTCTTTATTTTCTGTAATGCAATTAAAAAAAACAAAAATGTCATACATTCTGGATTCATTACAAATCAACTGAAATATTGCAAGCCTTTTATTATTTTAATATTGCTGATTATGGCATACAGCTTAAGAAAACTCAAAAATCCTATCTCAAAAAATTAGAATAGTTCCTCAGACCAAGTAAAAAAAAAAGATTTATAACAGCAAAACACAATCAAACATTTGAAAATGTCCATTAATGCACTCAGTACTTGGTTGGGAATCCTTTTGCACGGATTACTGCATCAATGCGGCGTGGCATGGAGGCAATCAGCCTGTGGCATTGCTGAGGTGTTATGGATGCCCAGGATGCTTCAATAGCGGCCTTTAGCTCATTAGCATTGTTGGGTCTGGTGTCTTTCAGCTTCTTCTTCACAATACCCCACATATTCTCTATGGGGTTCAGGTCAGGGGAATTTGCAGGCCAATCGAGGACAGTAATGCCATGGTCAGTACACCAGTTACTGGTGGTTTTGGCACTGTGGGCAGGTGCCAGATCATGCTGGAAAATGAATTCCTCATCTCCATAGAGCTTTTCAGCAGACGGAAGCATGTAGTGCTCTAAAATCTCTTGGTACACAGCTGCATTTACTCTGGGCTTGATGAAACACAGTGGACCAACACCAGCAGCTGACATGGCTCCCCAAACCATCGCTGACTGTGGGAACTTCACACTGGATTTCAAGCAACTTGGATTTTGCTCCTCTCCAGCCTTTCTCCAGACTCTGGCGCCTTGACTTCCAAATGAAATACAAAACTTGCTTTCGTCTGAAAAGAGGACTTTGGACCACTGTGCAACTGTCCAGTGCTTCTTTTCCTTAGCCCAAGTCAGACGCCTCTTCCGTTGTCTTGAGTTCAGAAGTGGCTTGACCATGGGAATACGGCTATTGTAGCCCATTTCCCGGACACGTCTGTGAACAGTGACTTTTGATACCTGGACTCCAGCTTCAGTCCACTGTCTTTGAAGCTCCCCCAAATTCTGGAAGCGACTCTTCTTCACAATGCTGTTAAGGCTGCGGTCATCTCTCTTGGTTGTGCAGCGTTTCCTGCCACATTTCCCCCTTCCAACAGACTTTTTGTGGATGTGCTTTGAAACTGCACTCTGTGAACAGCTTGCTCTTTGAGAAATTTCTTTTTGTGTCTTACCCTCCTGATGGAGGGTGTCAATGACGGTCCTCTGGACAGCAGTCAGATCAGCAGTCTTCCCCATACTTGTGATTTAGTTTACTGAACCAAGCTGAGTGTTTTTCAAGGCTCAGGAAACCCTTGCAGGTGTTTCGAGTTAATTAGACGATTCAAGTGATTCGTTGAACACCCTACTAGTATACTTTTTCATGATATTCTAATATTTAGAGATAGGATATTTGAGTTTTCTTAAGCTGTATGCCATAATCAGCAATATTAAAATAATAAAAGGCTTGCAATATTTCAGTTGATTTGTAATGAATCCAGAATGTATGACATTTTTGTTTTTTTAATTGCATTACAGAAAATAAAGAACTTTATCACAATATTCTAATTTTCTGAGACAGTCCTGTACATATAGTTAAACGGCTGTAGTCTATTTTATTGTTATACTACACAATACATCAGCCTAACCAATCCTTATTGACAGCACTGCCGGCAACCCTTACCTGGAACTCCCAGTTAGTATCAGCTCTTGAGCAATGCCCTAGTATAGATTTGGGAGCTTTTGACCAAAACAGCCAGTTAACAGCAAAAAAAAAAAAACGAATGATAAAATGAATCCAACAAAAAGGATTTTGTTTAAAAACAAACAAACATAAGACAACGTTCCCTTGAATTCAGAAAAATTAAACAATTGTTGTCTTATGTCTAATGGTCAGAATGTCAGCATATCAGTTCTACCTCATCACTTTTAGGTGGTGTGCAGAGAAGACAAAAGGACATAAAAGACTTGCTGGTTAATTTATTTCCTGGTCTGTGCTGATACAATAGAGCATAACACACACCTATGAGATTGCAGTATATCAGCTATCACTGCTCAACTGCTGCGAGAAGATTGGTTACCTGCTGTGGAAAAGTCAGGTGTGGAGAGGACCTTAGGCAGAACAAACAAAACACTTCTTAAAACATAAAGGACCCTCTCTGGTGAAGGATCATATACTTCATTTCATTTGATCCAGACTAGAAGATGGCTGTGGACAGAAGGTAAGGGCGAAGTTATCTGAAGTTCATGGTACTGACTGAAGGGAGGGTTAAAATGGACGTGGTGAGCTTTAATATTTATATCCTCAGTGCTTCTCATGTCTGCATTTTGTAGGTGGTGATGCCTGGCAGCAAAACCTCTGTAGAGGTGGATGAGGTGGAGGACCTGTCCCAGTTAGAGTGAGTTTCTCCCTCCCCCCCCCTCTCACTCACTCACTCACTCACTCACTCACACACACACACACACACACACACACACACACACACACACACACACACACACACACACACACACACACACACACACACACACACACACACACACACACACACACACACACACACACACACACACACACACACACACACACACACACACACACACACAGTTCCTTCAGTATAAATATGCACTGTTTGAACCTGTCTCTTAGGGAGGTGTGTGAGAGCTCCGTGCTTCTCAATCTGAAGAAGAGGTTCCACCGTGACTGTATCTATGTGAGTTACTGCCCTCACACTATGATCTCAAACACCTCAAAGGCTTAATGCTATATTATATGTGTGAAATACTTTCATACTGCAACAACACATTTAGAATAAAGAGGTTTTTCAAAAATAATAGTGAGGAGCAGCAGGTTCAGCTTTCAGAACAAAGTAACAAAAAACTAAAATGGCATTCATTTTTTTAAATGTGTGGTAATAGATGTTTTTATTTTTCTTCTCAAGAGTACAAGTAATTGTGCATAAGAAAACAATGCAATACAGTTATTGGTATTTGTTTCAGTACACATATTTATTTCAGATACTTATAGTTACAGTTTTTACGCTCTAATGCAGGTGTCTCCAACCTTTTTTAGAATGAGAGCTACTTTCAAAATATAAAACAAGTCGTGAGCTACTTTTACTCCTCTTTTGTTGTTTTTTGCAGTGTATATATGTAGCACATTTTAACATTATTATATGCTTACCTTTAACCTTTGTGTGCTGTTTGGGTCTGTGGGACCCGTTTTCAGTGCTTACTAAAAGAAAAGGCATGCAATTTAATTATTTCTGGCCTGCTTTATTTGATGGGTGGACCTCATATCCTCTAGGGTTCCCAACCTGGGGGGTGCCAAAGATCGCACGGTCTTTGGCGCCCCCCAGGTCTCTGATAAGATCCGTCTCCTCAATTTTGTAGATTATTTACAACTTTTGAATCCACATAAGCACATCGGCAAAATCCGGCTTACTTTGAGCATGTGTTTTAAACAGTTTAATCCCTTTGTGAATTGTTTCCACTTGCGCCCTCCTTTAATTTCTTCATACAGCGGGAATCCAAATGAATTAATCCTGATTCCAATATCCATCAAAGTCGCTCCAATAGTGCTCCTTAATTACGCTTTAATCCTCCTTTAACAAAATACTTCACATTCATCCAGTTTGTGACAGTAGTTGTAGCATTTTGAGACTTTTAAACTTTAAATACCGCTGTTGCCCCCCCTTTGTGTGTGTGTGGGGAGGGGGGGGGGGCGCAACTTCCAACAGGATTCATTTGGGGGGGCTCTTGGGAAAAAAGGTTGGGAACCCCTGCTCTAGGGGGTCCGGGGGCATGCACATTTTTAAATGTTGAAGTGAAATGCATTAATCTGGTGCACTTTGAGCACAAAATGAATTTATGGATACAGTTCTCAACACTCAGATGAAAGGGAGCTGTATACTTTTCAATAATCCCAAAATATTTGGAATATGATTACAACCAATAACAAATAATTTAAACTTCTTTATTCTTATCTTATGTTAACTAGTTAGTATTCTTTCTTTTTATTTATGCATATTTTACTCATCACTCCCCTTTTAAACTGTTTTTAATTTCTGTTACTGTCTTATATTACACATTGGAATGATTTCGTACTTTATTTTTTACAACTATGTATATGAAATAGATAAAGGTGTGATCTCTCTAATGGGTCCGACTAGAATTACAAACATCGTTAGTTCCACCTATTCCGTCAGCCAAGAAATCGTTTAATCATAAACTTTTTTTTTCTTTTTTTTTCATTTTCAGGGGGGCCACAGGGGGGTCCAAAGGCAGTGTTAGGGGGGCACTGGCCCCCCCCCCCCCCCTGGCCCCCCCTAGAACCGCCCCTGTGGGGAAGGATTAGGCAAATGAAGCCGCTGACGTCACTTCTTCTTCTTCTGCTTTGGGTTTACTGGCAGGCCGCAAACAACTTCACGGCGTATACTGCCACCCGAAGTCCCTGGCCGGAAGTCCCCGGAGTTGGGGACTGACTGAAGAAGTGATGTCAGCGGCTTCATTTGCCTAATCTTTGCCCAGGGATTTATTCCGGTGTGAACGCGATCTGTTCATGAGTTCTCATGAACTAAGTTCTCATGAACCTTTGTGGGAAAAGTACTGCGGTGTGAAAGCGCCTATAGTGGAAATCTGCAACAAAAACAACTAGTGAGGGGGATAAGATATTGTAGATACATAAAAAGCGACAACCAAATTAAATCTGAGATAAATATCTGTTTCAGACTGTCTCCCCCCAGCCCTAAAACGGTACAACAATAATGCTTTTAGTGTTTATTATCTGAATGTCCTTTTCTTTTCCCCAGACTTATATTGGCAACATGATGCTGTCCATTAACCCCTTCAAGGCCCTTAACATCTACACAGAGGAGCTGAGACTCAAGTACGAGGGCAAAGAGCAGCAGAGAAACCCCCCGTGAGCAGACCATTCCCACACTGTGTGCATCCACTTTCTTTGTTTCATTATCATTTCAATTAGAGCTAGCAGAATGTTTCTCATCAAAGGTTTGAACCCATTGGAACGTCTCTGCCTGACGTTATTCTGTCCTAATGTTTGACCCTGTGTTGTTCTATGCTTCAGCCATGTGTATGCCATAGCTGACGCTGCTTTCAGTCAGTCTCAGGCCTCCACACAGGAGCAGTGCATCATCATCAGGTACTGACGAGGACACCAATATCATAATTTATCATTTATTTCAATGAGGTTTACACATAATTCTCGGTTTGACCTTTCCGGCCTGGGGTTTAAACTTTAAAACCTGCTCTTTCCGAACCTCTATAATACAGAGACATATTGTAAATATTTAGACTGTTTATGTTTGATAGTTGTCTTATGGCCCTCATGTAATATAAATACCAAAACATCAATTAATGCATGTCATAACATGAGACTATCCAACTAAGGGATCCTATACCACAGACATGGCCAAATCAAGCCAGGGATGTATGGAAGCCAATGGCCCCTTCCCTGCTACCTACACCCCCCCCCCCCCCCCTCCTTCTGGCAGCCTTGCTGAAACCTCACCCATCTTCAAACTAATTTTGTCTTCCTTTTGATCTCAAATACACACCTGTAAAGCATGGGGACGACTGACTTTGATGTAGATGCACTGAGGTCACAACATTTCCACAGACACACACATACTGTACACTGTCCAGGCTGGTAGCAAGTATTATTTTTCTCTGTGCCACAGAGCTCTATTGTTGTTAACAAATCTTTTAAACACATTAATTTGCCACTCTGATTTGCAAGGTGACATCTCCCTTCATCACCATGAACACACACTGTACACTGTCCTACTGCCAAATGAACCAAATGTGGATTTACCACTGATAACAGTCCCACAAAAATGCTATAATACATGAAGAAGGATTCCACCATACACACCAACAGGTTTTTTTAACCCCTACTCAACATCAGCATGCTAATGTTAAAGTCATTGTGATCATGTTCATGTCAGGGTTTAGCTCAGCACTGATCTGCCAGCATCACTGTACACTTTGAGTCATATTTCATGGTACATAGTATACAATAAACAATAAGTCGATTTCACCTCATTTTTATGCTGTGACATATTCATGGTAATCTTAATTATTGTGCAGTGGCCAGAGTGGTTCAGGGAAGACTGAAGCTACCAAGCTGATAGTGCACTACCTCAGCTCCATGTACCAGGGCAGGAACAACAACCTGCGACAGGTACAAATCTGAGGAAAACTAGAAAAGAAAACACTTTCACACTTTCCTTTAGTCTTCCACCCATTTTGTATTTGATATATTTCTATCTCCTCCAGCCCATGGAAGTCTTTCCCATCCTGGAGACCTTCGGGAATGCCAAGACGATCCTCAACAACAACTCCAGCCGCTTCGGCAAGTACCTCCACATCCATATTCTCCAGTGAGTTCCCCTGATGACATATATTTTTATGTTCCTTTAGACATTGGGTGAGTTCTTTTTTTATGTGTCGTCTGTCTCTCATCTTGGTTGACAGTGGCGTTGTTGTGGGAACCTCGTTGTCCAAATATCTCCTGGAGAAGTCCAGGGTTGTGTTTCAGGTGAGGACATTGACTGATGTGTGCTGTGTGCTCAAACAGACATCATGGAGGAGTCATGATGTTACATTTATATGCCATTTGCTTGACTTGAGTAAATGTCATATAAGTGAGTCTATGCCAGGTTTATCGTGACAGTGCTACAGTGTACGTATTATTCCAAAGCATAACAATGTTATGGCTTCAAAAAAGTCATAACCCCATTAAATGTGTCTGCCTGATGTGTGATGAATGTGGTGCGTTCAGACTGGCCTTACCTTTTCTCTCATTTCATTTCAACATTCTTTCCAATGGGTTGGAGTGTAAATAAGTAAACAACACAACCACAGATTTGCATGTGTGTTTTACTGCCGATGTTTATTGAAGGTCCTCCGTTCTGTTACCCTCCCCTGCAGGCCCATGAGGAGAGGAACTTCCACGTGTTCTATGAGCTGCTGGCAGGGATGAACGACTGGGACAAACAGGAGCTCTACCTGCAAGGAGCCGAGACCTACTACTACCTGAACCAAGTACCACACTCCTCCAGAAACTATTCTCCATCTCTGCTGTTTGTAATGTCATGTTTTCCTATCGATATGCATGTCCCATATTTAATTTTTCCTCCAGGGTGGTGCATGTGAGCTGAAGGGTAAGCAGGACAAGCAGGACTTCCAGCTGATGCTTCAGTGCTTTGAGACCATCGGCCTGCACGCTGACCAGATCTCCACCATCTGGGCCATCCTGTCCTCCATCCTGCAGCTCGGCAACGTCTGCTTCAGTTCCTATGAGGTGTGTGCCTGTGTGTGTGTGCCTGTGTGCCTGTGTGTGTGTGTGTGTGTGTGTGTGTGTGTGTGTGTGTGTGTGTGTGTGTGTGTGTGTGTGTGTGTGTGTGTGTGTGTGTGTGTGTGTGTGTGTGTGTGTGTGTGTGTGTGTGTGTGTGTGTGTGTGTGTGTGTGTGTGTGTGTGTGTGTGTGTGTGTGTGTGTGTGTGTGTGTGTGTGTGTGTGTGTGTGTGTGGAGGCCATGAGAATTACACAGATAGGATATTGACTCCATACATAATTTCTGCTTCAGAGCGAGTCGTTTGAGGTGGCGCGGATCTTCAGCGAGGCGGAGGCCAGGAGGGTCGGCTCTCTGTTGCAGATTTCTTCTGAGGCCTTGCAGACTGTCATCACTCACAGAGTCACAGTGAGTCTCCCTTATGGATCAGGCATGCCTCATGTTGAGTTGACATCCATATGTCTGAATGTGAGAACACTGATTAACTTTCTGGTCCGCAGGAGACGACCTACGACAGGATCTACTGCCCTCTGTCTGTGGAAAGTGCCATAGAATCCAGGTGAGGACATTTCCTCAGATGTGCATACAGACTGGATGTGAGCACAAATAGCACTCACATTTCCCAAACAAAAATTGAAGTTAATTTACTGGACAAAGTGTTCCTGTCATTTGTTGATCCATCTTCTTCCATACATTTTCAGAAGGTCCTTTTGGTTATTACCTAAAGTTCACCATTATAGGTGATTTGTGAAATGTAGATACATCAAGAACTCCCCTCCCTCTCATGTCGCACCAATCGTCCTATTTATCATCTACCTCCTACCTCTCGGCCATATCATCAGAAAATACGCAATCCAATTTCACTGTTACGCGGTTGACACCCAGCTCTGTTTTTCCACCCAGCTCTGTTTTTCCACCAAAACCACTTCCACTCTCCCCCAACTACCCTTTCCGACTGCTTACTGGAAATCAAATCCTGGTTCTCATCCAATTTTCTCAAACTAAACAGTGATAAAACCAAGTCCACTCCAAAACTGACAAATTCTTCCTCACTTCTGACGATTCCACAGTCCCCCCCTCCCCCCATGTTAAGAGTCTGGGTGTCATCCTCGACAGCACCCTATCTTTTGAAGCTCACATCAACAACATTACTCGATCTGCCTACTTCCACCTCCGCAATATTAACCGTCTCCGCCCGTCACTCACACCCAACAGCACCGCCATTCTCATCCACGCCCTCGTTACATCCTGTATTGATTAATCCAACTCCATACTCTCTGGTCTTCCTCACAAATCTCTGCGTAAGCTCCAACTGGTCCAAAACTCAGCCGCCCGTATCATTACCAGAACTCCTTCCATTGATCGTATCACTCTGGTTCTTCAACAACTCCCTTGGCTCCCCGTTAAATACCGCATCGACTTCAAAATGTTGCTCCTCACCTTCGAGGCCTTTCACACACCTCCATATCTCTCTGAACTCCTTTACACCTACACTCCCTCTCGTGCTCTCCGATCCTCCTCTGCCTTCCAACTCACTGTACCATCTGCCCGACTGACCACCATGGGGTCAAGAGCCTTCAGCCACTCTGCCCCCCGTCTCTGGAACTCTCTCCCACAAGACATCCGCAATATAGACTCACTCTCAACCTTCAAATCCAGCCTGAAAACTCACCTTTTTAAACTGGTGTATTCTATATCATAATTCCTCTAAACTGATTGTTGCTTTTAAGTCCTTGTTTTTTAAGTCTCGAATTACTGTTTGACCTTCTTTGTTGCTTGTTTTTAATTATGCTCTTTAAGGTGTCATTGAGAGCTTTGAAAGGCGCCCAGTGGCGGCTCCAGAGTATTTTTGTTGGGTAAACTATGGTAGGGCTAACCCATACAGTGGTGGGGCTCAAGTCAGTATTTGCAATGTAATTACATACACGCTGTATCGCCCCCCTTGACAGTGAAACGCCACGCGTGAGGTTTAGATTATTTCCCTGTCTCAATCCAAATTGAACTGTATGAAATAAAAAGGCACATTTGTCTTGTAGTAAATAAAAAGGGCGACCTGGAGCCAATCCTGCAATTTCCACACAAGTGAAAGAGTTGACATGTTGAAAACCCAAGCCCTGCTGGGGGGTCTGGGGGGAGATTTTTTGAAATACTAACATAAAATACACATTCTGATTCTGGTACTCTCTTGATAAGAAAAAATAAATAAAAATAAATGATTGCCTTTTTTGGTACTTTGTTCTGAAAGCTGAACCTGCTGCTCCTCACAGAGAGAAGAGGGAAGAGGCTGTGTGAATTACTTTACATTGTGGATAAGGGTGGATAGCCCCCATTGTTCTGTGTGTCAAAATGAAAGACAGCCCACATACCTATCAATCATCAAACCGTGGGGTCTTATTTCATTACGTGTTGATTTCTATCAACACGTAATGTTGTATCGATGTACAAAGAGAAGCTCTACCGCAAAAGTATTCTCCGTTGGGACTTCCTGCAACAACACGACCACGCCGTTATCATGATTCGGATTGGCCAGAAGAAATTAGCAAAGATGTTTTATTGAGAAGACGATCACTACGTGACAAACGTTTTCAAAACCCGTTTCTAGTCTTAGACATTTCCAGACAAGTGGCTCCTGAAATTAATTTTGACTAACTGCTGTCTGTGAAAAGTACTCAGCGCGAGTTGGCGGACTTTCTTTTGCTTACTTTAACATAATTGTTCATGGTGTGTGTGTGTGTGTGTGTGTGTGTGTGTGTGTGTGTGTGTGTGTGTGTGTGTGTGTGTGTGTGTGTGTGTGTGTGTGTGTGTGTGTGTGTGTGTGTGTGTGTGTGTGTGTGTGTGTGTGTGTGTGTGTGTGTGTGTGTGTGTGTGTGTGTGTGTGTGTGTGTGTGTGTGTGTGTGTGTGTGTGTGTGTGGGTGGGTGGGTGGGTGGGTGGGTGTGTGTGTGGTGCTAAGCCATTTCTTGGTATCGCTGTAAGAAAAGGCAAGGCAAGTTTATTTATATAGCACCTTTCAACACCATGCAAGTGCTTTACAAAAATGAAAGACTAAAAGACATAAAATGATCTAAAAACACTCATTTAAAAGCAATGATATAAAATGAAATTTAAAGACACTCATTTAAAAGCAAAGATAAAAAGCAAATATGATAAATGTTACAGTGCAGTTTAATATATATCAATTAAAAAATAAAAGTCTTCAGCCTGGATTTAAAAGAGGTAAGAGTTGCAGCGGACCTGCAGGTTTCTGGGAGTTTGTTCCAGATATTTGGAGCATAATAACTGAATGCTGCTTCTCCATGTTTAGTTCTGACTCTGGGGACAGAAAGCTGACCAGTCCCTGAGGACCTGAGAGATCTGGATGGTTCATCATTTAGCAGTACGTCAGAAATGTATTTTGGGCCTAAACCATTCAAAGCTTTATAAACCAGCAGCAGTATTTTTGAAATATATTCTTTGACACACAGGAAGCCAGTGTAAAGACTTCAGAACAGGAGTGATGTGATCCACTTTCTTAGTGTCAGTGAGGACTCGAGCAGCAGCGTTCTGAATTAGCTGAAGCTTTCCAATAGATTTTTTAGTGAGACCTGTAAATACACCATTACAGTAGTCAAGTCTACTGAAGATAAAAGCATGGACAAGGTTTTCCAAATCCTGCTGTGACATTAGTCTTTTAATCCTAGATATGTTCTTTCGGTGATAGTAAGCTGATTTAGTAACTGTTTTAATGTGACTGTTGAAACTCAGGTCAGAGTCCATGAGTACACCTAGATATCTGGCTTTATCTGTTGTTTTGAACATTGCAGACTGAAGCTCAGCGCTAACTTTTATACATTCTGCCTTGGCTCCAAAAACCATTAACTCAGTTTTATCTTTGTTTAATTGGAGAAAGTTCTGACACATCCAGTCATTGATTTGTTCAATGCACTTACTCAGTGTTTGAATTGGAGCATAGTCTCCTGGTGAAATTGTTACGTACATTTGTGTGTCATCCGCATAGCTATGGTAACTTATTTTGTTGTTTTTCATTATCTGAGCCAGTGGTAGCATGTAGATGTTAAAGAGAAGAGGCCCCAAGATGGAGCCTTGAGGAACCCCACATGTCATATTTGTCAACTCAGATGTGAATTTACCTAGAGAAACAAAGTTGTTTATCTCCTTTAAGTAGGATTCAAACCAATTTAGAACTGTTGCCGAAAGTCCCACCCAGTTTTCCAGTCGGTCTAGTAATATGTTGTGGTCAACAGTGTCAAACGCAGCACTGAGATCTAATAATACTAACACTGAAGTTCTGCCACTGTCTTTGTTTAAGTGGATGTCATTGAAGACCTATACAAGAGCAGTCTCAGTGCTGTGGTTTGGATGAAAGCCTGACTGGAACACATCCAAACAGTTATTTAAATGCAAGAAATTACTCAACTGTTGAAAAACTACTTTTTCAATGATTTTACCTAGGCTGGCACGTAGAGAGTGCCTGGAGAAGTGAGAGAGTGAGAGACGTATCCGGCTGGGCTCTCTTCTTATAGCATTTTTGACCCAGGTGCAGCTCATCAGGTAAATAACGGCCCCACAGCACCGGATCCTGTAAACAAAGAGAGAGAGAGACCACGAACGCCTAGTGGTGTGGAGGGATCGTCAAACTCCCCCCCATAAAGAAAGGAGTTCCACTAGGAACACCCTCAACCCAGGCTACCCAACAGGACCCTCTTCTCACCAAAACAATACAGCTACATTAGCCTTAAAAAACTCCAGACTGACGTCTATACTCCTTTTCAAACCAGCCAACAAACCTTCCCCTGCCCACTCAGCAACTCCAGCGCCTGAAGAAGCGATTTAAGAGGGACAGACTAGATCTAAAAGACCAGAGCATACAGCATTGTACCGTCAGGCAAACCCAAACAAACTAGGAGCTCTTCTTCTATGCTTCGGTGTGGACAGGAGACAATTCTGGTCAGTCCCTTGAGCCAGCACATGGAAAGGCCCGGAATGTTTTTCTAGAAAAGGCAAACTAGCCCTTGGCAACAAAACCAGGACCTGACCCCCAGGACAAAACGAGCGCTGCTCAGTTTTTCGTTCATACAGATGTTTCATCCTTACCTGGACGCACGACAACTTCTCTTTTGACCGAATTGGCTTACTTTTCATTTGACACGTGTGACATGATTTAATATGCCGAGACACATCTCTCTTTAAACAGGGCCAAAAATAAATACCGTAACATGTTTTACGGATACCCAGATGTCCCGATTGCTTATGTGCTTTCCTGAGGACCTCCTCGCAAAATTTTACAGGAACCACAATCTGGAAAACTGGCTCACCAATGAAGCCTTTCCCTTGTGACAACCACTTTCTGACCAGCAGTCCCCCCTGCAGCAGACAACCCCTGGTGGCACCATTTCCATCCTCGGTGGAGAGAACCGCCTCAACTGACGGACTGAGGGAGACATCAGCTCTCTGCTCTACCACCAATTCACTGTGGGATACAGACAACAATGATTCAGGAATAACCACAGAATCTCACTCACCTCTTCACCCTGCTCAGACTCCCCCTGTGCACGGCTCACAGCCCATGTCACAGCGCCAGCCACAAACACTCCAGGGGAGACCTTAGCTTTTTCCTCTGGGTGAACAAGCACAGTGGGTGAAGAGGACACTATGGTAGGCGGTGAACCGGCCTCAGCCCACACATGGCTGCCAGCCAGGCCGTTACCCAGGATAACATCCACACCTTCAATCGGCATTACAGGACGGACCCCCATGGCGACCTCACCCTGCACCAAACCAGAGATAAGCACAACAGAATGCAGAGGAACAGGCACAACACTCATTCCCATACCTCGCATTGGAACAAAGTCCCCAGTTCTAGATTTGTCAGAAAACGGTAGCAGAGAGCTAAGAATGTATGAATCATACAATGCTCAAAATGTTTACCAGCACGCTGATGTCACTTCCCACCAGTGACACGCATCCGTTTGACAAAAATGCAGAAAAACCTGTTTCCTTCAACTCGCATGGCTCGATATTTGTTTTTCGCCACCTGCGTTCAGCTTTTCAACGCTCTCTTTTTTTCTGTTTTCACGGTCATGGCCTTTCTCCATGGAGATATTTTCTTCCCAGTCACTTCCTTTACCTTAGTTGGAGCAATGGCATCTATAACATTTTTAAAGTTTGAATTAAAATGATCTTCTAGCTCATTTACTGAGATGTTAGCAGGGGCAAGTGTGGAAGAAAAATTCTGAGTAAACATTTCCCTAGTGTTTTCAGTTAAATATCGCTTTGTGGTTACCTCTTTTTGAGCATTTGTGTGAACAGAAATAGAGCTCTCAAAGAAAACACAGGAATGATCAGAGAGTGCAACATCAGTCACCACAACCTTAGAGATATTCAGACCCTTTGAGATAATTAAGTCCAGAGTGTGCCCCTTATTTTGAGTGCGCTCTGTCACATGCTGAGTCAGTCCATAGTTATCAAGAACACAAACCAGTTCTTTAGCCCATCTGGGGGGTGTCAACATGGATGTTAAAATCACCAACAATGACTAGACGGTCAAAGTCAATAAACACTATAGACAGAAGTTCATTAAAGTCATCAAAAAAGCTTGCACAGTATTTGGGTGGTCTATAGATATTTAGGAACAGAGCTCGAGAGGAGCATTTCAGCTGAAGGGCCACATATTCAGAAGAAGCAAAGTTCCCATAAGATGTCTTCCTGCATTGAAGGGAATCATTGAACAAAATAGCAACTCCACCACCTTTCTTTTGCATTCTTTCCTGACTCATAAAATTAAAGTTGGGAGGTGTTGATTTGATAAGAACAGCTGCACTGTTATTTTGTTCAATCCAAGTTTCCGTTAAAAATTTTAAATCGAGATTGTGCTCAGTGATAAAATCATTGATTAAAAACGTTTTTCCTGCCAAAGACCTGACATTTAATAAAGCTAGTTTAAGTTTGTTAAATACACTATCAGTCAGATTGTTTGTGGCAAGCTGTGGCTGACATGGAATCACTGCTAAATTTGATAAACTCACACAAATGTTTGAGCGCTTCCTAAGCTGATTCACCGCTCTCAATCTATTACCTATCAACACATATATCGGCAAAGCTACCGGCAGGCAGGGCCCCGGCTTGTCCTGGAAAGAGTTGAGAGTGCCATACGCCCTTGAGCCTGGACCCAGCACATATCAGTTAGAGTTTGCTGCGTTTGGTACTCACACATTCATATCAGGCTTCGGAGACCGCAGATGCTGTCTTGGAGGGGGGGGGGGGGGGGGGGGGGGCTGTACCATGGCAACCCATAAAGTAACCGAAGAGACACACTCCTAAATCTTCTCAAAGACCGTAAAGCAGATCCTCACAGCTTCTTTTTAGGAGTGAAAAACTGTTCCACTCTTCTAGTACCACAACACACATCTCAACGATCGCCAGAGTGATAACGATATGATCGCACTGTACTTTTTCAACTTTAAAAGTAGGCAAGTGGAATAAACGTGGATTAATTTCTCGAATTTAATTGCAGACCGTAAAATCATAGGAAATATACAAATGCATACAAATGCCCATGGATTTGTATGCGTCCATAAAAATGTTTGCAGCAGAGGCTGAGATCAGATTTAATCATATTTAAAGGTCAAGCCTACAAATGCTGGATATAGTGAAGCTCGATAAAGTGTCTATTTTTTGTTACTCTACTCAGTTCTTCCAAACTCCACTCCCACAGTTTTTAAGGGAGGTTTTTCTGTAAAGCCTTTGCATTAAAGCCCCCCCCCCCCCCCCCCCCCTCTCTGATCCCGGTCCTCTTTGCAGAGATGCCATTGCCAAAGCCTTGTACTCTGTGCTGTTTGACTGGCTTCTGGAGCAGATCAATGATTGGCTGAGCCCCTCGGAGATGGACAGCACGGTGGGCATAGTGGACATCTATGGGTTTGAGGTTGGTAATCACCCTGCACACCATCAGGTGAAGCATCTGAGCGTTGCCTGTGGTGATGCTGTGATCCCTCTCCTCTGCAGGACCTGGCAGTGAACAGCTTCGAGCAGCTGTGCATCAACTTCGCCAACGAGCAGCTGCAGCACTTTGTCAACAAGGCGGTGATCTCCCAGGAGCAGGTCAGTGTCCGGACAGGTCCATGGAGAACACCTGACCCTATATACGACACTGTTAAATAAATCATCCTTTACATACTAATAATCTGAGAGTAATGACTTTATCAATAGTGGATGAGTCATTTAGTTATGCCCTATATATCAGTTAAAAGCCATTACTAACAAACCTTTGGGTTGCCAGGTTGGAGAAAGTCCTTTTGACTTCACCCTCCTCCAGACACTCTTTGTCTTTTTAACTAGTAAGCTGGCTAGAAAAACTCCACACATTGACAAAACTCCAGCTTGGTGCTGTGACTGTGTAGTCATCACATAACAACAAATACCTGAACCGATTATACAAAATAGTTCCAACACCACCCACAAGATATGTTTTCTTCTTTTTTATGCATTCAACTTTGAAATGTGTTGTATGTCGTACACTAAATAAAAAGGCACAGATAACTGTTAATAATTCCATTATAAAGGATTTATTAACATTGAGAGGATGTCGTTTTCACTTCGGATCCAGTCCCTGCGAAAGGCATTGTTAAATGTTAAGATGTGCACGGTTAGAGCAGGGAGAGCAAACTTTTTCTTTACACTGTGTGCTAGTGTGTTAGCAAGGAGCCTGAGAGCCAGTGTCTGTGTGTTCCTCAGGAGGAGTACAGTGCAGAGCAGATCCAGTGGTACCCCATGCCTCTGAAGGACTTCCACTCCTGTCTGGAGCTCATCTCCTCCAGACCCCACGGCATCCTGCGCATACTGGACGATCAGACCTGCCTGCCCCAGGTACGCACGCACGCACGCACGCACGCACAAACACACACGCACACGCACGCACGCACAAACACACGCACGCACGCACAAATGCACACGCACACGCACACACACTCACGCATGCACACACACACACACGCGCGCGCGCAAACACACACGAAAACGAACAGGAAAAACATAGAAAGACTAATATTTGTGGCCGAGATACTCACCTGTTACTTTGCCACGTACTGTGATCTGTTTTTATGACGTTATATTTCGTTTGTGACAGTATATTGTTTTCTCACTTTTTATATCCCCTATAAACACCTTGATGAGTTAAAGAAATGCCCTATATTCAATAACACTGCTTTGCTTGTATGGCAGTATGCCGTGGTTATTACATCTGATATGGAAGAATTATAAACATTTAAGTGAATTTGTATATGTTTTTAAGTATTGTTCCCCTTTTTCAATCAGGCCACTGACCACACCTTCCTCCAGAAGTGCCACTATCACCATGGGAACAGCCCCTACTATGCCAAGCCTAAGAACCCCCTGCCAGTCTTTACTGTGTATCACTACGCCGGAGCTGTCACCTATCAGGCATCAGGCACAGCACACTGTACTAAATATGCAGCACATCTGCTGCAACAACCTTTGTCTCATAAACATATACTCTGTTTCCAGGTTCATAATTTCCTGAATAAGAACCACGACCAGTTCAGGACAGAGGTGGTGGAGCTTTTTGCCAGGAGCCGGTTAAAGGTGAACCATCGGGCATTAGACCCAAAGAGAGTGCTTTGGGTCTTATTGTGTAGCTTAGCAACATGTGCAACAGCTGGCTTAAATTTAAAGTTTTTTTAAATAATATTATTTAATTGGATTACACAAGTTTGTAAATCAAACATTTAAACTATATAACACATGTAGTTGCGAAAGGGCCGCCAAGAAGCTAATAAAATATCTATATTTTATAAGCAATGTGTTTCTCTGTGGCAACATTTGTGAAGTTCAGAGTTTATAAAAAAGATCACAAATCTCTCCAAAATACCACATCAAGAACACTGTATGACATGTATTAGATATTGGATAGTGAGTGCTGCTTTCCTGAAAAACTGACCAGAAAAGCCCCTTATTGTCAATTTATATAGGAAAGCCGTTTATCATCTGAACGATTACAGTCTGTAGTTTGTTCTTGTAAAGTGTTATGAGGCTGTGGTTATCCTAGAGGTCACAGCAGCTCATCTCATATTGAGGTCAAGTTTCAATGAATGGTCTTACTACAATGAAATGACTGCTATGGTGACTGGCATCATTACACATGAAATCAGTCGTGCACATTGAATCCACTAGGGTCTCATATTGCAGAAATAAAAAAAGTAATTTAGACAGAATTTGCATTAATAACACATTTATATGTAAAACCGCATGATTTGTATGTCTATAGAGAGGAGCCTTTTGTTCAGATACTGTAAAGTGAGAGGTTAAGATACTCCTGTAAATATGGCGATGTGACATTGGATTTCTTTAGTCTTAGTAGCTTCATTCCAGCTGTTAAATTCAGCACGTGACAGTAGGGTCCACAGGGTGGATCCCAAAGATCTCAGATGGTTAAAACCTTTTCTTGTAATAATGCTTAAAGGTGGGGTAGGTAATTTTGGAGAAACCAGCTCGAGTGCGCTAGAATTTCAAAATACACAACCGGAAAAAATCTGCCTCTTCCTTCAGACTTCCTTACAGAGCCCCTCTTCCAACACACACGAACATGCACATGACCAATGAGGACACGAGATAAGTTTGTGCACAGATGGAAGGCTTACAGGCAGGTAGGCCATCCAGTTACTTTAGCCGGGCCGGCTAAAGTGATTGGTCGTGCTTTTTAAAGTACTCAATTCAATTCAAAACCTTTATTTATTCAGGTGAAAACCCATTGAGATCATTGACCTCTTTTTCAATGGTGACCTGCTGCAAGTAGGTTCCAACATGAATACAAACATGACAGAAAAACAAAGAGGACATCATATGGCATATTTACATTGACTACAGTTTGTATAGCTAGTAGCATTTACAGATACCAACAGTTTCCGATTGGATAGCATCTAACCTTGCTTTAAAAACATGTAATGGAACCAAACTGCTCAACTTCCATTCCTTTTGCAGACTTTTCCAAATTAGCGGAGCTGCGCATCTAAAAGCTGTATTCCCTAAGACAGTCCTAGCAGTTGGCACATTTACTACGGCTTCCACAGATGACATGTATTTATTGTCAAAGCATTTAATGTATTCATTGCTATTGGGATGTTAAGAGCATTCCATGGAATATATCAAAAAGTGTTTCTGAAATAAATTACATACCCCACCTTTAATATAGGTTTTTTACGAGAAAATGCCTCTGTTTCTTCTTCTACTAAATACAAACATGATCAGTTTAAAGATATAGATATTGAAGAAATCATACAAAAAATCTATTTTTACAGTTTCTCTGTGATTGTGTGTGACAGACGGTGTCGGAGCTCTTCCGGAAGCTTCAGGACAGTTACATCCAGCAGAGAGAGCTGGGCTGGAGGGGGAAGGGTCTCCGGCAGCAGCCCTCCACCGCTGCCTCTCACTTCCTGCAGTCCCTGACAGAACTCACCACCCGCCTGGAGAGGTACCAACACACGACACATACACTGACACACACACACAAACACACACACACACACACACACACACACACACACACACACACACACACACACACACACACACACACACACACACACACACACACACACACACACACACACACACACACACACACACACACACACACACACACACACACACACACACACACACACACACACACACACACTCTGACACACACACTGACACACACTCTGACACACACTCTGACACACACACTGACACACACTCTGACACACACTCTGACACACACACTGACACACACTCTGACACACACTCTGACACACTCTGACACACACTCTGACACACACTCTGACACACACACTGACACACACTCTGACACACACACTGACACACACACTGATCCAGAGCTGTTGAGCAGTGTGAGAACCTCTAGAGCACACATGTCAAACTCAAGGCCCGCAAACTCAAACTCAATTTTTAAATTACTATTAGATTTGGCCCGCCGGTATATTGCACGCTCACCTTCACTCCATCCTGAGGGTCTCCTCAGCTCAGCGCCTGAGCCCAAACATTGATGAACTTGCACCCAAGATGAGATGCCAAGTATCTGGCTTGAACTAGCATCACAGAGCAGCTAACTGAGTTTCAATGGATGTTTCCTTCTGCACTTTTTCTCTCACGACAACAGGGCATGTTGGGTTTGTTTGAAGCTGTTGTTGGCCTGTGGAGAAATGTAATCATAAGAAATGACTGAGGAAAAGCTGCAGATAGAGACATAAGAAATGAATGCAACTGATTATTTAATGCTGTTTTTATAGGCAATACTTTAAGCTTTGTTAGTTCCAGGTTTAATATGTGCAATAACTTCATTTCAATACGTTTTGCAATAAATATTGAACCAGTCCGGCCTTCGACTAGTACCCATTTTTAAATGTTGGCCCACTGTGTATTTGGGTTTGACCCCCCTGCTCTAGAGCATCACCTAAAGTAATACTGTTCCTCTGAATTTGTGACATATTTTGTGTTTATTTGTACTGTTTAGTTAATTATGTTTTCTGCTACTACTTAAAACAGTATGAACCCAACTTAAAAATATTTGACAGTTGTTTTATTACAATATATGGATTGACAGTCTGCTGAAATAACTAAATGGTGATGCTGATTTATAAAATGTCTAAAATAAGGTTTGTCCTCAAGACAAGGCACTTTTCAAATGCTTGTTTTATGGATGGAGTGATGATCATCAGCGCCATTTCTGATTCAGCATTTCAGACATGAAATTCGTTTTGAATTAAGCATCATTGCATTATTAGCTTTTGTTATGAGTGTGTTATGAATAATGTTTGCTGAAGAATAACATGTGTCTTTTGTCCGTTAACTATTAGATGCAAAACCACTTTTATTCGTTGTCTGAAGCCAAACTACGTCAAGGTAACACCAGATTCTTTATACTGATGCTAACTTATATCCTAACATCTGCAACCACTGTATAACCGTGTACTTCAACTGTCATGTCATCTGTCAGCTTCCTGGAATTTTTGACGTGGACTATGTGTCGGCCCAGCTGAGGCATGCTGGGATAATGGAGACCATCCACATTAGGAAAGAAGGATTCCCCATACGCATACAGTACTCCTTATTCATTGAGAGGTGCTGCTAACATACAGAGCATCACACCAGCATGATGTGTTTATCACTTGACCTCTTTTAGAAATACCAGTGTCTCATTTGTATTCCCCTTCTCTTATTTCTTCGTAATTTCTCCTGTTGCAAGATATTCAGTACTGAGATGTGGCAATTCAGATGACCTTATTTCAAATTAAATTGGCAAAAATGACAATTTGCGTTTGGCACCGGCAAATCAAACCCCACTCCCCATACTCAGGAGAGCAAACTGTTGTGTTTCCTGCCCATTGGGACTCTCAGTCTGATGGCAGAAGCTGGAATGCTGGGTTGAGATGATGGGTGGGGTCATTGTATATCTGGATTACCTTTTTGGTTTTGGATTGATAGAATAGGTCCTGGAGTTGAGTCATTTTTCATCAATTATATAATCTTTTTTTACAATAGAGTGAAATGCTGCCTTTTTTGATTCATTAAACACATTTAAACTAAAGGCACAGACACCAAACCAACATCAAACAGGCAGACTGTTGAATTGCCCTTCATATACTGTCTCACCCAAAACTGGAGGCGAACAACAAAGACTACAGTGAACTAAATATTTCAAAGTAAAGGTCTTGATGTATGATCCTGTGTGCTGTTCTAACGTGCACCGTATGTTTTGGGTGGCATGGTGGTGCATTTTAGATGAGGGCTCAGTTTTGTCATTGTCTTCAAAACCCTCCACTGAATAAATGGCACTTGATGAAGGGAGGGCAGGAGTGCTCAGTCTGTAGGGAATTGGCTTGATCACCGGTTTGAGTCCCAGTAGGACTAAAAAAACGTTGTGTGGACTGGTAGCTGGAGAGTTGTCCGTCCACTTCCCGGGCATTGCAAAGGTGTCCTTGAGCAAGGCACTGAGCCCCCAACTGCTTCCAGGCGCTGAAACATGGAAGCCCTTTCGCTCGGACACCTCTTTATACAAATGCATGTGTTTGTGCATGTGTGTATTTCACGCCATAATGTGTAGCAGTCAGTGGAGGAAGAAGTACTCGGATGATTTAAGTAGCAATCCTAGTCACAGTCCTGCATTCAAAATTATACTTCTGGTACTCCTCATGCGGAATAACACAAATAAGCACCATATATTTAAATGATTGTATTATAATGATTAATGTGGTTATAACTTCAATGTTGGACATGGTAAAGGAGCTTTAAAAATATATATATTGTATACACACCCCGGCTAGCTTAGCCTCTAATCAAATATAATAATGTATTTTGTATTCATATTTTAATCTGCAATGTGACCAGTAACTTAATCTGTCAAATAAATGTAGTGAGTAAAAAGTACAACAAAATGCCTACAAAAAAGGTAATGGAGTATACACTAGCAAATTGTGAAAATACTAAAGTAAAGTACAATTACCTCTATCTTTTTTTCCCAGTACATTCCACCATCGGTAGCGGTCCTGTTTGAGTGTTTCATTTGTTCTGTATTTACTACGTTTGTGAAAACGGAATTCCCCCTTGTCGGATTCTTCTTCTTGTGTAGTAAAATGAATTCAGCAATAAATCAAGACTAGATTAAGGTCATCCTCAGCTTGTGTTGACAGGTACGGAGTTCTGCTGAGTCAGCGTCAGAGCGAGGTGTCGGACAGGGAGCAGCTGCTGGCCCTGCTAGAGCTGGTGGGGGCCGAGGAGGGGCAGTACCAGCTGGGACTCACCAAGGTAACCAACTGCCTGTCATCACACTGGTTCAAGTCTGTACTGTACACATCAGCATGTGTGTGTCTGTCAGCTGTTCCTCAAGGAGCTGCTCTACCAGCAGCTGGAGGAGAAGTGGAGCAGCACTCAGACCTGGGCGGCCATCACCATCCAGAGGAACATCCGAGGCTTCATCTGTAGGAGGAACTTCAGGTTCTTCAGACAGAAGGCCATCGTCATCCAGAGCCACATCCGAGGACACCAGGCCAGGTGCAGAGGAGCAGCCATGCCTTATCAGTGTAGACCAGGGATGGGCAAATGGCGGCCCGCAGGCCGCACGCGGCCCCCACCTCCTCTTTTTGCGGCCCTCAGATTAATTTATAAACAACGTAATTAATAAAAAAAATACCGTCCACTAGACTCCTAGTTACGTCGCGAGCTGCGTACATGATTTCAAATACCGCGAAATAATCTGTGACGCATTTGTGTGTTTTGTGTTTGTTTCCCGGTGAAACCCTCACAAGAAACACTGGCTGTTGTTATGCCTGCTGTGACGTTAAGTTGCCTCTTGTAATTATACCTTTACAAGCTTAAAAGTTGTATTTATCATCTGAATTTGGCGAAAAAAGTTTAATATTCTTAAAACCAAGACTTTGTTTATTTGAAATCAGATGAAAACAAACTGTCACGGACCCTGCCGTGTTATCTATGATTACTACGCTTTTCAATCATAATTTCAGCGGGAGGGAGGGGGAGTGGTGCTGAGGAACAGCAGAGTGCGGGCTGACAGGTGTCTGTGTTGACATTCCCCTTATTGTGGAATAAGGGGAATGCAGAGACTGGCTACAAGTGTTTTAGGTTCAAGTTAGACAACTAATATCTGGGTTAGTGTTCATGACTTCATGTTTATGTCATCTTAATGGTTAATCGCAATACACAGACATTTTCCGTGCTTTCCAATAGTTTAAAATAGTTTTATTCCACTGTTTAATAACCTGTTCTTTACAAACATGCCACTTGTAAAAATGAAATAACATTTCTGTGAACTGATATTTGTTTAGTGAGCTTATTAGAGGATGTTCCCATTTTTTGGGGATGTTCCCTTTGATTGTAAAATGTCAATGAAGATGTCAGACTTAGTATATTTGTTAATAATTACATACAACACATGGAATCTTTGTGTGTGTGTTCCAAGTGAATCTGCGGCCCCCTGGTGGCCAGTACATCAATTATGTGGCCCCCACCACCATCAAAGTTGCCCATCCCTGGTGTAGAGCCTTATGATAGGCTCTTCAACTCTAGGGACACAATGAGGAATACAATAAAGGATATATTGTCTTTTCCAAATGAAAAGTACTTGGAGAAGAGTTTACTTTTGCTTTAATATTTTTTTAATATTATTTTTCCGTTTACAGTCAGTATTCTTCTTCTTTTTTTTTAAAGTGTGAAGAAAGAAAGAAGGAAAGATTATTTTTTCATGATTAATAATGAAAACATCTAACGCAATTAATTCATGAACTATATAAATAAATACATTATAAAAGAGGGAGCTTAAGAAAATGGTGAAGGAAAGTGTAACAATAAATGACCGAAATATAGAAAATTATAAACATGGCAATATGGATAGAAGGAGAAAAAGATAAAAGAGTCTAGAAGAAAGGAAACTAAAATAAAAAACTGCACTGAAATGAAACAGTGACGAGACCATGTACAGTCACACTCACTTCTCCCGACAGACTGAGGAATGCATCAGGTTTCCCCTGGGGCTGAATGAGGTCATGTGATGACATGAGGCTCATTGTGTTTTGCTGCCTCCTCTCTTCTCCAGGAAACACTACAAGCGTCTGAGGCAGTGCTTCACCCAGTTCTGGGCAGTGATGATGATCACCAGGGACACCATCAAGAGACGCCATTGGAGGAAGGTAGACAGACCCTGGCTGATGTTTCCTGGCAACCTTATGTTTGCTGACTTTATTACGCTATAAATCTATGCTCCAAATCTCTTGCACAACAGCAGCAGCTTATCACCGCAGCGGTAATTGGAAAGATATGTCAGTGCCCTCTGAGTGATAACGCCCTGACATCCATGTTCAGGGTCAAAGTGTAACAACCATAAATTCTGCTTTTCATTCCCTCCTAAATGACTTTAACATTAGTGCTGCTTTTATTGTTGTTTCAGTGGTCTATTTATGATTTGTCTTTATTTCATAGAATGGCGTCAGATTCTTCACCCAATAATTATTTTGTTTAAAAAAAAAGGTATTTTAATGTCTAGTTGTATCTACAAATTCAGTGCAATATATATATCCATCAAATAGTTTGTGGTACTCAAAACATCCAAAATAGGGTATTTAAAGCTCCTCATCAAAATGTTGAATGTGAAAAAAATTACAAACTCTGTACGGATCTTTGCACTTTAGAAAATGGTGCTTTTAAATTGTTCATAATTTCCTGTAGCAGACAGACACAGTTAGAGACCAGCTGCTGAACATAGTGGAGCATAAAACAGCTAAAAAGACAGATACGTTTTTAAAAATAAATAAATATATTTCAAAAGACTGAATATTTTCAGATAACAGGTTTTCTCACCACATGGCAGAGACCGCAGAGTTAAAGGAGACTCAATGTTAGACCTACTTACTACTTTGAGTAAATGCTCACAGAACACTATTAGCATGTGGTCTGTCTACTCTTTTTGAATAGGCAACTTAAAACAATAACAGGATGAGTTACTCTTTTCTTCAATTATGTAAATATATTGAAATGTTGGGTTTCTTTTATATAAGGGAGATCTCAAACTAGATTTCCAAAAGAAAATTAGAATGGAAATCATATAATCCAAGTCATCCAGAGGATTTCTTTTCTAAAGTAATTGGATTGTTTTATCTGAAATGAAAACTGAAAGCTATCCAGGTCAATGTATTGAGGACTGCTGGGCCCTTTATGTATGGGATGTGTTCATTTACACGATACTTCCTTTAAAAGATCTGATCCCTTTCCTTTAACTAACTGTCTTATCTTGCATTAATCATGTATCTTCGACAGACACACACACACACACACACACACACACACACACACACACACACACACACACACACACACACACACACACACACACACACACACACACACACACACACACACACACACACACACACACACACACACACACACCTCAGGCATTCTGGTCTTGGACTTCAACCCTCTGAGTGTAATTTGAAGCAGCAGCACATCTCTCCTTCCACCTTCTCTACCTGTCTCTCTCTCTGCTTCCAGTTCAGCCCCAACAGGTAGGCTGCCTTCTTAACCCTTTACATCAGATCTCTGCTCAAATATTTTCAAGCATTCAGTTCATTTATACTAAACCGATCTTAGGGTCTGCTTCAGGTTTCCGAACACACAGAGACTCTACTTTCAGCTTGTGTTTTCTGTGCCTTTTTGCCTTTCTCTGTGAACTGAATGTTGGTTATGTTGGCTTCAGTGTATCACAGCTCCATTCTATTTGGTGTTATTGTTTTATGAGGATTGGACTATGAACAGTGGAAACTGCCTCTGTCAGCTGTTGGCCTAGTTTGATTCAGTTAGTGTTAGCGTTAAGTTACTAAAAAGCAAGATGAAGAGTTAACAGATATATACGTTGGGCTTAAGGTGACATCACATCTACGTCTGATCACTGTTAATGAGCATGGTGATTACTAGGAAAATAGAAAAGTGTTGACTAGATTATCTTCGTAAAAAACAATCATGAATGTCAGAAGAGTATTTTCTGTGGAGTTGCAAATCACTGACAGGCACACATTTTCAATATGAAGAGCAATAACACACCAATATTTGCTTGGGTTTAAATGAATCTGTGTGCAAACTAACCCTGATGATGATATGGTGATGATGGTTATTTTAATTCAATACAGTACAATAGTCACTATTTGATCAGACAGTCCACAGACTGAAAGACAGTTACACAACTGTGCATGTGGAATTGGAAAGAGGGTATCCTCAACCAGGCTTAAGATGCTTTACAGTTGAGTTGCATTGTGGGAAATGTAGTCCAGGACTTTGGACCACAACTTTTTGTGCAGTACATAGTATTTGACTGATGTATCTGGTCCAGTTGAAACTAATCTGTACCACTTAATGTACAGTTTGATAACATATTCTAATACTGTGAGTAAAAACTACGATATTCATCTCTGAAGTACAGTGGGGCAAAAAAGTATGTAGTCAGCCACCAATTGTGCAAGTTCTCCCACTTAAAAAGATGAGAGAGGCCTGTCATTTTCATCCTAGGTATACCTCAACTATGAGAGACAAAATGTGAAAAAAAGCCAGAAAATCACATTGTCTGACTTTTAAAGAATTTATTTGCAAATTATGATGGAACATAAGTATTTGGTCAATAACAAAAGTTAATCTCAATACTTTGTTATATACCCTTTGTTGGCAATGACAGAGGTCAAACTTTTTCTGTAAGTCTTCACAAGGTTTTCACACACTGTTGCTGGTATTTTGGCCCATTCCTCCATGCAGATCTCTTCTAGAGCAGTGATGTTTTGGGGCTGTCGCTGGGCAACACGGACTTTCAACTCCCTCCAAAGATTTTCTATGGGGTTGAGATCTGGAGACTGGCTAGGCCACTCCAGGACCTTGAAATGCTTCTTACGAAGCCACTCCTTCGTTGCCCGGGCGGTGTGTTTGGGATCATTGTCATGCTGAAAGACCCAGCCACGTTTCATCTTCAATGCCCTTGCTGATGGAAGGAGGTTGTCACTCAAAATCTCACGATACATGGCCCCATTCATTCTTTGCTTTACACGGATCAGTCGTCCTGGTCCCTTTGCAGAAAAACAGCCCCAAAGCATGATGTTTCCACCCCCATGTTTCACAGTAGGTATGGTGTTCTTTGGATGCAACTCAGCATTCTTTCTCCTCCAGACACGTCTAGTTGAGTTTTTACCAAAAAGTTCTATTTTGGTTTCATCTGACCATATGAAATTCTCCCAATCCTCTTCTGGATCATCTAAATGCTCTCTAGCAAACTTCAGACGGGCCTGGACATGTACTGGCTTAAGCAGGGGGACACGTCTGGCACTGCAGGATTTGAGTCCCTGGCGGCGTAGTGTGTTACTGATGGTAGCCTTTGTTACTTTGGTCCCAGCTCTCTGCAGGTCATTGACTAGGTCCCCCCGTGTGTTTCTGGGATTTTTGTTCACCGTTCTTGTGATCATTTTGACCCCACGGGGTGAGATCTTGCGTGGAGCCCCAGATCGAGGGAGATTATCAGTGGTCTTGTATGTCTTCCATTTTCTAATAATTGCTCCCACAGTTGATTTCTTCACACCAAGCTGCTTACCTATTGCAGATTCAGTCTTCCCAGCCTGGTGCAGGTCTACAATTTTGTTTCTGGTGTCCTTTGACAGCTCTTTGGTCTTGGCCATAGTGGAGTTTGGAGTGTGACTGTTTGAGGTTGTGGACAGGTGTCTTTTATACTGATAACGAGTTCAAACAGGTGCCATTAATACAGTTAACAAGTGGAGGACAGAGGAGGCTCTTAAAGAAGAAGTTACAGGTCTGTGAGAGCCAGAAATCTTGTTTGTTTGTAGGTGACCAAATACTTATTTTCCCGAAGAATTTACCAATTAATTCATTAAAAATCCTACAATGTGATTTCCTGGATTCGTTCCCCCCATTCTGTCTCTCATAGTTGAAGTGTACCTGGGATGAAAATTACAGGCCTCTCTCATCTTTTTAAGTGGGAGAACTTGCACAATTGGTGGCTGACTAAATACTTTTTTGCCCCACTTTATATAAGTGCTTAGTTAGTATATAAGGGCTTTGTTAGTAATTCTATCGCTCGAAGTGGAGTCGAAAGAGATAAGTTTTCAGTCTGCGCTGGAAGATGTTTAAGCTTTCTGCTGTCCTGATGTTAATGGGGAGCTCATTCCACCATTTTGGAGCCAGGATAGCAAACCCACATGTTTTTGCTGATGGGAACTTGGGTCCCCCTCGCAGTGCGGGTGCAGCGAGCTGTTTGGCCGATGCAGAGCGGAGTGCACGTGCTGGGGTGTACGGTTTAACCATGTCCTGGATGTAGGAAGGGCCAGATCCATTCGCAGCATGGTACGCAAGTACCATTGTCTTGAAGTGGATTCTAGCAGTTACCGGAATCCAGTGAAGGGAGCGGAGGAGTGGAGGACCGGGATGGTATGGGAGAATTTAGGAAGGTTGAAGACCAGACGAGCCGCTGCATTCTGGATGAGCCGCAGAGGTCGGATGGCACATGCAGGTAGACCAGCCAGGAGGGAGCTGCAGTAGTCTAGGCGTGAGATGACGAGAGCCTGGACCAGAACCTGCGTCGCTTTCTGGGTCAGGAGGGGACGTCCAGAAGGATGATGACAGAGGAGAGGGATGCTGCTTTAGCAGTGTGCAGTTCCTCAGTGACAGCAAGGAGGGCAGTTTCTGTTGAGTGACCTGCCTTGAAACCAGACTGGTGCGGATCCAGAAGGTTGTTCTGATGGAGATAACAGGAGAGTTGTTTAAAGACAGCGCGTTCAAGTGTTTTAGACAGGAACGGGAGGAGAGAGACAGGCCTGTAGTTTATAACATCAGATGGGTTGAGAGTGGGTTTCTTAAGGAGAGGGTTTACTCTTGCCTCCTTGAGACTGTTTGGAAAGTGACCAGAAGTTAGAGAAGTGTTGATGAAATGGGTGAGAAACGGTAGAATATCAGGAGCGATAGTCTGAAGGAGGTTTGAGGGGATAGGGTCCAGAGGACAGGTGGTAGGACGGGCAGAGGTAATGAGGGTAAGAACCTCACTTGGAGAGAGAGGGGAGAAGGAGATCAGTGTGGGTGAAAGGTGGGTCTGGTGACCCAGCGGTGAGTAAAGGTGAGTCAGAAAAAGAAGAGCGAATATCATCAACCTTTTTTCCTAAGTGATTAACAAAGTCGCTTGACAGAAGGGAGTAGGGGGAAGGGGCTTTTTGGGGGGGTCCAAGAGGGTGGAGAAGATGGAAAATAGTTTTTTGGGATTGGAATAGGAAGATTGGATCTTATCTTGAAAGAAAGTGCTTTTTGCCTGAGAGATGGAAGCAGAGAAAGAGGAGAGGAGAGCCTGATAGGTTAGGAGGTCGTCATGGTGTTTGGATTTCCACCATTTCCGCTCTGCTGCCCGAAGGATGGTTCTATTAGCACGCAGTGCGTCATTTAGCCAGGGAGCCGGAGGGTACTGACGAGCCTGCCGAGATGTGAGAGGACAGAGAGAGTCCAGAGAGGATGAGAGAGTAGAGAGAGTAGAGAGGAGGGTTTCTGCAGCAGAGTTTGGAGGCAGGAGTTGGAACGAGTCAGAGGAAGGGAGGGCTGAGAGCACCAATGAGGCAAAGGTAGAGGGGGAGAGGGAATGGAGGTTACGGCGGACAGGTGCAGGATGAGAAGAGATTAGTTTGTTATGTTTGGAAAGGGGTAGAGAGAATGAAATGAAGAAGTGATCGGAGGTGTGAAGTGGGTTTACAGAGAGGTTAGAAGTAGTGCAGTTCCTTGAGAATATGAGATCAAGGACATTGCCAGCTTTATGAGTTGGTTGGGATGGAGAAATTGAAAGCAAAGGTTGTTCAAAGAGATGTTAGTCCGTCTATCTTCCCTGTTGAAGTCTCCGAGAAGTACAGCGGGAGGGCCAGTTTCAGGGATGTGTGAGAGGAGATGATCTAATTCCCCAAGGCGCCTGGTGGACGGTGTTTACTTAACTTGTTTTGATCCCCTGTCCATTCCATTGGATATAACTGTTGTAGGATTTCTTGATCTATGTCTCCAGTCATGTGATTCCACCTAAAAGTTCAAACTTTTTTGGTTGAGTGTCAATAATCCAGTCACATTGTCTCACATCATAATAATAATCCAATGTGAGTCTCACAACACCGAACAAGTCGAGCCACTCCCCCTTTTTTGAGGCAAGGAGGAAGTGCAAGACAAATAACACATAATTAAATATTTAAACACAGTTTTTTGATTACTAATGACTTATGAGTGCATTTACTGAGTGGAAATATACCGCTACAATATGTGTTATTGTTCAACACTAAGGGTAAACTACTTGTGTTAAAGTTAAAACCCTCCACTGCCTTGTTCAGTCAGGACAAAAAAATGTAATCTGGCTGGGACGGAAGGTCAAGGAGTGAAAATGATCCAAGCCAATGTGTCAGGTTCTCTGAACACTTTGATGCTGCTCGAGGTGCTGGTCAGCAGTCATTAGGATTGTCCTCAGAGAACATGAATGTCAGAATACATATCATTTCATGGAAGCCTTTACAATAATTGTGTTTCAGTGTACACCTATGGGGTCTACCAACTGATCAACACTGACTCTACGGGGGGGGGGGGGGGGGGGGGGGGTGGTGGCTGGAGATAGGAAACAGTGGCCCTCAAACCAATATATATTGAGCCCAATGAATATGACCCCCATGAACGTGACTGATACATTGAGTTTATTACTCATATTGTTGAAGTACCCTGTTCATTGAAACAGAAAGCAATAGGTTTGTGTCAACAGATGTAATCCAACCATAATCAAGGCTGACCAATTCTTACCAGGTGTGGATCCTTTCGTTTACTAACATAGTCATAGTGAAATACAGGATATACAATTGCGTATATGAGTCACTTTTTCCTAATGACAATTACATGATCTGCTTTAACTCTGTTACCTGTCACATCTATGCTCCTGATATGAGTTCCAATGACATCGTTCTTTCATGACATGTTTAAAACAAAATGATTAAACTGATAAATTGGTAACATATTGTCAGGGTGTAGTGAGCCTCAGGCTGTTTGGGTCACTTCTGATTTGTGCCACACTTGTTTGGTTTGGGTGGGTCGGTCATTGTGGAGGTAAGGCAGGGTGGGGCTGTGTGTGTTTGAACAGACCCATTCTCTTTATTTAAGTGTATGAATAAAAAATTGCATGAAAGAAGAGTATTTGCTGTATGAGTATGTCTGCACGCACATGTGTAATCTGAAATGCATACTTCAGGTTTCAGGCATTTGTCCGATACCTACTTTAAACTACTCACCCTGTAAATACTGGGAATGACAGAGATAAGTTCATCATATGAATCACATCTGAGTGACGCTGCCCTGCTGCATTGATGGAACTCCTCTCTGTGAGCTGTAAAGCTCCTGATAAAAACACACTTCCTGGACTCTTGGAACTGCGTGCCCTGCTGTATGAGGCGGGGCCACCACCTGAGGGAGGGGCAGAAGTATAAAACAGGACGTGTGTCTAAGAATAGGTCTGATTGAACACACTTCTCCGCAGAGAGGAGGGAGGGTTGAGTTTACCTGGATATCAAGAGGATTACTCAGTGAAACAAATAAGCTTCAGGTGAAGGACGCCAGAAATAGAACTGTATAACGTTAAGATTATGAGAGGAAATCCTGCTGGTCCCAGTGTGATGGACTGACTTTGCTGCGTGTCAATTTCAGGAATTTCATGAGAAGAATAAAGTGAAGGCAGTGACAAAGACTAAGAGTGTATCTCCAGGAATGGTAAGCAAATCAAAAGTATCCCACATCGTAGAGAGAGAGCCTGCTGTAACATTTCCCAGACATCTAAGGGCCAGCTGTCTGGTTTCTCCTGAGGTCATCTTTGCTCTATGTTTCCCTCAGGATGTGGGGATGTTGGAGATCCCTGCTGAGCTGTCAGCCAGGCTCCGCAGTGCAGCAGGTACCTTTTTAATAATCATCACATTGTATCAGATAACACATCACGTTAATCCTCCTTTTCTGCCACAGTGCTCAGTTTGTGATTGTTGTTCCATCTCTGTCCACCAGGGCAGCAGCATGGCTCGGGGGTCACAGAGGTGGCCCCCCCTCAGGTGAAGGCCCAACACAAGCTCAGCCTGCCTCTGGATGTAGACAGATACCCATTCTCTCGCTATGCCAAGTCCATCTTAAAGGTGAGCAAAGGGCTTGCACATACTACAAAAACATGTCTATTTAGAACATATTCAGGTATTTATTGCACAGCATTGGGTCATAAGTGTTAGCTAATGATCTACCAGGGACTTTGTTGACACTGTGTTGTTGTTGTTGTTGTTGTTGTTGTTGTTGTTGTTGTTGTTGTTGTTGGAAAGTATTTCAACGTTTCAATCGTTTCAATCCACTCCCTTTATGTAAAAATGTAATAAATAAATGTCTTACAGAGATTTATGGAGATTCCTTCCTGGTTCAAGAAAACAAGGATTTTTATAAAAACATATAATAACAAGAATAATCTTGTACCAATTTATTTCTATTTGATTGAGGCTTGAATATCAAACTCAATCTCAGATTACATTTACGTTCAAAGATGTATTATTCTAAACAAAGCTTATACAGCAACAGCCATACACCTGAATGAATGAAAGGAGTGGGATTGTGAGATTCCCTCATATGTTGCCCTCCTCAGGATACATGGTGCCAGCCTCAGGGACGCCCCCTCCAGAGATCCCTCACCCCCCTGGAGCCTGAAGATAACAGAATTGCCCTGGACATCTACAAACTGGTACAGAGTGCTTACTTTAGTTTATATTTGTTTCCTTCTCATTTGTCCGGTTTTAATTTTTTCCGACCCTTCTCTCCTCAGATCCTGCGGTTTACGGGTGAGTCGGAGCTGAGTGGCTGGCAGGAGCAGCTACTGGGTAACTACATCGTGGAGAGGGGTCAGAGCCGGCCCCCCCTGAGGGACGAGATCCTGGCCCAGCTGGCCTACCACACCTGGGGCCTGCAGGAGGATCTGAGCAGCCTGAGGGGCTGGCTGCTGCTGACCTGCTGTCTCAGCGCCTTCACCCCCTCCCCCACGCTGGACAAGCCCCTGCTCAAGTAGGTGTTCCCCTTCTCTACCTACAGGGGTCACTGGAGAGCACAGTGTAGTGCTACAGGGTGACTGCACTGCCACCATAGTCTCCAGCTACATGCGAACAGAAAGTACCCCCCCACTCATCTGTGATGATTGGCCTCCATGTTTTCTTTTATTATACTCTTTGTATTTGTATTCAACCCAACTTTCTACTGACACTCCCGGCATGTTTGGTGCATTGGTGCCGCCGCTGCAGATAGGTTGGCGTCAGAGAATTATTCATTTTAAATAAATCCATGAGAAATGTATTTCTCACTGAACTGCCGGTTGTAGCTTTGTGTTTATCCCTGCCTAACAATGCATCCATTCTAGCAATGATCTTAATTACCCCTAGGGTTCCCCGTACCCCCGGTTGGAAACCACTACGCTAGAAGACATTACAGCGTCATTTTACAAAGAAGGAATAACACCATTTTTGTATTATATATTTAAATGTGGTTAGAGCTGCTGTTTCATGTACTGGGTCCCAGTCCAGTGTTGGTCCACTATGAGCAGTAGCTAATAGCAAACGGCTGTGAAACTAGCATTTAGTCTTGTCCCTTTGGCCCATAGTTACATAGGCTCACTTAAAGCTGCACTTATTAATACATTTAGATGAACAATGGAACGACTTGTTTAATGTGAAAGGGTTCTTTTATAGCAATCATTTACAGTATGCCGTTTCACAAAGCTCTGTGGGGCCTTTTTAGTTTCTTTCAACTGACAAGCACTTTTATGATTTTGCTTTCTGCAAAACAGCTTACATAAACCCAGAGCACAACAGCAGCGACACACAGTCACTCGCCCACGAAGATAGTTGAGCATTTAAACTTTGGTTAAAGGGACAGACATATTTGTCAGGAGTTGATGGACACCCAGTTTAAAGTGACAGCGATGCTAATGTTGCTCCAGGTCTGCTTTGCAAACAGGAAATGATGATGATGATTTGCTGAACATGTTCGCCTTTAACTTTGAAAATGTTTAGATTCTTGAAAGTGACTAGTGCTTTTCAAAATGCAGTCTCTTCTATTGTTAGTCTGACTCTTGCACTGGATTCTGTTGAAACCTTTTAAATCATGTTATGGATGTTCTCTTTTTGACCATGCTATTCCTTAAACCACTTTGAAACACTGTCTGCCATGACTCAGTCTGCTCTCTCTCTCTTTAGGTATGTTTCTGACCACGGTCCAGGGGAGTACCGCTCTCTGTGCCAACACAAGCTGCTGACCTCTCTGCAGCTCCCGGCCCCTGCTGCCCGCGTCTACCCCCCCACCCAGCTGGAGTGGACTGCCAACCAGAGGAAAGGCACCATGCTGCTGGATGTACACACCTACAACGGTAAGAAAGAAAACATTAGCATCATGAAACCTGACACATGATATCGGCAGCACAGTGTGAACCTAAACAAGCGTTGTTGTTTTCAGATGAGAAGCTGACCACTGAAGTGGAGTCATGGACCACAGGAGAGGAGCTGGCTGCATGGCTCCTACGTTATAGGTACTTTTGAACAAGCAGTGGATCTACCTCCATTTAAAGGTCCCATGACATGGCCATTTCTACTGATCATAATTCCATTGTTGAGGTCTACTAGAATAGATTTATATTGTTCAATGTTCCAAACTCACATTGGTTTCTCATACAGCATCTCTGTATAGTATGTGTGTCTGATTGGTCAGCTCACCCACTCTGTTCTGATGAGTCCACCACCGTTACAGCGGAACATCAGTGATTATGTGTTACAATGGCGTTTGTTAGCAACCAGGAAATGACACTACTAATGACAAACAGATGAGAATGCTGCGTGGGGTCTGGGTGCCGTGTTGGCGGGACGTTGCGGGTCTCGCTGCTCTGCCCTTTGAGGCTCGAGGAGCGGACAGTGTGAGCTGGGTTACTGGTGTTGTTTCCTGGTTGCTGCGTGGAGTCTGCGAGACAGCGCATTGGTCCATTTGGACCTATGTATCGTTACGTCACTATACTCAGGAAGAAAAAAATTGAAAAAGAAAAATCTCCAACTACAGGGTGTACTTTGAGGGTTTGTGACTCTGCAGACGGTTTACATGCAGAAAAAGCTACATAACACCCAAGGGGATGGCTAATAACCGGAAAAGCGTGAAATGGGACCTTTAAGATTTATATGTATATTATTCCCAATTCATCCTCCTGTGTGTGGTGTACCCCCCCGTGCTGTTCTCAGAGGCGCGCCGGAGGCAGTGCAGGGCTGGTCGGTGTCTCTCCTGACGGATGAAGGCTGGTCAGATCTGGCCGGCTCAGACTTCGTCCTGGATCTCCTGGCTGGAGCTGAAGCTGAGGTGCTGCCCACCCCAGGGACGCCCTCCTCTACACACTCCGACTACCTGTTCAGCAGCCAGGGGGACAGGTAGAGACTGAACAAACGGATGGTTTTTGGGTTTATGCTGGTTTTTTAAAGAGTATTTTCTCATAATGTGGTGCTCCCCCCCCCACCCCCCCCCCCCCCCCCCTGCAGGATGCCAGCTACAGACCTGGATGACTTTATTCCACCAGCACCCCCGATGCAAGCTCCTGGGCTGCCTGCTTTTGAGGGAAGCTCCTGGGGGAGAGATTATCCACAGGAAGGTAAGAGGGATAACATGCTTCAGAGCAAATGATGGCTAAAAGTATGCCATTCTGTTCTTTTGCTTTAGAAGTTTTCAGATAACACTTTGCACAGTTGTTACAGTTGTTTCATGCAAACTCAAGTCCTTAGACTCTGCCCTTGTGGAATATCAAATATGTTATCAATGGCCCCCACATGTCATTAGTATACTCCAGTGTACAGTAGAACAGTGCCCTGCGGCTTTATCACAGCTTGTGTGCCGAAACAGCTTTCTGATTCAAAGAGAGCCAGAAGCATGGCTAACCTGGACATGAGGTCAGCTGAATGGATGGACTGAAACCAAATGGATATTCAGACTGATCATTATGCAACTGGATCAAAAACAAGATTTAATACCTTTTTAAATCGTTAAGTTTATCGTGTACATACAGTGCATATTGCGATATACCTGTAGATATATGTTACGTGTTTAGTTGAAGGTGATAGGGCACATAAACAGTAGTGTTGGGGTCAGTTTTTTTTTCTGTCTTACCTTCTGATCTCTCTCCACCTGTCTGCAGGCCGTGGGAGACAGATGGATGCTTACGTTGATGACCTGTTTGACCCTGTACTGGACCAAGGACCTCCGGTTAGTGGTCATCAGACTGTGTGTGTCTGTCTTTCTGTGTGTGTTTGTCCGTGTGTATCTGACTGTGTGTGTGTCTGTCTGTCTGTCTGTCTGTCTGTCTGTCTGTCTGTCTGTCTGTCTGTCTGTCTGTCTGTCTATTCTCTGTCTGTCCTCTGTCTGTCTGTCTGTCTGTCTGTCAAAGTTTGGAGGAGGGTGTGTTCAGAGGAGGGCTTTAGGGCCATTGTGGCAGATAATAACCCTTCACTAAATGATCTATAGTTAAAACTGTAACTAATGTAAATGTTATATTTACGTTAGATTCTCCAGAGAGTGTTACGTTTTATACTCAGGGGGGATCGTGTGTCTGGCTGTATCTTATTACTGAGCGTGTGAAGTCTGAAGTCTGAAGTCAGTGTGTGTGTGTGTGTGTGTGTGTGTGTGTGTGTGTGTGTGTGTGTGTGTGTGTGTGTGTGTGTGTGTGTGTGTGTGTGTGTGTGTGTGTGTGTGTGTGTGTGTGTGTGTGTGTGTGTGTGTGTGTGTGTGTGTGTGTGTGTGTGTGTGTGTGTGTGTGTGTGTGTGTGTGTGTGTGTGTGTGTGTGTGTGTGTGTGTGTGTGTAGGACATGGAAAGAGTAGCCATGCTGAACCGCAGGATGAAAGGAGGTGGAGGGATTGGACCCATGTATGGAGCTGGTAGGAAAACATCACATTACAGGTCAATTGTTAGACGCTTCTTCCCAATACGACTTACATACATTCAATACTGTGAGCAATCCCCCACAGGAGCAATTTGGGACACAGGACACAGGTACATGCTGACTGCAGAGGGGATGGAACAAGTGGAAAACCGTATTATTCTTCACATTATATCCCCTAGGTAGAGGGCTCCGCCTGTGTTTATAGAACTAGGATTACAATACGTAACCTATCGTTCTATCTCACACAGGCTCCGCCCTCTACTGGACTCTATGGGTACAGTGGGTGGAGCCCCGATGAATAAAAGCCCTGTCGCCCCACAACATCGACCCACCACAATGGCCCTGACCGGCCTTTGGTTGACAGCCATCGCACCCCAACTTCCCATCACCCGGTTGTGACCGTGGAGAAGTCGGGGCCGCAGCTTACTTGGCTGGGTAGAGCTTAATCGATCTGAATAACACCATAGCTCCGCCCTGCAGGTGCCAGCGCAAGTGTCTACATACTGCGCACCCCGTTTCCAGGTCCCTAAGGAGCATGGGAAAACGTAAGTGTACTATGTCTTCCACACTCACGCCGTCGAACAAGGCTGTCTACACAGCCATACCTTGTGTAGAGTGTGCACGAACCTCAGTGGCCGTCTAGCTGTATAACCCTCGACCTGGAAGAACTCCTTAGGTTCGTGGGAACAGAGGAGGGGTTCGGTCTGAGTGTCGCCCCGCTACGCCACGGTCACCACAAACCAGAAGGCAACTCAGGTGCACCGATAGAGCGGTCAGTTCAGATACTCTCTTGGCAGAAGTCAAAGCAAGCAGCAAAGCTGTTTCTTTTTGCTTCCCTCTCTCTCAATGATAGTGCCTTCAGGGAGGAGAGCTCCAGAGGCTCAAACGGTTCTGTAACCAAAGCCTCGAGCATCAATGGCAGTCCTCATTGCGGGGTGGAAACATTCACCACTGGGCGCTGTCCCCTGATCCCCTGCAAAAAACGCTTCATAAGCGGTTGGCTAAAGACTAGTCTGCTGCCAAATCCCGCATGACAGGACGAGATGGCTGCTGCATACATCTTGACTGTGGCATGAGCAAGCCCCTTCTCCACCATTAGCTTTAGATAGGATATAATAGAGCCCAATGTACCGGACAGAGGCTCTAGACTCCTTTCCTCGCACCAACGTTCGGTCTGCCTGAAGCAGGGACGTCTGTCTGTTCGCTGACAGAGTGGCACGTAGCCTGCCCTCCTTCTCGATGGGGCGCACACCTCGCTCTCGATGGGGCGTACCCCTCGCTCTCGATGGGGGCTGCATTGAGCAAACTCCCCAGATACCCCACCTGCTGGTGAGGTATGGGACTGCTCTTCTTCCAATTGACCGCAATCCCCCAACTTGGTTAGGTGTAAGATCAATTGGGCTGTTTGGAACATCTGCCCATTCCCTGGACCTGGCCATGACTACGAGATCGTTGAGATAGTATAAAACCCTCATGCCATGGTCGCGAAGCGGCTGAAGTGCTGTGGCCACACATTTGCTGAACGTGCGTGGGGACAGGGAGTAGCCGAACGGTAGTCTTTTGTACTCGTAGGCTATCCCCATGAAAGCAAAACGCAAATACTTCCTGTGTTTTGGCTTTCTAGCAATTTCGACATGAAAGTAAACGTCTGGGGATAGAGTCCAGTAGAGGCCGGAGCCTGTGTGAGATAGAACAGAGTTTGACGCTGGTAGTTTCACTTATAAAAACGTTTTCCACTGTTTGTCAAATAATCAGATTTTAAGTCTCATTTGGGATTCATGTGTCTCTGCAAACTGTATTTATAACGGATCATTCTGTTTTTCAGGCATACCCATGACAATGCCAACTTATCCTATGGGTAAGTTTGAAGAATAACACTTTTTGTGTCCTATCGGAGTCTTCAAGCTTTGAATCCTTTTGAGTGGCAGAAAAGTGACTGCATGAGAGTTTTCTAAACTATGTTTCTTTGTTGCCTCTGCTCACAAACACCAGTTAACCCTTCCATTCAGAGCTATGGGGCTCCAATGATGCCAACCATGACAATGCCAGGTAATACACACACACCTTTCATTCAAGTACTTGAGTAAATGAGAATACAACTGTAAATATTACGTCAACTTTACATAATCCCATCAAGATTAAAGAAAGATTATTAATTGAAAAACACTTTCAACACATTCGATCACAATAAACTGGAAAATACAGAAAAATTACCACCGGCTCCAAACATATATTTTAACAAACCTGTTCTGGACAAATACATTTGATATAGGTATATATTATATACTGTATATAATATATACCTATATCAAATGTATTTGTATTATATATATATATATATATATATATATATATATATATATTTATATATTGATAGACATCATGGATATTAAATCCCCCACCCCTCAAAACTGTTCCAACAGTAGGACTGTTTGTGTTTAATATACTTTATTGTACGTATATTTGGATGTTTTTTTGTTACAGCAGCCTGTTACAAGGCATTATATATATATATATATATATATATATATATACATAATGATTGCTATGTTGTATGGTTGCTGATTTAAAGGTCTATATATAATAGGTCTCAGATATATACAAAACATGTCTCTGAAGTGTTTGGCTCCAAACACCAAACAGATCATTGCAGCATTACCCATAATCCCCTCTGTTTCAGCCCTGTTTCCAAAGTGCTGATTCTCTGTCTGTTACTTTAGATGAAAATAAGAAGCCCCTCCCCACGCCCCTCTGAGAGACATTTGGTTAAAAAGAACACAATGGTGCTCTAGGAGGAGATTCAGGTGATAAGGTGGTGGTGGGGGGGGGGGTTACCTTGGTTGATGATTGGCTAATGGCTACGCAAGTCAAAACATCGTTATGACATCATAAAGTGACCAAAACCAGATCAGCTCATTTTCAGACAGGTTTTTATATAAATGGATCAGGACAAAAAGAGAGAGAATCTTTGTTCCTGAAACTTTCAGAATCTCTTTACACAGAGGGGACACATGTTGATGTAGAAGAGACATGAAGAAGAGGGGACACATGTTGATGTAGAAGAGACATGAAGAAGAGGGGACACATGTTGATGTAGAAGAGACATGGAGAAGAGGGGACACATGTTGATGTAGAAGAGACATGAAGAAGAGGGGACACATGTTGATGTAGAAGAGACATGAAGAAGAGGGGACACATGTTGATGTAGAAGAGACATGGAGAAGAGGGGACACATGCTGATGTAGAAGAGACATGGAGAAGAGGGGACACATAGAAGAGACATGAAGAAGAGGGGACACATGTTGATGTAGAAGAGACATGAAGAAGAGGGGACACATGTTGATGTAGAAGAGACATGGAGAAGAGGGGACACATGTTGATGTAGAAGAGACATGAAGAAGAGGGGACACATGTTGATATAGAGGAGACATGAAGAAGAGGGGACACATGTTGATATAGAGGAGACATGAAGAAGAGGGGACACATGTTGATGTAGAAGAGACATGGAGAAGAGGGGACACATAGAAGAGACATGAAGAAGAGGGGACACATGTTGATGTAGAAGAGACATGAAGAAGAGGGGACACATGTTGATGTAGAAGAGACATGGAGAAGAGGGGACACATAGAAGAGACATGAAGAAGAGGGGACACATGTTGATGTAGAAGAGACATGGAGAAGAGGGGACACATGCTGATGTAGAAGAGACATGGAGAAGAGGGGACACATAGAAGAGACATGAAGAAGAGGGGACACATGTTGATGTAGAAGAGACATGAAGAAGAGGGGACACATGTTGATGTAGAAGAGACATGGAGAAGAGGGGACACATGCTGATGTAGAAGAGACGTGGAGAAGAGGAGACACGTAGAAGAGACATGAAGAAGAGGGGACACATGTTGATGTAGAAGAGACATGAAGAAGAGGGGACACATGTTGATGTAGAAGAGACATGAAGAAGAAGGGACACATGTTGATGTAGAAGGGACATGAAAAAGAGGGGACACATGTTGATGTAGAAGGGACATGAAAAAGAGGGGACACATGTTGATGTAGAAAAGACATGAAGAAGTGTTTTTTTACATAATAAGTACTCTTTAAATCCATCTGATTCCTACCTGAATAACAGTTTGTCATGTCCCCTCTACTCAGCCATGATGCATGGGGCCCCTGTGGCTGACCCCCTGCAGATGGCAGCCTCTCAGCAGGCTCTCATCAACCAGCAGGCCTTCCTCATGGTGAGCACAGGCACACCATACTGTTACAACACTCTCCCTTTCCTTGCTCCTTCTCTGACCTCCTCTCTAACTATTGTCTTCTTCTTCTTCTTCTTCTTCTTCTTCTTCTTCTTCTTCTTCTTCTTCTTCTTCTTCTTCTTCTTCCTCCTCCTCCTCCTCCTCCTCCTCCTCAGGCGCAGCAGATGACCATGCAGGCCATGACTCTCTCTCAGCAGCAGACCAAGGAGCAGCAGAGGAAGCAGAAGGAGAAGGAGAAGGAGAAGCATTGGAAACGTCAGTCCCAGCGACGCTCCGACTCCCCCTCTCCTCCCCCTCGATCTCCCTCACCCCCACCTGCACGGCCCAAAGCCTTCAACCCCCCCCCCAGGCACAGGCAGCCTGTACCAGAGGTGGGTTAATAGCATCAGCTGTAAATGTGTTGAGCTGTGCCTTCCAGTCCAGCCTGGTGGGGGTCCCACACTCCTCGGGTCTGTGTGGGTCTGGGTCTCAGCTTTCAAATAAAAGATGCCAGGGATTTCCATTTGGAAAAAACAGTTTGGTCCTCTGAAGACCTCTACCACGAGCCTCACCTTACTGAAAGACAGAGTGGGAGAAATACTCAGATCTCGTGCTTAATTAGTACTTAGTTACTTTACACCTCTGCTGAAAGACCCAGGTTCTTATCCTAAAGCCAAAGAGATATATACTGCATTATTTATTACATAAAAAAACAATTTAGGATGGATGAGACATGAAGCCTGACATAACCTTAACTTTAACGCAGTCGTTTAGAACTCTTCAATTATCAATTAAATATGTCTACACAAAGTTTGCCCCTTCTAAAAATACAATTAAAGGCAGCTACATCAATCTGTGAAGAACCATAACTAAGTCAGATGAGCAGCGTAGACGCTCTATAAGGTGAAGAGTCTCCTTAACTCTTATATTCTTGGTATCTGAGCTGGGAGATGTCAAATTCGGTTTGCTACTGCTCTAGTACACCTACTCAAGTGTCTGCAAGATGGCGTATGTGAGATTGAGTCAAAATATACTTCGGTGTATGTATTGTTGCTACAGTATATATTTTTTAGAAACATGTGTTGTTCTTTTGGCTCTGCACATTATATTTGTTGACATTACAGAAAGAAAGTAAATCTGCAACCTTTTTGTTTAACTCTCTTAATGTGAGGCAGTGCTATTAGTGGGCAGTGGTGGAAAGTAACAAGTACCGTTACTTAAGTATTGTACTTTAGGACTTTTTTTGACATATTTAATTTAATGCCACTTTATAATTCTATTCAGCTTCATTTCAGAAGCAAATATTGTACTTTTTACTCCACCTTATTTATTTAACACTCACAGTTACTATTTATATATTAATACACATGATATACTGATATCATTTTAATTCTATAATGCAGTAATGTATTCTAAGAGTAGTTCAAGTATCTACATCTACATCTAGTTCATGTATCTACATCTACTTTTTCACAACAAGTACTTTTTCTTTTGACACTTTAAGTGCATTTAGCTGATAATATGACTGTACTTGATATTATTCTGAAATGAACCATTTTGCAGAGTGAGTACTAACTTGTTGTACTATATTTTGATGCTAATAATTTTGTACTTTACTTAAGTACCATTTAGAATTCAGGACATAACTTGTAATGGATGATTTTAAGACCATAGTATTTGTACATTTTTTTTTATTTGTACTAACTCAAGTAAAGGATCTGAGATCTTCTTCCAACACTGTCTCCCCCCCCCATGTGTTAACACGTTGTGTGCCATGTGTTCTCCAGCCAGAGCGAGTGGTGGACCCCCCAGAGCCAGAGGACCTGCAGTCCTTCAGAGACAAGAAGAGGTACTTCCAGAAGATCGGTGAGTGGAGCTGAGCGACCTGTACAAACACCTGGAGCTTCTTTTTCTGCTTTTTACTTAACTATCTTTCAAACTGGCACATTTTCTGTCACATCCACACAAACTCTGATTCATCTCTTCTTGTGGATCTGACTTTGAGAAGAGTCGAACATCATAGTGGAAGAGATTTGTGTTCATCCTGTCATAAAACACAAACACTTCTTTATTTAATTATTAGTTTATTCCACTAATGGCAATTATTAAAAAACAAAAGATGTACACTTTATGCAGTTTTTGTAGCCCACGATGGACAGGAGCAGGGAAAATAAAATTGTATTTGACCTGACCCTTATTCAAAAAATGTAAATAAAAGTAAATCAATTAAAATAAGGACACACTTATTAAGTGTACTATAAGGAGACTTTCTACGATATCTGATAGAATATAAATGCAATTATTGTGTGTATATCCTCCATTCTCCGCTGTCCTCCAGGTGATCAGCCCTATGAAGAAATCCCAAAGCCTCGTTCACCCCCCCCCAGCACATCCAGGCGGCAGCAGCGCTCCCCATCACCGCCACAACCATCACCCCCCCCTTCAGCACCAAAGCCTGCGGGTAATAAGATTAAACAAGTTCAATGGACACAATAACATTTAGTAGAATGTAGACATATTGAGGCGAGCTGTCCCTGCTTTCTGTTGGCATCTGAATCCTATATATCATATCTCCCACAGTGAAGCGTCTCTACACCCCTCCTGTCGCAAAAGCAGACCCCCCAAACGAAACACCCACCCCAGCTCCTCTAGCTAGGCCTAAGCCTGAACCCACCTCCAACATCCGGGAAATCATCAAAATGTACAACAGCCGACCCGAACCAGAGGCCAAACCCTTCGAGCCCGTCAGGTCAGTCTCTCTCCTACAAAGTTTGATCTGATCTAATATCCTGCTGGATGCTGATCGATCCCTTTTGTCCCACATGTTGAATGGGCGTCACATCAGGCTTTGCTCAAGAAACATCAGAAGGCATACTGTCTGACCTTTTGAACTTTTGTGTGTTTGGCAACATTTGAGCAGCTCTGCAAACATGACACTGCAAACTCTGAGTGCAAAAACGTAATAATAGACACAATCCAAGAGGAGATTCATGATTTGAGAATGTGATTTCACGTCATACTGGTTTAGTGTTAATATATATGGAGCGTTTTGGTGATGTTATCCTGCATCATCAGTGCTACATGAACCTTGTATCTTTCTGTATTTCTTTATCTTCTATGGTGTCACAAAGAGCTTGTTAGGCGATAACATTATGGTTATCAGGAGACTGCAGCTGGGCCCATATTGTAAAATATTTACACAGAGTAGGACACAAGCTCAACAAACCTCTGTTTATGGTGGTTACCAATGATGTAGGATTATTATGTATGACATGTATAAATAACTTTTACAGATTTCCTGACAGTTCATGTAAGGGCTGCAACAATAAGTCTATGGACAAAAATGTTGATAATGGATTCGTAGCTACAGTCATTTTTAGTGCTAGAACATGTCGTTTTCAGCCTCGGAAATATTGAGATTGGCTGCTTCTCTCTCTTTTATTTTTTCACTTCTTTTTTTTTCAAACAGACACATCTGTTTATCCATTTATTGAAAGAACAATCGTCAGAATAATCAATAATTCAATAAATAATTCTTAGATGCAGCTTAGTTCCTCATCGGCAGATTTATAAATGTTTAATCTCTTGTAATACTTTGAATGACATTTTCTTACAACTTTCAGCCCCTGACATTACCAGGACTCCTTGAAGTTCCACAGTCACCAAAATACACTACAAATAATAACTAAGTAATGTTGGTGATTCACAGTTTGTATTCTCTTCACAGGCCTCCGGCACGGAATTTTAAGAAGCAGAATGACCCCAAAGAGGAAGCTCTGGCCAAACTCAGAAGTAAAGCTCCAGTGCCACAGCAGCAGGTCAGGAGGGGGGGCCGGGGGCAAAAAGTCTGAAATGTGTTGAAATGTATTTTATCTACAATGTCTCGTAATAAGTATCTTCATCTTTAATATATGTTTGCTCTATCCTCACATGTTCTATATCTTCCTGCTATCAGAGACAGTGGGTGCCTCCACCAGTCAAGCCTAAAAGGGAGCTCCCCCCCCCCATGAGCCCGTCCCCCCCGCCCTCCCCTCCCTCCATCAGGGAGGCTCGTGTCATCTCCAGCAGCATGAGGCAGAAGCAGCGCTCCCTGGGGGACCTGTTCGGCTCTCAGCACTCCAATAACCCCCCGCCTGCTCCCCCCGAGTATCCCCAACCTCCCACACGCCCTGCACTCGACATTCAGCACATCCCTGACCCGCCCCCCATGGCGGCCCCATCTCTCGGTGGGTGCCGCTCTCTACATGTTCTCCAGATATTAAAGGCCTCTTATATGATACATTTTAGCTGACTAGCTGCTAACTAGCATGTGTTATAGAATGTAAGGTTAACATCAGTCAGTGACCCCCCCCTGTAAATATCCTGCAGATGTGATGCCAGATGGGGACGGCATCCGCTCACAGCTGCACCGCTTCTCTGCTGGGGTTTACTTCTCCTACTCCTATGTGCCGGGAAAACTGTTCCTGCGCAAAGAAGTAAGACACACACACACACACACACACACACACACACACACACACACACACACACACACACACACACACACACACACACACACACACACACACACACACACACACACACACACACACACACGACACTGTGTTGTGAAAGGTGTATTTGTTGAGGAAAACTGTCACCAACTCTGCAGTTCCTCTCATCTCTTTGCATCATTGATCCATCTTCCCCATTGGGATGTGTGCTCAAGTTGTATGCTGATGACGTTTCATATTCCCTCTCTTGTTGTCCTGATCCATCTATATATAAAGGTAAAGGTATTCTGATTCTGATAAAAACCTGTCTGAAAATCAACTGATCCGATTTTGGCCACTTTGTGATGTCAAAAAGTTTGTTTGGGTTGTGCAACCATTAGCCAATCACCCACCAAGGTAGCCCCCGCCTAGTTGCGGATATTGATATTGGCGACATGGCCGGTTGCCAAATTGGGTTGTCAAAAAAAATGTATATGCACGTAATTTCATATAGTGCATTGGTGTTGGTAGAAGAGGGCGCGGACGCCCTTATGACAGCAGGCAGCTGGGAGGGAAGGTCTCACACTCAAAGAAGGGCGGGGTTGATCTCAGGTCACCTCATATGGGGGGAAAGAGAGAGGGGCGGCGGGTACACTATCTCTATCAAATAAACACTTTCGAAAGTTAGCTAAATGTATCTCACGCCTCAAAATGCCACCAAAGTCATTCATACAATATAAATAGTTTTGCAGATTTATTTTTCTCCTGGCCTGGGTTGTGTGAAACAATAATGCGATGGGAGGTGCACCACCCAGGGCACCATATCAGCTTGAACCGCCACTGCCCCGCCCACCTTATCACCTGAATCTCCTCCTAGAGCACCGTTGTGTGTTTTTTTTTTTTAAACCAATCACTTCTCAGAGGGGCGTGGCCAGGAGCAGCTCATTAGCATTTAAAGCTACAGACACATAATCAGCACTATGGGATGCTACAATGATCTGTTTTGTGTTTCAGCCAAACACTTCAAAGGCATGTTCTGTATATCTTTAGGACCTATAATATATTGTTGAAAAATAGTATAATACGGGACCTTTAAAGCTTACTTCCAGGTTTATTTTCCAGAGCCGTTTCCATATATCTGCAGTCACTGTCCTCGAAAAGTAGTTCTCATTGTCAACATATCCCATAAATTGACCTTAGCATAACTGGCAACTTTAGTTGATATATTACAGTTTGCTGGCCAGAACTTTGGTGTTTTGGAACAGTATCACAGCTCTCATTAAACTCATGTCCAGCAGCAAGCAGTTGTTAACAGCAGCTATGGGCTACTCACATAACACCAAGTCGAAGAGCAAAGACCTCAGCCGAGGCCAATTATGCATACTCCTCAAAAGGTTCATATTCCAAAGTTTGAACACGGTTATTCCAGCTTCCGTGTGTTTATGAGCTTTATGTTATGTGGAAACAACATGGGCACTACACAGAGACGTATTAGGTTTTATTGCTGACTGTTTCTGAGTTAATATACCCTCTTGAGGGGATGATGACAGGAACTGTTAAAGCCCAAATGTCCTTTTTCCAATTATTTCGACACAACATGAATGCAGCGAATACTGTATGCCCTACTAGGACTCGAAATCTTGTGAGTAAAATGTATCATGTGTTTGTCTGCAGGTGTTTTACCCCAGAGAGATGTTCAACCGGCCCTACATCCTCAATCTGTTATGTGAACAGGTCAGTGTCCCATCATGTTTAACCTGATATATAAGCCATCCTATTAGATTTCTCTACAGTAGCCTCGGATTGTTTGATAGTGTGCAATTATTGTTACATTTGTTCAGATCATGAAGGACACATACTCGGACAGCTGTGTGAGGATCAGCAAAGAGGAGAGGAGGAAGATGAAGGACCTGCTGGGTGAGAGGGACACATAGTCTTATAACTGATAACTGCTTTGTAAATGCATTCACAAAGGGCTGTTATAAATGATCACTGAATATACACTGTATCAATTCGAATTGGTTTCTGCATTAGTTTGCTCATCATCATCCAATTTTTCACATATCTTCTAGCTAATTTCAACGTAGGAATGACTATAAGCACCATCCAGAACGACAACATGAAGAAGAGGATTGTGATGGCTGCTCGGGACAACTGGGAGAACTACTTCACCCGCCTGTTCCCTGTGAAGGTGAGAGCGGAATGTAAAGCATCTCACTATGATAGGATAGTCTATCCTATAGCTTTACCAGAATAAAGAATACATTGTGATTAAAACAGTTAAATAATTGCAGTAGAGGAATCCAACCAATCACTGGCCCAGAACAGCTTCTGTCTTTATTGAGATTTGAAGGTGGCTAGTGTTGGGGAGCATTTCAGATCATCAGTTGGTTCAGCTAAAAACAGCATACATTTGATTTATTTTCAAATATGTTCAACAAGAGACTGGAAAACAGTGCAAACATTTTAGAACATCAGTGATTTTTAGAGTTCTATTGGATGCGAAATGTTAAAAGAAGCTCTGATAGGCAGCAGTGTTCTAAATATGTCCATCCTGCTGGGTTTAGGCATCAACTATGTTTTTCAAATATGGACTGAACCCATTTCAAAATGTCTTACTTGAATCTCTAAAGCTCTGGTTACCAGCAGAGTAATACCTTTCAATCTATCATTGCTGCAAAATACAATGATTTCCATTATGTATGTATTTATGTAATGGGCATTTAAGTGCTTTAGATTAGATTAAACGGTATTGTCATTGCACCGTAGCTACAGGAAGTCATTTGGTACAATAGCTGTCTGTGAAGCTTGGATTTCATTTCATTTAATTTCAAACCTTTATTTAGACAGATTGGTCCCTTGAGATCATCGATCTCATTTACAAGGGAGACCTGCATCATTTAGTTCCACATGAAACATAAAAACAACATACAAACAAACAACAGAGGATATCATATTTACATATTCAACATTTACAAATACCCAGAGTGTCAGAAAGCATTTCATTTAGACGTGCCTTAAATACATTCAGAGAAATAAAAATGCTCAATTTCAATTTTGCCTGTAGACTGTTCCAAGCAAGTGGAGCTGCGCACATAAAAGCTGTCTTACCTAAGACAGTCCTTACTCTTGGCACATCTAACAAGACTATATCCTGCGATAGCAGACAATAGCTGCTTGCAACTTTCTGCTTTATCAATGAACAGATATAATACGGGATAATAAACCTTTTGGTCATTTATGATTTGCTTTAGAGGGAGCATAAACAGGTTCTAATAATAGAATACTTTTGGCCATCGACAGTGAGGTTACAAATCAATCTTAATGTAACTGATTAACACTTGTATTTGAACAGGTTCCAATAGATTTTGTGATTTAATTCTAATAAGAGTGTGTTACTCTTAAACAGAAGATTTAACTTATTTGGCTATGGACTTTTCAAAACCTTATATAATAAGGAAATCCGTCTGTGCTACAGAATGATTCAAGGGCAAAATGGTTTTAATGTGACAATATAATACAATATTTACAGGAGATGACTGCTTGTTTTATTTGAAGCATTAAGGCCAGGAGCTTGTCGTGGATCCGATGTAACACTCACAACATTAAATAATAAGACAAGGAGGAATCAATAAAACACAGACACAGAGATGGTTGAAGTCGGATATTATATTGCTGTCCAGCACTATAAGAGGCACATTACCTTGCAACAAAGCAGTCAATAGCGTAATGTCCCTACAGTCTAAGTGAATCTCAGAGTTGATATGCTCCTCAAAACTGCATGCGTAGTTGAACTCTTACTGACCTCTGTCCCCTCATTCTTTAAATAATCCCAGGTTCCATGAACTTTTTCTGCTGATACCTCACATGCCAATGAAGACAACTATTGGTCATAGAAATAGATCGGCCTCTTTCCTCAAAACTAAATGAGTAACCCACTAGTTTGACTTGAAACACATGATTCTATAAGCTCATGCTGGATCACTAATCTCTTACTGCTATTAACATGCATCTTCTGTGTCTGTGTGTGTGTTTGCAGCCGGAGAGTGGGGATGCTCAGGTGTTGGCTGTGTCTCATCGAGGCATCCGCCTACTGAAGGTGGTCAGAGCGTCAGGCATCAACCCCAAACACCTCCGCCTGCTCAGGAGCTACAGGTGCACACGCAGCACAAAATCACTTCATATTCTTCTTGGTTTCTTCCAATGTTTCCACATAAGGTGGTCTAAGTCTTAGGTCAAAAACAGGATGTTTTTTATTTCTGTGTGATGCTAAATATGTTTCCCACCCTAGAAGCATTTGATTAACACTATAAATGTCTGACAAAATGTACCATTAGCCCCATATTTAAACAATATGACATCTCTTCCCGTGATGCGTTACTGTCCTGTCATTTCAAAATTCAGCTTGATACCTGAAACCTACTATGAGCCCATGATGGGAGACGTGCAGAGTTGCACCTGTATATATTTTTATTGAGTAAAAAGCCACAGTAAAATATAGAAGTTAAAGCGAAAATAAAGACATTAGTTTTAGTTTTATTATTTAGTTTTGCTATTCTGGTAGCCTCTCCTCCTTTTGGAAATGCATTGCAGCCAGAATACAATTCCCAAATTAATCAGAATGATGTTATGCCGTGAAATGTAAAGTGAAAAGCTTTCGTGTTCTCCTGCTTTCAACAGAATCTTCCTTAGTAGTGATGATGGTATTAACACTGTCACAGGCATTGTCTGCTATTCACTCTCTAAGTTCTTCTTTAACTGTTTATCAGATCTGTTAGTCTATTTCAGCTCATCTGCTTCCTCAGATTGTTAACTGCACATGACTGTAGCTTTGCAGAGCTGCTGTCAGTGGAGCTCCGGGGAACAGACAGGGTGGAGGTGGAGCTGAAGAGTGAGGTGTTGGTGCTGCAGTCCTCCAGAGCTCCACAGATCACCGCCATGATCCAGCTCTTCCTCCAGGAGCTCCTCAGGGTACTGCTTTGCTCTTAAAGCATCATCATTATTTTCATCATCTTTCACAATCGTTGGGCCATGTGACCCCCCAATTGTGATAGAGCTTTCTAACTTTTACTCCACATATCACCCTGACATGTTTTTCTTTCTCTCTAGGACTCCGGCCATGTGGTTGTCCTGAAGAGTTATGTGACCGATGACAAGAGTCTGCTTAGCTTCAGCAGGGGTGAGGTCATCAAACTGCTCCCGATGGACAGAATCCAGACAGGTGAGGTCATTATTTGGGTGCCAGACAGTTTGAGGGAGATTTTTTGCATGCTTGATTTCAGAATGGGTCACTGTGCCAAAAGTGTTAGATGCCCATCTGCAAAACATTATTCAATGAGATACATACCAAACAGGAATAGACTCAAAATGATAACACAAAAAGACTACAAAGAGACCAAAAACACCTAAAGAGAGATGCAAAAGGGCTCCAAAGCTACACGTAGACTTACAGTGGTGATGAATGAAGGCCAAAACAGCAGAGACATTAAAAGGCCACAACCAGACACAATACAACAAAATATGCTACACTATGGGGTGTGTATGTATTGCTCCTATCTAGGAGAGGTGTTGGTGGCTTCAGAATCTCCTTATCAACAAAAATGTTGTTTTTGCTCCACCAGGATGGAGTTTTGGCACCTTGGGAGGGCGCTCTGGGCTTTTCCCAGAGGACCTGACCCAGCCATCTGCGGCCCCCGATTACCACTGTCGGACCTTCAACCGCAAAGATGACAAGAGGAAGAGCACGAGGGGCGCTGCACCTGTCAGTCAATCAAACGGCCCGCCTCCAGGTCCATCCTGCAGAGAGGGCTCGGTTCTGGCCCGAAGGTCAGTCCAGAGCTCCCGTAAGGGCTCGGTCCTGGAGCTGGAGATCTTCTCAGGCATGGCTGAGTTTGCCATGAACTACTTCAGGTACGACAGAAGAATATTAACCATTGTCGATTACAGTCCGATGGTTTGGTTTTTATCACGTCATGGCTAATTTTGTGCTCATCATCTTTTTATTAAAGAGTGGGGAGTACAGGTCTGCCAGCAACTGGAAGGATTTTTTCAGAGGCGGTTAAACACACAGAGGTAAGAGTGACCCGTTTGACATCAGATGACCTGGTCTACTCTTGTTCATACTACCAGGATTGTACATGGACACATCCGTATCCATGTGTTCAACCACAGCAGACTTTAACCTGCCCAGAGTGCAGTAACGAGGGGTTACATATGGTAACCCTTGTTATATAAGCACAGGCGGAGCCCTCTACTGGACTCTATGGGTACTGCCCCTTGATCATATCATGCAAGCATTCATCCACTAACGGTACGTCCACACAGCAGCTTTAAAAAAATCTTCCAACGCTTCTCTGCCCATTGACTTTGAATGGGAGTGACGTCACTTTGCCTCGCTTTTCGCCGAACTGCATTGTGGGGAAGCGAAGCGAAGATTTACAGGATTTACAGGATTTTCAGGATTCAAAAGTTGAGCAATGTTCAACTTTTGAAGCTGAGCTGGAAGCGTCAGCCAATCAAATCCCGTTTATGCAAATCTGACAGTACAAGCGCTAGCCATAGTAGCCAATCAAACCGCGTGCAAGCTGGGAGAGCCAGACCGCAGTTCATTTCCTCCTATTCCAAACGAGAAATTACGGTAGGAAATCACCCGGTTCTTTACGACCAGAACTATTTACCGGGATACAAACCGGAGAAACCAGGCATGGAGGGAGGTGGCAGAGACAGTGGGTCTAACTGGTAGGTTTTCGCCTGTTATATATATATATTGCTCGCATAAAATCTGCGGTTTTTTTTGCTTTGTATGCCGGGGGCGGGAGATTGTGATTGGTTGTTGGTCGCGTTGCTCGCGAAAAATCCCCAAGCTCTCAGACACGCCCAGCTCCAAGATTTTCAAGATTTTTTCAAAGCTGCTGTGTGGACGTACCGTTAGACTTCTTTAAACTTAGCCGGCCCCGGGGCGGGCCTACCTGAATGCGCGCGCATCTCGCCGTATAAAAGGAGGCCTCGCCTCCTGACTGTCATCTTACACCTCTCTTCAGCGAGCAGCATAGGACAGACAGGGCCCCGAGTAGAGGGCTCCACCTGTGCTTATATAACAAGGGTTACCACACGTAACCCCTTGTTATATCTCTCACAGCCCCGATGTATACACGCGCTGTCTCCAACAACACCGTTCCATCCCACTGCCCCTGACAGGCTTTCTGGTTAGCAGCCGCTGCACCGCACCCTCCTTTACCTCGAGCCAGACATGTCCAAGAGATAACATTTTGTGAAGGAGCCTGGCGTTGACCAAGACGCCGCCGTGCATATGTCCTCTACACTCACGCCGTTGAATAAGGCTTTTGACACAGCCCGTGTAGAGTGTGCACGGACCCCTGCAGGGCAGGCTCTCCCCGCCATGTCCGTAGACATGTGCAATGCCTTCGAGAGCTAGCCTGCCAGGCGTTTCTTGGACCGAGCTTTCCCGGTCACCCCGCCCCCAAAGCACACAAACAGCTGTTCAGTGCGTCTAAAGGCAGCCGTACGCTCCACATAACATGCTAGCGCACGCAATTTAGCTTCCCTGTTCCCACCATGGGGGGGAAGACTAAAGCCCCCTAACTGAATAGCCCTCGACCTGAACACACTCCTTGGGCTCTTGGGCACAAAGGAGGTCGCCCCGCTCTGGTCACCCCGGATCAACAAGCAACTCGTAGCAATGCTATGCTATCTTCCACGACAGTGCTTTCAGGGAGGAAAGCTCCAGAGGCTCAAATGGCTCTGTGACCAAAGCCTCGAGCACCAACGGTAGGTCCCACTGCGGGGCGGAGGCGTGCACTACTGGGCGCAGCCTCCTGACCCCCTGTAAAAACTGCGACATCAGTGGCGGACTAAAGGCTGACCTGCCGTCTAATCCCTCATGGCAAGACGAGGTGGCTGCTGCATACACCTTCACTGTGGAATGAGCAAGCCCTCTGTCCTCAAGTAACTGTAAGTAGGACAAAATAGAGCCCAACTCACAAGATAGGGGCTCTATTTTCCACTCCTCACACCATCGCAGGAATCCCAGCCACTTCGGCCTGTAACAGGTTGTGGTGGATCCTGCTCTAGCTGCCTGAATAGTCTGAATAACGCTGTCAGACAATCCCCCCTGTCTCAGCCTGTCCCTCTCAGGAGCCAAGCCTGGAGAGGGCGGCCCAGAGTGGGTAACGCCCCGATTGCACCTGCCTCTTGAGACATCGACCCCCAGAACTGGGGGATTGCCCAGGGCTGGCCCACCTTCATCTGTGTCATCTCTGAGTACCACGGTGCCCCGACGCGATCCGGAGCCACTAGGATTACTGCCAGACGTTCTCGCCTCACTCTCCCCAGGAGAGGGAGAATGAGACGCAGCGGTGGAAAGGCGTATAGCAGCTTCCTCGGCCATGGCTCGTGAACACGTCCACCCCCAAGGGCGGGTCGTTGCCCTGAGCCATGGAGAACCACAGGGCACAGTGGCTGTTGCGCCGGCTGGCAAACAGGTCCACCTCTGCTCTCCCGAACTGGACCCAGACCTGCTTCACCACCTCCGGGAGAAGCGCCCACTCAGGACGCTGAAATAGATGCCTGCTATGGATGAAAATGATGCCGAAAGTGCTAAGAATGAGCCAGAACAGTAACGTTTTAGGCTGGAAAACTGTTGGCTTATCGCTACATTGTTTTCATAAAATACTGATTGTAACCAAGTACAGACCCTTATTGTTGAATTGTGTATAGTCCTCTACCTATGTTTTATACACATATTGAATTACTATTTTTAAATACATTTTTGTTTGACCATATCATCTAATATGCAATCAGCCTTACTTTCCAGAACACATCCTGGTTCTGATTCATTCCAGACCTTCTGTATTGATGTAGCTTAGCTTTTTGAACTCCAAAATGACAGCATTGAGCTTATATGTTATGTCACAAATGTTCTTTTTGTATTTTTACTTTATTGTAAAGCTGACATAAAGGTATGGGAAACGTGTAATTAGGAATTTGGTTCAATAGCAGAATGTCACGTTGAACATAACTAAACAAAATCAAATGTAATTCTTAGACCAGAAAATATATTGATACCCCCTTCAAATCAGAATACATGAGAAATAAGTTGTATATAAAGGTTTTCACTGACATCTAAATGCTAAATGCATCAGCAAATCTGCCAACAAGCCAATCTTTCAAATCTTGCTTGGATATTTAGAATCATGAGTTGAGCGGATCTCTGAATTGTATTGTTCTGATATATACACATGCCTTTGCTTTCAGCTAACCGTTAATGCTGATTATTTTAATGTAACTGAGAGTTCCTGAACAAGTCAACTATATGTGTTTGCTTTTATTCATCCAGGTTCCCATCCAGGAGTCCCTCATCCTCTACAATGATCCTGAGCTCAATGAGTTATCAGTCCAGTGCTTCATGAGTGAGTGCATCCACACGTACCATCCAAACATTCATACTCACTGAGACCACTGTTCTCACTCTCTTCATCTATCTGCATTCCCCTGTCCTCCAGACCTAATGCAGTTCATGGGAGAGATGCCGTTCAAGAAGGATAACACGCAGTCAGGCTGTCTGATCCACATCCTTCTGGTGAGGGCCCCCCCCCCCCCCCCCCCCCGTGTTAATCTGTGTCTTCGAGTTCCATAAGCTTGATGATATTTAAAGAAGAGTTTCTGTTCAGTTAGGGAAGGAGAAGGAGATGCTGAGAGATGAAATCTACTGCCAGGTCATCAAGCAAACCACCCAAAACCCAGCCAAGTGAGTGTCATTTATTGAAGTGTTTGGTAACATTTTTTGTGTATGAACGCGTTTCAAAAGATTCAAACCCTGGATGTGAAACCCTGGACCTGAAGAAGCCAAGGAGCTTCTACAGAGCTTTTCTGAACATCTTTAAGCTAATTCTTCTGGTTTTTGAGCTGTCATTTTTACTGTTTTCAGTTCAAAGATGGGCTGAACCGTCTGTAATTTACTCTTAGCATTCTGCAATGTCAATGCCAACAATGGCAACTTCCCATCTACTGTATACTGTACTTTAAAATCTCAACCTTACAGCTTTCCTGATCACTTATCTTAAGGCCCTGAATTGAGTGTGCAAAAATCAAATTTTTTATAATCAGCTTTTTTTTTTTATAATTGCCTTGTTGTCTGTCTCCAGGTCTTTCTGTACGCTGGGCTGGCGGCTGCTCAACCTGATGACGGGCTTCTTCCCCTGCTCCGACACTCTGCAGCCGTTTGTCACACGCCACCTGCAAGATATCTCCCAGGACTACCAGCACCCATACCAAGGTAGAAGAAACACAAAGCATGCAGACGGATATCACTAAGTGCTGATCTTTCAGTTATTATAATATCAAAATATGATATGATATAAAATGCTACATATAACCAGCTGATTCAAAATCAGAATCAGAATCAGAATACTTTATTTACCGCGGGGGAATTTGGGTTTTGTGCAAGCTGCTCGATTTAGAATTAAACAAATAAAAAGATTAAGAAAAAATACTATACTAAGTATACTAAAATAATACAAGTATTTATACAGACATATGAAGTTACAGTAAGAATGTGCAACACCTTTTTTTTAAATTAAAGCAAATAAAGATATTTATAAAAAAAATATGAAGTTAAAGTAAAAATGTCCAATAAAAATAAAATGAAATGAAACAGGATAATAAATGAATATAAACACAAGAAGTCTTACAAAGAATGTGCAATACAAAGATAAAATAAATAAAATTCTATGTTTTATATAAACATAAGAATGTGAAGCAAAATGTTCAATAAAAGTTAAAATGATATATAGTAAATATTGATATTAACAGAAGACATTAAAGTAAAATGTGCACATTATACTACAATATATAACATGTATATTACAATGTATATATAAATGGAATGGCTCTTCCTAACACCCCGTGTCCTCAGAGCTGGCGTGTGTGTGTCAGGAGAACATGCAGCGCTCTCTCACTTTTGGCGGTCGCCGTAACATCCCGTCACATGTGGAGATGGACGCCATTCTGGCAAGTTACCTACACACTGAAGCAAATCAAAATCTAATAAACTGTTATATCCCATCATTATCAAGGCGTTTACATTTTTCTTCAGGCTGGGAAAACTTCTCGACGTGTTCCCACCCAGCTGCCAGGAGAAGTGGAATTCCCCATCAAGATACGCAGCTTCAGTGTAAGATTTATATACACCTACTTATGTATGAACCAAACCAGAGTCTTCTTTTATTTATTAATACCTCCTGGTGGTATGTTGTATCTTCCTGTAGTTAGCAGGAGAAGCAGTCACAGACTTCTGTAAAGAGATGGGAGTCTTAAACCTGACGGAAATCAAAGAGTTCTCCATCCTCGCCAACCGACGCCAAGGTAAGACACTCTGCTGTCTCAGGAAGGACTGAAGAGCGATGACTGTCAGGAGACACACCAAGGCCAACTGATGACTTTGTTTTCAAATGTTTTCACGCCAAAGTAATACATACATTAAGAAATAAAACCATTTATCCCCAGAAAACAGTACACCCCTACTCTTAATAAAAATACACAGAACACAATATCAACACTTTTAAAAATACAGTGGATATTTAATTTATTTTCAAACCCTGAGAATAAAGCCAAAGTGTCACTCCAGAGATATGGACATTATTCATTGAGGGAACCTCTTATAAAGATGCAAGTTAAAGGCAGCATGTTTAGTTTTTCAGCATTCAAATGTCTAAAAAAAAGTGTCTAGTTCTATGTTTTATATATATATATACAGTATATATTAGTTTTGTGTTGTGCACATACACAGAGAAATGTGTAATTTGAATGAAGATGATGTTTCCTGTGATGACATCATATTCGTTGACTACCAGAAACAGAAGTCATTTACTGTCTTTATATCCGCTTTTAAGACATATTTTTACTTTTTAGATCTGGGTGCTTTTTAAACCTATATGTTTACCTGATGAAGAATTATAATGATAGGACGTCTGGAACTGAAGTCATCAGAGAAACAACTTTGATTTATAATGTCAAACCTTATTCACTATTGACGGTAAAAAAAAACTTAAACCATGAACACTGAGGAAATCGTAACCAGGAGCAGAACTCCCATGATCCTATGCTGCTTCATGACACCAAACTCCGTCCACCTTTTCATTATTATTGAGAGACCTCTAAAGGCAGAGAATGGCATGTGTGTGTGAAAGGGTCAAAGTGACAGATTATCTGCTGGTCCTCCGTCAGATGGGATGGTGCGTCCCCTCCATGCTGAAGAGTATCTGTTCGACTTCCTGCTGGATGACGGCTCCATCTTCCTGTCCCTGAGGAGAGTGATGTGGAGGAGCCCTCTGACCTTCAGCAGTGACCTCTATGTGGACTTCCACTACCAGCAGGTGAGAACAGACAGGAGCAGCAGAACACTGGTCCAGAATCTATCTTGTGTCATTTTAATGTGTGTGTGTGTGTGTGTGTGTGTGTGTGTGTGTGTGTGTGTGTGTGTGTGTGTGTGTGTGTGTGTGTGTGTGTGTGTGTGTGTGTGTGTGTGTGTGTGTGTGTGTGTGTGTGTGTGTGTGTGTGTGTGTGTGTGTGTGTGTGTGTGTGTGTGTGTGTGTGTGTGTGTAGCTCCTGGCTGACTACCTGAGTGGGCACCTCCTACTGGCCCCTGCAGACGGCTCCTCCTCGGTGCAGCAGCTGGCTCAGCTGTCCGCTCTGCAGCACCTGGCCCAGGGTCTGCAGGGTGAGCCCTCACTGTGAGTCACACACTGACACACTATTCCTCATCAGTTTAGGTATTGATTCATTTTGGAGAGCCCAACCGAAAATAATACAACACAGATAGCAGTAGTCAGGAGAAAGTCAAATATCAAGAGTAATTCCACCATATAGCTATAGCTCATGTTTGAACTTTCAAATTCAACACATCATTTTTAACCATTCTCCAGACAATTACAATCCAACAGAACAGACGTTATGCCAAAGTGTAGCAGAACACAGCTGCACCAAACAGAGCCTCAGCTGGGTGGACAGTCACTCTCACGTACGCTGTACACACTTCTTTCTTCGATTGACCTTTCTTAAATCTCCTCCCAAATGTCAGACTATTGTTCATTTTGTACCATGTTATAGTAGAACATGTACCTCTTAAATGATCAGCAGTATAAATTCAGTTCCCATATTGTTTTCTCCTCTTTCTCTAACTTTACATCAAGTTCTATCGTAGCTTTACCAGGTAACATTATGTACCCTATAATCCATAATCCATCATGTGTATTTTACCGCACAGGTAATGTTGCATTTATGTATATTGAGTTTAAAGTCAGTATAACACACTTTTAATATTTTATTTTGTAAGCAGAGTCAACAGTACCACAATCAAAACCAAGTTACAACACAATGCTAAGCTGTAACCAATGGCTCTTATTTAAAGACACATCAATTAGATAAATAATACACTAAACACTTCATTCTTCTTCATTTCTGTACTTAAAGTTTCCCAACTTTTTGGAAGTCCAAAAGTGAATTCATATGAAGTACAAAGCATTCCATTATACTTGGCAGCATTGGTCAGCCAGTGTCTCCCAGTGCGCTAACATCTCCCCAGTAATACTGCTTTCTTCTGGTGACATCTTCTTTTAGTATCTATGTTGTTATCACTCAACACCTAACTTGACTAAAGTTGTTTTTATACTGAACGTTTCTGGTTGTTTTTCTCTTCAAGAATGGAGATGAAGGAGTACCTTCCCTCCCTGGACGGCCTGAGCATCAAAGCTGCGGAGATCCAGACCTTCTGTGAGGGCCATATCGCTGCCATGCACTCCCTCAGCCCTCAAAACGCCAAAATACAATTTATTGGTGGGTAGTATCTCCTCTCCCCTCCTATCCATCTCTCCTCTCCCCTCCTCTCATAATAATTGTGGTTGTCTTGCAGAGTTTCTGAGCGCCATGCCTCTGTTTGGCTCTAACACCTTCCTGGCCCAGAAGGTGAGCCAGCGAGGGTGTCCCTCGCCCTGCATGGTCAGCATCAGCCAGGAGGGGGTGCTGTTCCTTCACCCCAAAACAAAGGTACCTTCAGCACTAAAACCTGACCAGTTAATACAACTTCAACTGATGACATCGACAGTTTTACATCAAAGCTACTTGTGTAAATGTTTTTAAGTTAAAGTAAAACGTATTGAGTACTATTTACTAGTCATTTCAAGTGACACAAACGTATTTTTAACTGTTTAGTTAAACAGTACTTATTAAGTTATTTTAACTAGGTATTTAACACAGTACAAATACAAATCAAGGTTAACCTAAATATTTGTATTACCTTTTAAAAACATGTAGCCGTATGAACCCCACTATGTATTGAAAATGTTGCTTGTGTAGTACTCAAAACTGAATGTAAAGTACTTTTTTGAAACTGATTACATAAATATGATAATAACTGTAAGTAAACAAGTCAGGGTTCATACACTTTGTCACCAATGACTTTCCATGACTTCTCCATGACCTTTACCTCATTTTCCATGACCAAACAAATTACTCTTTCTCAGCGGTACCACTGAAAATGGTTTATTTTAACATGGAACAGGAAAATAAGATCTGCATATGAAACATGTTGTGCCTATCTAAAACAAATCAAATAGGCTTACTAGCTTCTACACGCTAAAGCAACTACAATCTCTCACCAGCAAAATACCTCGACAGCTAAATGCCATTTTACGTTTCATTACTATACCATACAGTATGTATTATCATTATAGTATTACTATTTTGGCGATTAGATAAAATATAAATTATATTTGATGCAACTTTAGTTACATTTCCATGACTTTACAAAACTTTGGGAAAAATATTGTTTTCCATAACTTTTCCATGGCCTGGAATTTGCATTTTGAATTTCCATGACTTTTCCAGGTTTTTAATGACCGTAAGAACCTTGACAAGTAAACATTTTGAGTAAATACAAAAGAAAACCTTTAACACAGACAATTTATATACAAGTCACTGTTTTATTAAGTAACCATAAACTATTTACCAAACAAGAATATGTATTGTTTGACAATTAGTTCACTTTTAAAAACGAAAACCCTTAAAAACAGGCCTTGAGAAATTCCCAGAGCCACTTTTTGAACCATCACTTGCATGAGTCCAACACAATGTGACCTGGAACAGTTGCTGTTCAGTTTACCACATGGACCATAAAGAACAGGAACATATAGAAATATAAACCAACGTATGGGAACATGTTTTCCATACTATTTACACATCTACAAACACTCCTTCAAGTTGAAGCTGAACAGTAACAAATTCAAACTTCAAGTTGAATATTGAAACATTCAAAATACTATGTTGTAAAATAAACAGATATAAAATACAGTGCTCTACGGTATGTGGTGCCTGTTAAAGGGCAACTTTGTTTGTTCATAGAGTGAGATCACTACACTGCCAACAGGACATTTTTAAGGCTCAACACTCTTGGCCTCAGCTTCCGATCGTCCTGGCCCATCAAGACTTTCTGGGTGAAGTCAAAGGTGTTGGGCAAGTCTTTTGGGTAACTTAGATTCAGGGCATAGATCAGTGCATACAGCAGGATGAATGCCTCAGCCAATCTGGGGAGTTCGAACACTCTGCTCCCCTCCAGTACCACAGCGATCCTCTCTGGGCAGCAGAGCGTGGTATTTTCTGACTTGGCACTGATCAAGACCAGTCCAACGGCCATGTCATCAATGTCCGGTTCATCGGACTGCGACACCTGGGGACAAGAACAGGGAAATGTTACCCTAAATGGCCATAGCTATCTTTACAATCTGTTTCCCCTCACTTGACAGGATCAATCTTTGATGACACCAGGAACGTCCATTATTTTCCAAACTAAATTCTTCATTTATTATAACCTTTCATGATGCAAATGTAAATACATTTCTTCCTGCACTAGAGCTACTGAAACAATGTCACAAAAATGACTGTATTTTGTGATGATCTGTCACATACATTTGAAACAGTTATTATGCTGACTTACATGCCACGGCTTCAGAAACCTAGAGTCATCCTCATGCAGATATGCAGGCAGAGCCCGGAGGACAGCAGCACGGAGGACATGGACGTCGCATTGTTCCTGGGGTGGAGAACATATATTTGCTTTACTTTGGATGCTAAACAGCATAGCAGCATAACAACTTATATCACAACAAGGGCCCTCTCATGACTGAAGAGATGAGCATTTGACAAAGAGAATCTACTCTTATATAATGATCAAACACCAAGAGGCATAACCGACTCACCTGGAGGTCATAAGAGCTGAATCGCTGATCCAGACCTTCAGCTACTTTCCCTTTGCGTGCAGCTTTCTTTCTGAACAAGCTCTGAAGACGGGGGGCATGCCGATCCAACTCAGCATAGAAGTGCTTCTTCAGGTTGATGTTTGCAATCCTCTGAAACTCGGCACAAATCTGCAAATATATAAAAGGACTATTGAAGTCCCAGTACAATGCATATGCAGACTGAAGACAGCCGAGATGAACAGAAACGTAACATGATCAATCTGAGTAAGCCTGTCAAAGTTATCAATGACAAAGGCACACAAAATAATGAAATATATGTAATAAGTGAAAGATGTTCACCTGTGACTCCATTTTCAGGGCAGGCCAGCGTTCCAGGATCTGGCCAACAGGTAGGCCATCATTGATGACCTCATTGCGCCGCAGGGCAAAGGTAGTCTGCATTAACTTTGTAATCAGGGGAAGGTTTTTGTCTCTCATCTTAACTTCATCTACAATTTGGAGTCTCAATCGCTCAAGGCTTGTACCATCTTCACCGAGTGGGAAATTAGGCAAGAAATTCACCTCTGCCCTCTTTGGTCTTTTGATATTAGTGTGGGGAGCTTGTTTGTCTGGATTGTTTCTACTCCTCTTCCCAGAATTGACCGCTACCTCGTGAAATCCTGCTCGACTTAACTTTGTGCGGAAGTTCCCCATCTTAAACTTCAGACTATTTCTCCAGCCGCACCATCCTGTCTGAGACCCTGGCTCTTTTAGACAAGGATGCTTAGTAACCAGTGCTTCTGATACCATTGAAACCTCCTTATCATTGGGGTATGCCTTGAAGCTATGCATTTTGGTTGCAAGGTTCTCAAGGATGATGTGCTTTTGACCCCGAGAAAGCTTTAGAGTTTTCTCTGTTCTCTCATATGTAAGATTTCCCTCACCGAGTATGTGTTCTACCTGCAAGGCAAAAGTGGGCACTGGAAAAACCGCAGGCCATCCCTCTGCCCTCTCTGGAGTTATGTCATGGGGCAATATTGTTGTGTCCCCTGATGCTTCGGAACTGACATCACTCTCAGACTTCATAACTAGCAAAACAGCCTTTAATGGAAGCTCCACGATGTCTACAAGGGAACATAACCTCCCGTCAAAGTCCGGATCTTGGTATGATAAGTTAAAGTCAAAGTCTAGCTTAAACTTTTCTTTTATCATGGTCTTTAGCTCATCCACAGATTCTGGACTTGAAGATAAAGTCATCTTCCTTATAATGTCCATTGAGGTATGGACATGAAGTACGTAGTTTTGAGCTGCCATTTCCTGTTATTAAAAAAAGAGAAAAGAGACAATATGAGGAACATTCAGTTTGGCAACACAAAAGTCAGGCAGTGTCTAGAGTTCAGTTTTGAATGAAAAACTGGATTGGTTTGGATTAAGTATCATTCAACTCTAATGAAAACTGTGCGCAAAAAAAAAAAAAATCATTAAGTCTTAGTCTTCCTAGGCTTGGCCTGTAATGGTGGGTGGTGGTGACACATACAGTATGTCCCCACTTCTAGAAACATGTATTCCTGCAAGTCTCTGATGGAAATAAATATGTATTGTCAACTTGAAATGTCCATCCATATTGTATGCTGTGATACTTAATGTTTCATTTAGCTCGGACAGCGGATGCACAGAAAAGTTGTGTGAGGATGTCAGCTCAAATGGCCTTAAATGCTTGCGGTAACAGCACTCTGAGCTTCAAGTCTGGAAAGACAGATTGAAGACTCTGTCTGTGATCACTTATTTGAGTCTGCATGTACTGGATGGATTCCTCTGTGAAATATGTCGACAACACCAGCTGCACAATTTCTTTAAGGTCTTTTAATATGGCCCATGCTTCATCTCCTTCAGAGACTTTACTTCCTACCACAAGTGGTAACAACCTCAGGAAAGTGGACTTTTCTAGCCCATTCCCCATGTTGAAAAGTGAACAGGTAAAGATCATCAAGGAAATGTGACTAAAAGGGAACTGACTGCTGATGCCGAGCTGCATTAGGCAAGCTTTGCTACATTCTAAACAAGCTTATATTACTTAACAAAATATAATTGGAAGACTACTACTAAATTCTCAGGATTATGAATGAAATAACTTCTGAAAATGAACTTGATTGATTTTACTTTAAAATGTTTTAAGTGACCCTTTATTAACTGTATGAAAGTCAGGTTAACATACAAAGACCCGGGATAGCTACTGGTGCTTTCAGGGCCGCCCCTCCCTACAGGCCAATCACGCAGGCTGCATGGGGCCCCGCCCAGAGGGCCTTAGCTGCTGTGCGCAATTCAATGAATCGACATCTGACCAGTCACGGGTTTGATACGGCCACTAGTGCAGGTGAAGAGATTTCGGTGAAAAGACAGTTTCAGTCCGGCGCAAGCAAGAGGGAAAAAAACAAAAACATGAAGAAACTAGAGCATCACTCAAAGGTGGGTTATTGCATGAGTGAAATGTACAACTTGCGAATGTTGTATAAGTCGAATTACCAATATTAAAACATCAGCTGCAATTCACGACATGAAGAAGGTAGTCTCTGCATAGCATATAGGCTAATGGAGATGCAGTTATTTCCAGCATTCATCTCACAATGTCGCTTGGGGCCCCAAGTTGGCCAGGGGCGGCCCTGGATGCTTTACTGTGATATGGTATTTTCCGCACTGATTACAAGCCTACATTGAAAGTGAGCTTGCGTTACAGAAATGCAGAATGCATGGTACCAACGCTATTGCATGAAATGAACGTGAAAGCTCGGTGCTTCTCTGGGTTACTAAAACATGCCTAGACATGCATGGCAATAAAAACAAAGCCGCCGATTTGAAATCGAAATGTACCACAGAAGTGTTGCAAGTTGCAACACAAACGTTCTACTTTGAAATATAACTTAGAACCATATAAACACACTGTCTTGCACGTATCAATCACCTCTGATATGATAGTAGGGTGATACAGAGTAAGGTCGACTATCCCTTTAAGAGAGAGAGGGGGGTAGGTGTGTGGCGCGTGCATGTGCAGAGCGAGCGAGAGTAGTAGTAATGTTTGTGGAAGCGAACCGGGGTAGCAGCATTGTTAAGTTTGTCTATGAAGTCTCAACCATGTCCCAAAATAATACAACGGCCTCCTAAGGAAAAGCCTGCTTGTCTGCCGTATTCAAAAGTATATGTAATTATAATACAACAATCTATATAATGTTTCTAACAAAAGCTGAAATCAAACATGCCCATAATATAAATACACCGTACCACACTAAATGCAATTGATGCAGAAATGAACAAATACGGTGAAAAGACAATACGCACCTCACCAGAGTAGCGCGGCCAAAGAGAGCATCAATATTACGGCGACCAAGACTGGGGAAAGTTCTCTTAACATTTGAGAAGAAATCTGCAAGTTTAACCTCCAATATCTTCACTACTAGTCCCTCTGCGATTTCCCCAGAGGAGAAATACGTCCGTTTTCGGCTTTAACTTCTAAATATATCCGAGTTGTTTACATGCAGTAGAACACATGGATATATTAAGAGAACTGGATACAGCGTTGGAGGCGGGGCCTCGTTCATTCCGGAAGCCAAAATCGCTTGGGCTGAAGTCGAATAGTCCATTTAGCTTAGGAACCTTCCTGTCAGGAATCGATCTGCAGCTCTGCCCGATCTGCAGTGCGCATGTGCGAGATGGTCCGCCATATTGGAGAACTCCGGATTGCAACCCAAGAAGGACACTTGACCCAGTGGCTTTTGGCAAAGTTGAAAAATAAAACGAGAGAGAGATGAGTTATTGTTATTAAAACTTGACTTCACTATTATTTAACAACTATTTTTATTGGGTTCTTTTATTTGGGGTTAAGTACATTGTCAGAATAAGTGAGGAATGGATTTAACTTCTGTTAGACAGCCATATGCCATACATTTGTGCACACATTCACAGTAAATATGTATTCAGTATGATAGCTGTCTAACAGAAGTTAAATTCGTAGGTGGCGCTGTAGTCTGCCACAAAAGAAGCGAAGAAGACTTCTCAGATTCTGCCCTTGCAAAAACAGGGCTAAAAAAGGGCAAATAGAGCGAAATGAGGCATGGCTAAAATGCATGATCTGTTTGGTATTTTGAAAAAAAAACTTCGCAGACATGTTTTATATAGGTATGGCCCTACAATATATGTTTCAAATATAGCATGATGGGTCCACTTTAAGGTGATCAACGCAGGGCTGTGACTCTCTTTGTTTCAAATCTAGTAATGGCCCATTGGAATGTGACAAAACTCTCCCATCACCTCTCTGTTCTCCAGAGAGGGTCTCTGGAAATAACAAACATTTAATTAAAGTTTTAAAAACAGTGACGGGGTCCAAAATCAGAGGTGGGAGATTATTTACCTAGGTAAAAATAAGTGTTAGAAGCAAATGTCCTGCATTCAAAATGGTCAATTGCCCAAGCGAAAAGTATTATCATCTGAAAGTAAAATGAATCATTATGTTATTAGTATTAAATACATATAAGTATTTTTACAATTTATATTTTGAAATACTCCGTTGTAATTATTGATCCATAAATGTGTTCATCCATTCAATGTGGCATCTGCTATAATGGTGTTAATGTATGATATTACTTAATAATATAACACAATATAATACATGATAATGTATAAGTTGATTTACTTCGATCTACTGTACTGTGTAAAAACACCACAACAATATTACAAAAAATATACTGCATATTAAAGCAAACTATTGTAAAGGTAAAAGTCTGAGCATAACAAATTAAAGAAGTGTAAACATTTACATTATTATTATGATTATTTAATATATAAAGACTATATATTATTGAAATTTAAGATAATAAGATTAGATATACTTTATTTGATCTAAAATATTGATGTTTTTTCGTTATAGTAGCCTGTGAATACCATAACAAATATGTGTTAAAATGCTCTTCAGCTAACACAACTGCAGAGCTGCAAACATTACGGAAGTATTGAAAGTCCATAAAAAAACTGAAGAACAAAGTTCATCCATGTCTTTGGGTATTTGTGAATGAAGCGCCATCTCATGGTTAAATCCTGAAATTGAACAAATGGGGAAATCTGGCAACGCCCTCTCAGGAAATAGTAGGAGGGCTTTAAAATCCCAACCACTGGTAAACGCTGGGTTTTTGGTTGGAATCCGCTGGGTGGAGTCCTTTCTAGAGTGCTACATCGGTATGTAAATGCATGACTTCAGACCACTGTTCAGGCCAGCGTCAGACAGATTACTGTAAAAAATATTGAGTATATTCACCAATATGGACTTAAGTGGTTCAGCACTGTTTACTTAATATTACAAATCGGTTCAGATCAGAAAATTATCGGTGAATTACCTTTTTTAAATGTTTGAGTTTCCACAACCGTGTTCGTTTACTTTTACGGTCTTACAGTGAGTAGCCATCCCACTAAAACACTCTAACCCAGTGGTTCTCAAAGTGGAAAATATTCTTATCTACAAAAGGGGGCCCCTGCAGGAAAAGTTTGGCAACCACTGCTCTGACCATTGCTTCAGTGTCTGTGTGTGAAAAAAAAATCACATAAATTGTTATTGTTATGTCCTCAATATTTAATATGTTTAACTTGTAACTGAGATTGTTATTATGGGACTGAGATTTCACAAAAGGAAATCTAGATGTCTTTCTTTTACTGTATTGCCATACTTCCTTTCACTATTTTTTCTATTTCAGAATTATCCAACATTTGTTATCCTTTTTCAATAGGATTCAGTTTATTTTTATAGAAAGAAGTACTACATATTGATAAAGTCCTGTAGAATCCATCTGATGATTGATGTGTCTTTCTTCTGCAGGAGCGTGTGTTTCAGATTTCTCTGGCAGACGTGCAGTCCATGCACACAGTCCGCCCCAAGAAACACGGCAAAGGGCCAGCTGTGGACATCAGTTATGGCAATCCGGGGCGACCCAAAAAAGTCACCATTCATCTCAAACAGGTACTGACAGCTGCCTGTGATTCCATGTTGTGTAGATTTCATCAAGTCATTTTTATTTTTAAGAAATACACACATGTTTAACAGATCTCTTTAACAAATTCAAACTTAGCGTCTTGTCTTGCTCTTTGGATCACATACCAAAATCGCATGTTTTTGCATATTTTTCACCCTTCACAGAACAACAACAAATCTATGAATTTGAACAATTTATTTTGTAACAAAAAAGTACATTTCCCAATCTTTCTGTCCGAGAAATAATCATAATCATAATTCCTTTATTACTCCCACAGTGGGGAAATGTACAGCTTTACAGCGAAAGTGACATAGCGGGTAAAATAGGCAAACAATAATAAAGATGTAAATATAGAGAAAAAGCAAACATTGGTAATAAAAACCAATAAGTACTCATCCAGTAGCAGCATTTAAATAGCTATTGAACATATTAACCTTTTGAGATATTGTAAAAATTATGTTTTGTTCATAAAAAATATTATGATTAATTCAAAGTAGAGTTACCAAAAGAAGAACCCCATGAAATTCCCTAAATGCCAATAGAGCGAAAGTCCCTTAAATATGTATAGAGAATTCTGACCTACACTGTCTGTTATTGTAAAGTTTGTATAACATAAAATATTTTCTTATTTTATCACTGCTTTTTGGTCATTAGTCATGTTCATCGTGTCACCTTTCTCAAATGTGCAATCCCAGTCTGTGGCAGCGCTTATAATGTCAACACTTTTCTATTTAGAGGGCTTTAAGAGTGAATTTTGCATTTGTTATAATTGTTTAAGCATACAGTCGTTGGAAGCAGCCATATTAGAAATTACCCTCAAAATGTAATCTGTTAATCTTAATTTCAGGCTAAGGAGTTGTGCCACATCCTGGCTCAGATAATGGAAGAGTTGATCCGACCATCCGTCTCCAGTTCCATTTCAAGCCGCCAGTAGACGGACACTCACTCACTCACTCACTCACTCACTCACTCACACACACACACACACACACACACACACACACACACACACACACACACACACATACACACATACATACATACATACATACATACATACATACATACATACATACATACATACACACATACACACATATACCATGTATACATCACTTCAGGGGACATTACATTGACTTACATGCATTTCCTGGAGACTTATCCTAACCTTAACCATAACCAACACATGCCTAACCCTAACCAAGTCCCCACACGTGACTGTGTAAACAGATGTAGGTCCCCACAAGGGTAGTAATGCTAGGTCACACACACACACACACACACACACACACACACACACACACACACACACACACACACACACACACACACACACACAGTATTGAGTTTTTGTTAATCACTGACTTCTGTAACTTTTGCGATTACCTTTTTTTGTTAATTTATATATATTTGTCGGTGTAACTTCATTTGTGTCATTGATGAAATGGGCTTGAGACATGAATATGGACACAAACACACATACATAGATCACCCAAGAATGTAAACACATGTGGACTCGGATCAAAGAACATACTGTATGGGAATGCAGGAGGGATTCAAGTAATTTATTGTATGATCAAACAATGCCTTAAAAATACTTTATTTTGAGCATAAATATTCCATAACATAATTTTTGAAATGTAAAGTTTGTTAATTCTTGTTAGAAGTTAATGTTGCAATGATGTAATATAAGTGAATACTTTTGAGCATTAAAGATATTTGTTGATTAATTCAAGCCACTTGTTTTCATTTGTTGTAAGACACATAGAAGCTTCAGACATTCACCAGTGGGGTATTTACTGATGTATGTCCTAAAACAAACGAAAATCTCTACAGCTTGTACCACAGATCTTATTTCAGGCATCTAACCTAAAACCGTTCAAAAAATCCCCGACTTTGTGACAAGGGGACTGGAAGTCAAATGCCAACTCATTTCCCAGTTTTAGAATTCATTCCTGCACCAAGTGAGTAGCCTCACTGACCAAATTAAATTGGTGAGAGCACAAGTAGGCCTACAGGTTAATGGAAACCTCTGTTTGATTTTCTATGTCATTTTCGAGTGTTGAAAGCGAATACATTTCCCCTTTCTGAGTAAAGTGGTACCTTTCTCTTTGAGCATTAGACCATAATGTAAACACACAATATTCTGCCACTAGGGGTCTCTCAAGTAAAACAAAAAGGAGTCAAAAAGACAAAAGGCATTCTGAAGCAGAGTGGGATCGTGGGAGTTTTTCTAGGAGTCCTTCAAAATTCATGGTTCAGGAGGTTTTTCCATCTCCTCCTCTCCTCCTATTTAAAGCCAACAGTGAATATATCAGTTTGAGGTTAAATAATTTCTCCCTGCACACTGTTCAGCTGCCACTAACGTTTTGTGTACCAAGTGTTTTTATTCTTCAGATCAGCAGACAATAATACAGATCTGAAAATATGTGTGGAATCAGAATGCAAACAACTAAAATATACTCTGCTGTGAGTTTTTAAACCTCTCAGGATCAGCATCCTTATAGTTTGGGATGGGATCACTGAGGGTCTCTGATTGGTTTGGAATAAAACAGGGTGATCATAAGAAAGCAGTTTAACACAAGTTGAGGCTCAATTACACACATAGACTTTGAAACATCACAGACTGACTGTATCAAACAAGGCTTCATGTTTTCTCCCAGGGTCATTTCCTATCCTCTCTTATCCTTCACCTGCACCGATTACACATACACACCTCGTTCTTATGAAATGTTGATCATTATCACATAGAAAAAGGTAAGCTAGACTCGTTTTATGGGCTTTCCTGTATTTAGTAGTTGCACAGTAACCTTATCATTGTTCCTTTTGTAGAGCACCCTTGTACAGCCCCACCCTTTAACACAGAGACTCTGAAGTACACTAAAGGCCTTGTTACATGTATCCACAGATCTGAGTTATTATTCTCTTATGATTCAAATGAACACACAGGTTGTGCAAGTAATAATATGTAGTGTGATTGTATTTGTAATAAACACATCTACAATCTTAATAAAAAACCAGAAACTGACAATTGTGGTTGTTACGCAGGGAGATGTCATGGAGTTGTTGTTATGGAGTACAGGAAGTAGAATGCTTTTTTAAAAGTTTCCATCTCACAGCGGAGGCAGGTTTGGATGATTTGATGTCCTGTCCCGGTGTAGACCTAAAAGTAAAATATCAATATTCATTCTGCCATCTCAAAATTAAAATAACACAACAAACGATAGGTCATGTTTTCATTTTCCAAATTCAACACATCCTTTTTATCCATACTCCAGAAAAGAACAATCCAACTGAGCAGACGTTTTGACTAAATCACAGGATAAATGTCAAGATAATCTATCTCTACTGTCAACCACAGCTGCACCAAACAAAGCCTCAGCTGAGGGTGAAGCTCTTTATGACTGAGTGTATGGTCCCTCACGTACCCTGTAACACTACCATAGGGACACAGTACTTAAAGTTATTCAATATACCTTTTGTAAAACTGCTCCCAAAATATTGTTCAATAGGTCATGTTGTACCTTGTTATACTTCTTAAATGATCAGCAGTATACATTCAGTTCCCAAATAGTTTTCTCCTCTTTCTCTAACAGCAGCCCACTGCATCAATACATAAATAAAAAACTGCAAGTTCTAAAGAATAACAATGAATGGCTCGTATTCTAAAGATTTACCAAAAGTAAACGTTAAAGTTTACGAAATGTACCATTTTCATTATTCATTAAATGTTATTATGGGTAGATGTGGTCGGGACACTTCCTATAATCCATAAAGTGTGTTTGTGTGTATGTAGAGTCAACACTACCACAATCAAAACCAAGTTGCAAGACAATGCGCTGTAACCAATGGCTTTATTAAAAGTGATTTGTCATTCATTATGTTCCTTGGCTTATATCCTACACCTTATTATCTAGCAGTGGTGTTCAGATCCTTTACTTAAGCAAAGGTAGAAATACCACTGTCTAAATATACTTTATACGGTTCTAAATTCTCATTTAGAACCGTCTCATTATGTAAAGTTAAAAGTTAAAAGTTAAATCACAATATAGCCTACATAGAATATCACATAGACGGAACACTAACAGTCAAACACAAAAACAGGTTTGACTTTAAGATTAGATATTGTATATTTTACAATATCTAATCTTTTTTTTGTTTGACTTGGGATTGACTCTAGTGCATTTTAACTTGCTGTCAAAGAGTAATGCAGCTGGTTAAAATATGCATGATGTCAGTGTAGTATACATTCATTTATGCTCTTTTCCGTTCCTGCTTGCATTCATTTATGAAATGGTGGGGAAAGTATTCAGACCCATACTTTGCCAAAAATTAGCAATATAATAATGTAGTACACCATGACAGATATACTTTGGGTCTTGGAATAAGGTTTCAATTTAGTAAAAATACAGATTGTAATATGTTACAAATTATGTTATCCATTTCTTCTAGTTCTAATATAAAAAGCTGACTAACAACCATACCGACAGACTAACGGAGCGCCCACTTCATATTTTGTGACACCTTAAATATGTGTTACAGTTATAACTAATTTACGGATTTCATTACACATATTATATCATTATTGATATATTGTCGTAAATGCCTAAGACTTTGAGGAAAATTAATAGGTAGCTTCTCTTCAGTAAAGGTTTGAGGTTTCCTATTTCAAAATAGTACCATAAACTATCTTAACTAACTCTTGCTCTAGCCAATCAGTGGACAAAGTAATCTTGCGCCGTCCAATAACAACACACTATTCCTTCCTTCTTCCAGGCAGAACGCTCCCCAACATGGCTGTTGCTGTACAGTAGAGGCTCAGCATTGTATTTATATAGGAAAGAAAACACACCATTTTAAAAGAATATCAATAACGACTGGAAATGTACAAGGTGAGCTCGCATTCTCATATTGTTAATCGACGGGTTGTGTCTTTGTAGCGAATATTGCAAAAGTGTAAGTGAAATTAGGTCGAAGCCTCTCCTCTGTTAGCATTATGCCTTTGACATCAAGGGAGAGGACGTTAGCCCCAATGCTAGCCCTTCTTTATAAAGTATACGTTACATATTTTACGCTGAATGTGTTAGCACTGTTCCCCCTCTTAAAAAACATGTCAGACGAAATTATGTAATTTAAGGATAATGTATAGGCTCGAAGCACACCGAGCAGCACGAGCTATCATGTTCCACCTGTGAGAAAATGTTATCGTTGTGCTGCTCTTTGTGAAATTGCCCACAATCGTTATGTGAGCATTTTAATTAAAATGTAATGAAGAAGGAATAGTGTGTGGTAGTTTGACGGCGCTATACTCCACCGATTGGCTGAAGCAAGAGGGGGCAACACTATGATCTTTTAAGATAGTTTATGGTACTATTTTGAAATAGGAAACGCTTACATTTTCACTGAGGAGCAGCTACCAACCCTCAAATTGGAATGGAAGTCATAGAAGTTTTAGGCATTTACAACAATAACTCAATAATGATATAGCATGTATAATAAAATCAGTCAATTAGCTATAACTATTACAAACATTTAAAATGTCACAATATGAAGTGGGGGTTGCTTTTTCCATAGTCAGTAATTGTAGTCTGATGCATGGATATAATAGATTTAAATTCGTATCGGACGTACATGTTGTCTTAGTTGTCTGAAGTCAGCTAGTCATTAAGAGTGGATGTCAAATACGTATTAGAAGTTTCTACATTTAATTTCAGAACGTTCATTTTAAGTTTATGTGTAAGTGGTTTGTAGGCTGGCAAACTAAGACTCTTTGCTCTATGCTCGGTGAGCTAGGATTAACATTAGCTGGCTAAATGAACTCAACTAGTGGTAGTAGACCTGTTTGGAACTGTGTCTCACTCACTGCAGTCATTTGGCAGTTGTAAACAGGAATGGTAGCAGTAGCTATGTGTGTTGCCAGAACCGGAAACACCTGCTTTGGCACTAAACTGTTATCAGAGTTGGATTATTCAGATTAAGTGAAGCCTGAAATAAAAAGCATCCCAAATAGAAACGTCTGTTGTCAAACAGTCAGCATGTCACTAAGGCTTCTGTTCAGACCTTGATTGGCCCTTTTCACTGAACACATTGATTTAGACACATTACAGCAGGAGACCAACAGGTGTGGTTTACTAGAGCTGTGTTGCATTACCTGCCCCACTGACTCTCCGAGTAACTGTTTTGGAGTTTAATCTAACTCGAACAGTCTAACATAGTGCACTCTCTCACCTTTCAGTGTGTCTGGCTCTTTTCTCCTCTGTTTGGCTGAGCCCTGTCCACTCTATGCCAGTGAATGGAGACTGCTGACTCTGGATTTCAGATTTTTGTGGGGCTGTGAGCCTGCTGTCAGTAGATGCAGGGCCAAGGTCTGGCTTTTAAAGAGCTATTATGCTAACACCTGGGGTTTCTACCTGCAGCCTAACAACATTCAACATGACTGCATTAAAGCTAACAGAGCAGCTTGAACTCATGTGCACTGGGATGGTGCTTCAGAATATTAGTTGATCCTGTTGTACAATGCAAGGTAGGACAGTGTAAGTTTCATTAGACTAACTTTTTAATAGATTTGTGTTCTTTTCTCCACAGGGCTCTACATGAATGTTATGAGGAGGATCCCTTTGCTGCACCTCAGCAACAATTAAACCTAGAAACATAAATCCCAGAGTTCCCTGCTCCTCTCTGCTGGCTTCTGCAGGTGTGGGCTTGCCTCCTGTCACACTGGCAGAGGAGGCGGGGCAGGAGGTGTTGCCAGGTGGGGGACCAAGGCTGCACCAGCCTGCCTTCTCCATCTTCCTCCGGTCAGATCTCAATTACTCCATCTGCAGCTTCCACAGGCCGGGGCGGGCTGAGAGCCTCCGAGCGCCACTAACAAGGCTCTGCCAGGTGCCGCTGGCTGGTTAAAGAGCATGTTGAGTGGCTGTGGTTGCCATGGAGCTGCAGGATAAGAAAAAGGTGAGTTTGGTGGCTCAGTTCATTATGTTCCTATGCTTTCTGTCACTGAGCTACAGAGTTGTTTACTGAACAGATAGAGCCCCTGGGACTGTTCGTCTCAGAATAAGGAGCTATGCTGCAGTGTATCATAGGATCATGCTTTTCCACTTTTTTGTTGTTGTACTCCTCAGGGGGAAACAAATTAATTAGTGAAACTGTGCATGTGTAAACAGTTAATTACATGTATTAAAGCCCCCATAGATAATGATTGCGATAGAAGGCTGTCTCATAACTGCTTTGTCAATCATGAGGGCAGAGCCGCAGCAATAGGTACATTATAGAGGCCCTATTCTGCTTGTTGGGGTTTTCCCTTTCCTCTTGTGTGTTCTATAGGTATCTGTGCATGTACATGCTCTGAAAAAGCCTAAACCCCTGTGTTTCTCTCCCACACACTCCCCCTGCCTGAAACGCCTTCATTGGACTCCTTTGTTTACTTCCGTTAAATAGTGACATCACTATGTAACTCTCACACGTTTTATTGGCTAGCGCTCCAACACATTGTTTGTGATGGGCTAAGGGGCGGGATATCTCTAAGCGGTTGACCAATCACAACAGAGCCGACCAGCTAACCAATCAGAGCAGACTGGGCTCTGGTTCAGACAGAGGGTGAAAAGAGGTGCTGCAGCACAGGCAGTATGAGAAGAATAAAGAGCTTTTTCAACATTAAAGCATGGAGACATGTCACAGTAGAGACACAACATACCGTTATTAAAACTGAACATTCCCATAATAGGGCCCCTTTAATGAATTGAATCAGAAATATTCTCAGCAATTAATCTGATAACCGATCAATTGTTTCAGTAAAGCAAGCAAGGACGTCAATCATCCAATGATCCTTGGCAGTCAGAGTTTGTTCAATACAAGATTTTAGATAAGGTTTTTTTTCAGTCTGCCTATTGGATTTTGAAGAAATTAGAAAGTATTTCCTTCTCGCTACACAAGTTCAATAGTGATAGATTCTACATGGATAGTTTGGCTAATTTCACCTTTTTCATTTTTCAACCATGTTTGATTGTTTTCTGTATTTGTCTAGAATGTTACTGATTGTCTTCGCTATGCACAGTGTGTTATCCTAACCAATAACACAAATATTCGGAAAATGAGATTCAAATCATGGCTATCTTTAATAGCTGGTGACTCATAGATTTGTATTACATTCTTTGGTCTACACTGTGAATCACAGCGTCAGTTCACCCTCACCCATATTCATTTTGTTCAATGTTCTTGATCTTTTCCGTCATTTGGGTTAACCCATCTGAGGGTCAAATGATCAAACCAGTTCAGTTAATCAGAGATGTTTCACAAGCAGCAGTAGGAACAGAAAGGTGGCTGCTCAACAGACTCAGAGAAAAGCTTTCCAACTCTTCTATCTCTGTTCTCACCTATGAGCTGTTTTCTCTTATAACCATTCACTCACAACACTACTGTCAGAAGCATGAAGCCACCCTTCTAAAGGACATGAGTGATGCTGTCTTCGAGGGAGGGTAGACCTTTTCCTATTACACATTGGAATGAAATCACATAGTGTTGATTGATACTGGGAACATTTCCGTTCTATTCATTCATATTCGTTTTGAAGGTATGATGGCTAAATAACACATGCAGAAACTCAACAGGATATGCCTTCTCCTGTTCTTGTTTACTTAAGTGAGGAGACCATTTGAGTCTCGCACTGTATCCAGGATATCCTACATTTCACTTCTTTGATAACAAGTATTGTTACCCTTTAATGGTTTTGATCAATCCACCAGCATTCAGCAAGATTCATTGTAAATATTGTGATTGTTTGAGAATTGCTTTTAGTGTGAACAAGTTCAGCAAATGCATCTGCTCATTGTCTCTTCCTTTACTGTCACTGAATTATAATCAATTTAGTGCATTTACATCTAGATCTATTAAACAACTGAGAAGATAGCTCCTTTTGTGTAAACCCACCCATTTTCCAAGTTAGCAAAAGTATAGGAACAGAGACTTCAAATAGTGTGAAAAGGGAATGATACTTAGTATTTAGTTGCAAATCCTTTACTTGCAATAACTGCATCAAGCCTGCAACCCATTGATATCACCAAATGTTAACATTCTTCTTTGTGATGCTCTTCCAGGCTTTCAGCGCAGCCTCTTTCAGTTGCTGCTTGTTTCGGGGGTTTCTCCCTTCAGTCTCCTCTTCAGCAGGTAACATGCATGCTCAATAGGGTTTCATTCTGAAGATTGACTTGCCCAGACCTTCCACTTCTTTTCCCTGATAAACTCCTTGGTTGTTTTGCAGTGTGTTTGGGTCGTTGTCTTGCTGCATGATGAAGGATCTCCCTATCAGTTTGGTTGCATCTCTCTTTACATTGGCCAACAAAATGTTTCTGTAGACTTCTGAGTTCATTTTGCTGCTGCCATCACGTGTTGCATCATCAATGAAGATCAATGAGCCCGTCCAGAAGAAGCAATGCAAGCCCAAGCCATGACATCACCTCCACCATGTTTCACAGATGAGATGTGTGTTTGGGATCATGAGCAGATCCTTTCTTTCTCCACACGTTGGCCTTCCCATCACTTTGATAAAGGTTCATCTTTGACTCATCAGTCCAGCAAAACTTTGTCCCAGAACCTTTGAGCCTCGTATCTGTACTTTATGGCAAATTCAAATCTGGCCTTCCTACTGTCATTGCTAATGAGTGGTTTGCATCTTCTGGTGTAGCCTCTGATACCTTCACTCCTGCCCTCTGGAGGTTGTTGGTGATGTTTCTTTACAGTTCTCACAATGTTTCTGTCCTCAGCTGCTGATGTTTTCCTCGGTCGACCAGTTTGAAGTCTGTTGCTCAGTACACCAGTGCTTGCTTTCTTTTTAAGGACATTCTAAATCGTTGTACTGGCAATGGCCAATGTTTGTGCAACGGCTCTGATGGATTTTCCTTCTTCTCTCAGTTTCAAAATGGTTTGCTTTTCTCCCATAGGCAGCTCTCTAGCTTCATGTTGGTTACACCGTTGTAACTGCAGTCTGCACAGGCAAACCCCAAAGCTCAAACTGAGAGTAGACATGCAGTGCTATTTATTGTTTGAATAATCAATGTAGCAGGACGCACCTGGGCAACAAATAAACACCTGTCAGTCACATGTTCCTATACTTTTGCTCACTTGGAAAATGGATGGGTTTAAACAAAAGGTACTGTCTTCTCAGTTGTTTATCAGATCTAGATGTAAATACCTGGAATGAAAAGCTGAAATACTGACCTTTTGTCTCATATTCATCTTTTGACGTCAAACCTAATGGTTTTCAGTGTACAGCAAAAATAAAGCAATTGGCCTCGCTGTTCCAATCGTTTTGGAGGGGACTGTATAACCCAAGTATCCATTCATTGGAAACTGTTTGGATAATCTTAACTGTCAATTCATATCTGATTCTCAAAAGTTACAAATGACTCATTTGTATTGTCTTGTATCAAAGAAAATGTAATATCTGAAGGTTTTAGTCTGTTGGTAGAAAAAAATAAGCAATTCAAGCCTTTGGCTTTTTTAGATTTTTCTTATTTTTTTCAGACATTAGGCGCGTTCACACCGCATTACTTTTCCCATTTTAGTTCAGATATAATTCCGAAATGTTGCGTTCACACCAAAAAAATCTGGAACAAAAATTAGTGCATGACAACCTTTTTACCCCCTTTTCCGTCAGGGACTTTCGTGGGAGAAAAAGGTTCCTATGTCTGATTGGCTGGGTAGAATGCAAACCACACCCCGTAAAACTCCCAAAAAGTTTTGTGAAGCCGCCATTTTAGTATCCTCGCATTAGCATTATTCGCATTAGCCCAGCGCACAAACGCAGAGAGACTAACTTATGGCAACACAAAAGAAAACATGGGAGTGGTGGTGATGAGGAGGTGTCGGTGTTCTGGCGAATTACTCTGAAGGCTTCAGTAGAAGCAGCTGGGAATCCCAGCAGCTTCTACAGAACCCAGTCCCCAACTCCGGGGACTTCCGTCCAGGGACTTCGGGTGGCAGTATACGCCGTGAAGTTGTTTGCTGCCTGCCAGTAAACCCAAAGCAGAAGAAGTGACGTCAGCGGCTTCATTTGCCTAATCCTCCCTGAGGGACTTATTCCGGTGTGAACGCGATCTGTACTTAGTTCATGAGAACTAAAGAGTTCTCATGAACTAAGTTCTGATGAACCTTTGTGGGAAAAGTATTGCAGATGTTAAATCACCGATGTTACTTGCCTTTACATTTTAAGCGGGAAACTTTAAATATTGTGTCCCTCTGTTGCTTTGCTTTACTTAGTTGTAATTGTGTTTGTTAATCTGTCAGCCATCTTCTCTACTAATTCTCTTTCTATATCCTCTGTATGCAACCCTACATCATTGCAAAATGCGCTAAGCCTGCGAGAGAGGAAAATATTATAACCAGGCTTATACAGACCAGGTTGCCATTCTTCTTCACATCAAAAGAGCCCACACACACACACACACACACACACACACACACACACACACACACACACACACACACACACACACACACACACACACACACACACACACACACACACACACACACACACACACACACACTATGAGTGATTGGCCACATTGAACCCCCCCTCACTGTAGTCTGGGTTTTGTTGCTTGGTACCCAAGCGGCTGCTGCACTGAGATGAACCGACTGAGGCTGATAATGCCAGCGAGGCACACACTGTTTCTGAATGGAAGTCCAGCTGGCAGCAGCTCTGTGTTCTGCAGCCCACTGACCAGAGACATTCTGCAGGATCTCTCTCCTGACTGTAGACATGAGCAGGCTCCAGTTGGACTTTATTCACATCCTTAGAACTAGTTTCAGACATGTAATGAGTCTTGTCACGAAGCACGGCTGCCGTTGGATATTACCCTTGTAACCCATCAGCAGAAATCCAGATTTGAGTGAAGCGAAGCAGAGCATGGCAGTCATGGTGTTGAATGCAGGCAAAGGGATATTCCTCAGTGTAAAGCCTCTTACACAGCAAACTGACTGTTGTGTGTTTCTGTGTGTCTGAAGCTGAGCACATTCTCCTCAAGGCTAAACTAATGTAACAGGATGTGAGTGAAAGTGTTATTCAGATGTGATTGTATGTTGTTCTAATGCTCATGATTTGTTGGTGAGGTTCATGGAGATCCTCCCTGGTTGTGAGCAGACTCTGCTTCACTAGTTTACTCTCGTTCACGTCTGTCTGGAGGATTTTGGTTCAGGCTTTGTTTCTCTTGGGAAATGGGGAGATATTTATAGCTTGCCTGTGTGGGATGTAGAGATTGAGAGCTGAACTCTGTGTGCGTGTGTGTTTGGGCATTTTTATGATGTGTATGTCTTTGTGTTGGCGTATGCGCAGGCCTTTTCAAAAACACAAACACATCCTCATAGTAACATGGAGAGTGGGAACAGTTTCTTTCCCACTAACACCAGATATAGCTTTACCACACATAAAGTATTCTCAAGGCAAAGATAAGTGTTCAAACCATCACTTTGATTGATCAATTCTCAGAAAAGGAATTGATAACAGCATTGATTTCAAATTGAAACCATTTAGGGAAAGCGATGGATCATTATTTTTTCCTGCAATGATTTAAGCCAATATTTATTAATTTGACATAAGAAGTAAGATCTTAACAAAATAGTCTTCATTAATATGATGTTCCTGGTGGAGCCGTGTACTGCTGTCAGTGACACACACACACACACACACACACACACACACACACACACACACACACACACACACACACACACACACACACACACACACACACACACACACACACACACACACACACACACACACACACACACACACACACACACACACACACACACACACACACACACACACACACACATTTGCTCTATAGAACGAAAACACAGAGAAAAAAAAACAATCACTCTTTAATTTATTTCGCTCAATAGTGAGGGTCTGATTTAGAATCTGTCGACAATAGCAGGTTATCTTCATTTTGAAAACTCTTAAAATGTTATGCATTTGCTTCAAAAGGTATCAAAAAGTCTTATCAAACGGTTCTGTATGTGATATAATACACCTATTACCGGCTCATAAATGGTCAAACTTCAAGCTTTGGAAGAATCGAATTGAACTCAAATGTGTGTGTGTGTGTGTTAGCAGGAGGAGGATGCGCTGCCTCTGGGTCTGTCTACGGGCCAGGCTCTGCTGAAGCTCCAGGACCAGCTGAGCAGCCTGCTGGAGCAGCACCAGAGGGCGGCACGCAGACGGGTCTCTGCCCAGGTACAGAAACACATCACAACCTACACGTTCATATCGGCAAATATCTTTCCTGCTAAAATGTGTTGAATTAGTTTCTTACCGCATCATCCCTAATGCTTTTCCTAGGAACAGTGGGTAAATAGCTTCCTTTACCATGGCAACCGTCACTCCTGTCTCCATTGGCCGGGAGCTGCCCTCACTCTACTGGTGGTGCTGGGACTCCTCTGTTGCCATGGCAGCCAGCCAAAGGGCAGGTAGGTGCCCTCTTTTGGCTGACCCGTCCTGTTCTGTAACATCTATGATATTTCATGCACAGCAGCAATATCAATCTTTGTCCCATATTATGTTCATTATTTTGTTTCTGTTTCACTTTTAGCTACATGTTTTTATTCTTATTCTGTCAGAATGATCAAAACGACAAACTTTACACAATTGATGACTACATGTTGCTCACTTGTGATGCTATTGATGTGAACAATGTGTCTACAGACGTTCTTATGAAAAGAATCATGTATAAACCATCAGCTACACACTAAATATGTATGTGACCTGATCAATACTGACTGGCCAATGAAACACCAATGACTTTGGATACATCTGCTTTAAGTGTATAAATGGTGGTTTCACAGACGGATCAATTCAAATTCCTTTTAGAATGTTTGCTGTAGCTTCACATTTACTTTTTATAATTGAGGATTCAAGTCTCTAAGTTTGCTGAACCTGGTAAAGACCGAAGCCTTGAATTTCTATTGAATTTGTCACACGTGGCATGTGCACCTCCACAGTTCTGGTATCGAGCTGGTGAACGCCGCCGCCCTGCTCCTTCTCTTCCTGCTCAACCTGCTGCTGGTGGGACGTCAGGAGCGGCTGAAGAGGACGGAGATGGTGCGCCGTCTCAAGGGCATCATCACACAGCTCAGCGGTGAGGCAACACCGGAAATATATATATCTGTTGCACTTCTGTTCTTCCCTTAACATGAGCCAGGAGGGTTTTACCTTAAAGTCTAAACATGTGGCTTATTAGGCTAAACTACTTTATACACTCTACCTTAAGCCCGAAGCATATTCATTTGCAGGAACTTACCCATTTAGAGAAATAGTTGAATGTATACATTTGATCTGCAATATTGTTATCGGGCTGATTTTGTATTTGAGTGAAAGCCACTGTCAGCTGTGACACACCAGCTGTCCACTCTTGTTTAAACGTTCAACTTTTTCCGCATGCATAGTGCATGCATTGCATCATAGAGTAGTAAAAACAAATATTTTCCAGCCATCAGCACTGTCACTCAATTTAATATATAATCTTTGGTAGTACATTGTTGGACCGTGACGATTCTAGAAGCTGTCTGTAAATCAGTGAGCACATTCTGACAGAAAATAGGAGTATATGCACTTCTCCACAGTGTTTACATAATCACATTGATGTTAGTCACACTCCCCTCTTCCTCTCTCTAAATATGTTCTCACTCTGTTCGCCTGCTCCTCCAGACTACCTGTCAGGGTGTGTGGGGGAGGTGCAGTGGTCTCCCTCTCAGTACCCCGATCTGTACACACCCTCATCCCCTTCGTGGTCCCTGCACTGGACCTACAGAGACTCCCAGCTGGTGAACCTGCCCATCAGTCTGCTGGTGGAGGGGGACGTCATCGCTCTCAGACCGGGCCAGGAGGCGTTCGCTTCCCTCAGAGGCATTAAGGTTAGTCTGTGCGTGGACTCACAGACATGTACATGCACACATGTGTTAAGATGCAGAGGAAGTCACATTTGGTACAGGAGGAAACTGCACATTATGGCCTCTCACAAGCTTCCTCCTCATTAGCCCTCTGATCATATAGAGTCACCAATACAGTATAGCTTTTGACTATTCATAATTCAACTTGCAATACTCATTCATTAAAATGTTCAATTTTAAATCCCCAAATATAAACTGACATTACAACATAAAACATTTGAACATTTCAAAAAAGAGTTCATGCTACTATCTCTTAAACATGGTAACAACGGAGCAGTAAGAGTCACAGCATAGGAGTCACGTTCAGCTTATGTATCGCCCTTAGTATCATTGACTCATCATCTTGTCTTAGATACTATGGCTAAATCTATTCCTCTCTCCTCAGGATGATGAGCACATTGTGTTGGAGCCAGGAGATTTGTTCCCCCCCTTCTCCCCTCCCCCTTCCCCACGTTCCACTGAGAAGAGAGGCCCTCAGAGCCCCCAGCAGCACCGCCTCTTCAGGGTGGTGCGGACTCCAGTACTGGACATAGTCAGGTAGGGAACCTGCCGGGCTGGGGCTGGGTGTTGAGAAGGCATTATGTGTTTTTCTTTCTTTATTTGTTGTTATTCATAACTGGCAAGTGATTTAAAAGAATATATCTTCTCTGTGGGCCCCTTGCGCATTGCTGTTAGAAGTTGATGTGACCTACACCAAAGACGACGACTGTATAAACATCATCAGAGTTAGTTTGACTTTTGTTTTGGACAAAGGCTTTGCAACACAATTAAAGCTCTATAATATCAGCTCTCTGACCAGTAAGAGTATACTGTTGAAATACAAATGCACCATAGTCAGTAAATCGAGGTATCATTGAGTCTTTAGATTCTTCAGAGTTGAAGCAAATGACAGCAACACCTAGAATATGTCAGCTCCTTATGAAAAATGATGTTTTCTTCCCCCACAGTAACAGTTTGGAGATGGCGTTGGCTCGACCAATCACAGTGCTGGATAATGAGAGGTTCACAGTGCAGTCGGTTATCACCAAGCATGTCTGTCCAGTGGTTCTGGTGAGCATACAACAGCAAGTCTCTAAATATGTATAGGAAACCACTTGTTGTCCAGATGTAAGTGAACTCACTGAAGGACCTCTCCTCTAGGTGGCCTTCCTGCTGGTCAACACTGTCCGCTACTTTATTGATGCACCCAGCCTCACCCCCGCCTGCTTCAATTTCTTTCAACTTCAGGTACAATCATACCAAACTACAAATGTGTAGCTAACAACCACTGGAGCGTATAGAGCATGTCTTGTTTCACATTGTTTATAGACAAAGCCATACTGTTTATATTTGAATTATAATCAATTGAAGACAAATTCAGTTCTAAATGTTGGTAATGAATTAGAGATTTAGAATTGGTGGTTACAAAGGATGTATATCTGAAAGAGAGCGTTGTGTTCAGAGATGTGTCATTGTATGTGCAGTTGATGGGTGTCCTGCCCGTCCTGCCCCTGCTCTTCCCCGTCATGTGGGTGCTACTGAACGCCTTCGGAGAGGCCAGGGTCCTCGCTGAGTTCAGCCGTGCATCTCCAGCTGGTCTGGTGAGACACACACACACACACACACACACACACACACACACACACACACACACACACACACACACACACGACTTACTTGTTGTACAGGTGGTGATCTGCATAATATGTGCACTGGCTGTGTTTCAGCAGCGTGCCAGCTACGGTCTGGTTCATTTTCTTGCTTTTTTATTTGTTTGAATGATTTTCTTGTGAATGGGATGTGGAGAAAGTAGTGTACACCATTGTTTGACACTGTAACATAACATCTTGATTATTGTTATTATAATAATAGCTTTACTGGCCAATACTAGTGATGTTTAACCAATAATAATGCATGTTGGCCTCTGTGTTTTGCACTGATATAATGACTTAAAATGCATATTAGGGAACCAGTACTGGTTATTTTTGTATAATGTTCCCAACTTCTAGGAATGCATTGTTCAGCACCAAAGTAACTACATTGTACACTGTAGTTTTCAAATGTTTTTGTGCAAATGTTTCTCTCATTTAAGTTATTTTGGCTTTAGTACAGAGAAAGCACATCTTTGTTATTGTCTTAATGTTAAATTACTTCATCAGAAGAAGAGGAGTGGTGCAGGAATGAGTTCTAAAACCCAGACATAAATCAGCATTTGACCACCCTCGCTTCCCTCCTCTCAAAGTCAATGGCTTCTGAATGGGTTTTTTGGTTATAAATAAGATCTGTGGTTGACACAAGCTGAAGAGATTTTAATGTTTTGTTTTACGACATCAAATCAACTCTAAATACCCCACTGATGAAGGTCTGAGGCCTCTATGTGACTAAATCAGACAACTCAACGTCATCACTCCAAACATTAGCCGCAATTAGCTTAGCATTGGTGATGCTCAGCCAGGTGCGATAGCTTTTAACTTCTGGTGATTGTATTTATTAAAGTAGTGTTAATATATGGAGATTATCCAGCTGAACAATATGCATGGGTGTCTTTGCCACATATCTTATTTTCTGCAATATTCTGTAATCCTTCCGATGTTAACTTCCAAAGCTCCGTTATCCCTGCACCACTCTGTTGGCACCTGTTGATTCAGAAGACGTGACAGTGGTCAGCCTCACCCTAACTCACACACAGAGGACACACAGCCAGGCCTCCCTCTGTGTTTTAACTAGACTCTTCTCTCGCCCCAGCTTGCTAAGTTCTCTGAGGACACTCTAAGCAGCTACACCGAAGTGGTTTCCTCCCAGGTATAACCCCTCGCTGTCTCACCCCCCTCCTCCACTCGCTTGGCTCCTGACTCCACCTGAACCTGCCTGTCTTTATGCGCTTGCTGTCTGAGCCCTTTGCAACTCCCTCTCTGGACCCCCCCCCCCCCCACCACAGCTCTAGCTACTCCCCCACCTCCACCCCCTGACCCTTAATCTGCATTACATCTTTGTTTCTAAAACATGGACATCTTCATGGACATCTGATCAGACCACCTCTCTGATTCTCCATGTGTTCACTACCTTGTTTTTTTTACTTTGCTTTCAGTTTTTCTCACTCAACATGTTATTTTCTCTCATAATCATTTGGTTTTGATCACTTCATCTGTGGAATATGATTCAGCACGTCTTGAGTGAGCACCTATGGATGATTCTCCTCAGAAGCCTGTTGATTGGTTAACAATCAAAGCTGTCTCTTTAAGATCATTTTCTCCCCTTTTGGATGGAACTTCTATTCCCCTAACCTCTTACAGTTCCTGACAAAACCCAATCATTGTTGGGCTTTGTGCTCAAAGGAAAACAAAGGAATCAGCAGCCATCAGTAACCCGATCTGTCTTTCTGAAAGGATTAGTGTTTTGTTATGGCACTGTTAAAACAGATCAAATAGGGAAGAGATGATTGGAGATGGACTTTCACGTTGAAGATGAGCCTGATTCTCCACCTCTGCTTGTCTGCCTGCACTGCATGGAAATCAGCCCCTATACGACCACATGCTGCTCATTGTCTAGCCTTTCCTCCTCTTGGGTCCCTTCCTTATCCCCATTGAAATGATAATGAAAATATGTTTGAATTGGTCACACCATCACATGCAGATTGGATTTTTACTTGGCAGAACAATTTGTAATAGTCACTGCACTTGCTTTTAAAATGCTAGTATTACGGTTACGGTATTTGAATCATCATTTTCCCTTGAAGATGGTTATAAAGTAGAATAATTGAGCAAGCTACGTGATTGCACCTAATTAATGTACATCAGAGATATAAATAAATACAAATATTATTTAGAATATTAACAAATGAGTGACCCTTAACAGATGTATTTGTGTCACATTTGCCATGTACATCAGTGCACTTATCCTTACCGATCCAAACACTGAGGTTCCATGCACTCACTGATATAGTCAGCAGAAATGACTCCTTAAGGGACAAGCTCATTTCCATCCAGGATAAGGATCTATTATCAAATCCTGCAAACAGGATTTATTGGCAACATATTGTAGCTTTATGTGAAACCCCTAATTGACACTAAATGTATCAGCCCAGAGCCGATGAAGTGAGTCACGGATGAAAAAGAAAGGGGGTAAGGAAGATCTACTTGTGATTGTTTTTGGTTTGTCCCTTCTCGAAAAGAGTCATCATGGATTCCATCCAAAAGAATCCAAATCTGCATGGATGTGTTACAATGCTGCATCTTGCCCCAGGCTTCACCTCCTCGCTTTGTAGCATAGCATCTGTGTCCTTTGTCTTTCTTTACAGCCCACTCTCAGAGCTGATTAAGTCTAGTTGGGCTTTACAGCTGATTTAAGATGTTAAATCAATTTGATAATTCACTGCTAGTTTCTGTCCAATTGAATAACTGAAACACTTTATTCATGACACTCATTGTGTGTGTGTAGGAGTTGCTGCGCTGTGTGTGGAGACACCTGCTTGGCGTCCTGAAGGGAGAGTCCCAGACCCTCTGTTACACTTCCAGCCTTTTACACACTCTGGGATCTGTCACTGTAAGTACTTCGGGGGGGTTTGGGGATGATTACATCTATCAATTGGGTTTTCTTTCTGTACAATTAACCTGCAGGTCCACCTTGAATGTCTAACAGGGAAATTAAGTAAATCAATCACATAACCAGATACAATCTCAAACCCATATTGTTCCCACATGGGGAGGACCTCAAACTGATGCCATTCCCTGTTGTTTGTATGAAGCCAGCAATTCAATCAAATACACTTCAGCTGCTTTGCTAACATTTACTTCACAGAATAAGAGGATGGACTGACTCACAGACCCAGATTTTGATAGAATAATGAAATACAAATAATTATAATAATTTTTTGACTGACTGCTAACCATGGATGTATACAGCAGTTCCTCTTTTGTTGTATTTCTGACAAATTAGCTGATGAATGAGATATTGATGTGCTATGTTTCCATTATTTGATGCGTGTAGGTTGTAAATCGTGTGTGTGTGTGTAGGTGCTGTGCTGTGTGGATAAGCAGGGTATCCTGTCGTGGCCCAACCCCAGCCCAGAGACGGTGCTGTTCTTTAGCGGGCGGGTGGAGCCGCCTCACAACAGCCAGGACGATCTCAGAGACGACCTCTCCGTCAGCTCCTACTGCCGCATGGAGGCGGACGATGACCGGGATGAGGTGTGTGTGTGTGTGTTCTCAGGGAGTTTTTAGTTATTGTTAGTTTAGTTACAGTGTTAGGTCTGTTACTGTAGAGTATTCCCCTGATGCACAGTACTGACTGCTGTTGACTGCTGTCCAGGCCCAGGAGGCGGAGGCTCTGCTCTGTCTGCCAGCAGAGCCATCCACTCAGATGGGGGAGGGGCCTGAGCCCAGCGAGACGTCACATGACACCGCTCGCTCATCGGACACATTGCAGCAGCGGCGCGCCTGCCAGCCTGCACCCATTCGCACCAAGCACCACTCCGGATCCAACGTGAGCTTTAGCCGCGACACTGAGGGAGGCGAGAATGACCCGGGCCAGGTAAGAACGGGAACTCAATCTTCTGAAACTTTTTTTAATGTCTCACACAATCATTTGTTACTTATGTCACTTTTCTTTTCTTTTTTTATTGCTGCTACACATTTGCAGCCATGGCTGTGCACCTATTGTCTTCATATTGATTTGATTACTATTGTGTGCCTTTTCTCTATATTTAACAAGTTAGCTTGTTTATTATTGCTTTTGCTGTAACACTGTACATTTCCCCGCTGTGGGACTAATTAAGGAATTCGGATTCTCAAGTGTATCAAATAGTTGTGAAAAATGGGAAGATTATATTTAATTTTGGTGTTGTTTGTCTTATCATTCCGTCACTCTGCAGGACTTTGGCTGCCCGGAGGCGGAGGCCGACGACTTTGTGTGCGACTACCACCTGGAGATGCTGAGCCTGTCTCAGGACCAGCAGAACCCGACCAGCATCCAGTTCGACGACCTCTCCTGGCAGTGCCACCTGCCGTCCCTCAAGCCTCTGGGCCTCAACATCATGCTGAACCTGTGCAACGCCAGCGTCACGCAGCAGCTCTGCCGCTTCTCCGACCACCTCTCCAACCTGGCCCTGCAGGAGAGCCACGGCTCCGTGCTGCCCGTCTGCGTGCCCTGGGGGCTCTGCGAACTCTCCAGGCTTATAGGTGAGCATGGAGTCACAGAGTTTTTTTTGTTGGTTTTAGCTTTTTTACACCATGGCCTGATTCCTCCCTTAGTATGGGTTTGTGTTGTGCGAGATGACATAGTATTCTTCAGATGGTCTGGCCTAAATGTTTTTCTGAGGGCAGAAATCTGATCTGACTGTCATCCCACGACGTAAACGTCTTAGTACCATTAGCAAAAATGTGTGTGTTTGTGTCAGGGTTCACTCCTGGTGCGCGGGAGCTCTTCAGACAGGAGAACCACCTGGCTCTGTACCAGCTGCCGTCTGGAGAGAAGAACAAGGAGTTCTCGTCTCGACGCCTTCATTACTTTACCAAGCGGCAGCCTCCCATCTCTCACCTCATCTCCCTGTTTGTACGGGACTCTTCCTCCAGTGAGTCCACACACACTTCAGGCTGTCATTCTGTCCATTGTTCTGTTTCATTTTCTTCTATCATTTGAAAGTATGAAGTAGAATGTGTATTTCTTTTTTACTGGATATTTTACATTAACATAAAGTACATTTTAGACAGTAATGAGAATTTCAGGCAAAAATGCAATAAATCCAAAAATATTCCATTCTTATGTTGAAATCACTCTATGTGCAAGGTAGAGAAAACTATTATCTTTATAATGATATTTTGTTAAATTACTTAATTACACGTTATATATCTCTGACCTCTCTGCTTCAGATAACGTCCAGATGCTGTCACATGGCTCAGCCGACCTCATCCTCGAGTCCTGCACTGACTTCTGGGATGGAACTGACATCTATCCCCTCTCAGGCTCTGACAGGTGCAGCAACTCTCACACTGAATCTTTGCAACCTGTTTCAATGAAAGAATCACGATAATATCAGAAGTGTATATGTTCCCTATTTCCAGTGGTCTTCTCCTTATCTTTAGTTTAACGTTCCCTTCTCCTGCTACAGAAAGAAGGTTCTGGACTTCTACCAGCGGGCTTGTCTGTCAGGGTACTGCTCAGCCTTTGCCTACAAACCCATGCAAGTATCCCTGTCCAGCCAACTGAATGGGATGTGTGTGGAGCTGGCCCCCAGTCCCGGCCTCTTCTCCGGGGTGGAGCTGCCCTCCACCACCCCCATCAAACAAAACTCCTGCAGGAACAGCTGGAGCTCTGACGGTACAAGTTAATGACAGGAGACGTGCAGCTAAAGTGTGATTCAACTTGATTCTCATCTTCCTTTCATCTCTCTCCCCCTCATCTGCAGAGGGTATAGGTGAGGGGGTGGAGCGGGAGGACTGTGTGCAGGCCCTCAGTGGGCAGATCTTCATGGGCATGGTGTCGTCCCAGTTCCAGGCCCGGCTGGACACCGTCCGACTCATCGACTCCCTCGTCACCGCCTGTATCCGCTTTGTTTACTTCTCCATGGAAGACGAGCTCCGCAGCAAGGTGAACACACATGAGCTCCCCGGAACATCTAACAGTCTCTTGGACAGAATTTGGGCCGCTGCATTCTTTTGTCTTTCTATGTCTCTGCGGAAGCACAATGGATCTTCCATTATAATGTCATTGTGCATTCCAAATATGCAAAAGTTTCCAAGTTCGCAGTAATTGCTACAAAAAAACGCATTAGTGGTTAGCAGTAGACCTGTGCCATAGTAACAACCTCCCATCCTTAAAAATAATATATATAACATATGTCGTTTAAGTGAGAATTGTTCATGAGGAACATGTACAAAAAATAGAAGCCACATGTGTTGGATTTCACGAGCAGTGAACTGTACATCATTAGTGTGTGTGTGTGTGTGTGTGTGTGTGTGTGTGTGTGTGTGTGTGTGTGTGTGTGTGTGTGTGTGTGTGTGTGTGTGTGTGTGTGTGTGTGTGTGTGTGTGTGTGTGTGTGTGTGTGTGTGTGTGTGTGTGTGTGTGTGTGTGTGTGTGTGTGTGTGTGTGTGTGTGTGTGTGTGTGTGTGTGTGTGTGTGTGTGTGTGTGTGTGTGTGTGTGTGTGTGTGTGTGTGTGTGTGTGTGTGTGTGTGTGTGTGTGTGTGTGTGTGTGTGTGTGTGTGTGTGTGTGTGTGTGTGTGTGTGTGTGTAGGTTTTTGCAGAGAAGATGGGCTTGGAGACAGGCTGGAACTGTCACATCTCTCTGACTCCAAACGGAGAGAGTCCCTGTGACGGAGCTCCATCCAGCCCCACGCAGGGCTCCATGCATGAAGGTACCTCAGTCTAAAACTCATTCATTTCCATTTAGCATAGAGATGGACCATAGAGATGCTTTTTCTACGCACTGCAGATTTAAATTGGCCATTAGTACGAGTTCTCAAGGTTACTCTGGAGGTGTAAGGACATAAATACTTGAAGGGAACATTCACAGATTTTAGACATCAAGGAGGTTACCCCCTCATCTTAAACTGTCCGTCTGTTTTAAGTCTAGTGCTTATTAATATCTTGATATTTCCATCTGTATGTGAGAGTATAGTGATGTGATGCCTTTACTACTCATATAAAGACGTGTATGTTTGAAGAGTTTATAACAGATGGGTTTTCATTTAGATTTTCTTCAAATATGACATTTCTTGGAACAGTGAGCGTGCCGTTAAATCCAAAGTAAACAGAACCCCTCCATGTTTGTTAAAGCTCTGTGTTGTTTCAATGTCCTTCCTATAGTATGGTGTGTGTTCCTGAGATACATGTTTCTTTAATCCAGCCTCAACAAGTGCACCCTGGTAAAGCTTCTTATAAAATGTGACTTTTGAAATGTCAGATTTTAGACAGCTCTCTTCACATGTGTCAGATTCTCGTGATGAAGCTGAGGGCCCCCTGCTGACAGAGGAGGAAGCCCACTCTGACCTGGCCAGCTTCCAGCCCACAGACAGTGATGTGCCCAGCTTTCTGGAGGACTGCAACAGGGTAACAACACCGCTTAGAAAATCAATGAAGCTACTACTATCATTTTTGATTTAAATACAATGTATATGCCTTTTTATATAAAAGTGTTCTATTTTCTTCTTCTGTACACTTCCCCCTTTGTGGGGCGAATAAAGGAGTTCAGATTCTCACTACTGTCTAGCAGACTGCACCAGCACAAAAGGATGTATTATCTGTGTGTGGGCCTCTACACTTGTCTTCTAAAGAACCTAAATGAGTGAATGTGAGTCTGAACAATTTGTCTGTTCTCTCTCAGGCCAAGCTACCTCGGGGTATCCACCAGGTTCGTCCTCACCTGAAGAACATTGATAATGTGCCTCTTTTGGTGCCCCTCTTCACTGACTGCACCCCTGACAGTGAGTCAACCTCATTCTGCCCAATTCCCTTTTGTTTTGTACATTACATTAAGGTGTCCTCTTTTCCCGTTATCTTCGTCTGCCCCTCAAGATGTGAAATGTATTCAGGCCTTTTCTATGGAAAGAAAAGTTGATCGGAATGACTCCCTCTGTCCAGGGTACGCTTTGTTTTTGCTTTACATTCATATTGACACAGGTGTTTTTTCCTCACAGCCATGTGTGAGATGATGAAGATCATGCAGGAGAACAGGGAGGTCACATGCTGTCTGGGAAGCTCCGCCAATTTCCGCAACAGTCGGCTGTTTCTACAGAGTAACCTCAGGTAAATACACAGCATTAAAGTACACCCTTCAACATGTTACCAGCGCCCTTCTGTGATTTTGGGATTTGTACCTGTTTTAATACAAACGCAGACAACACAATTACTGAGTAGATTTAGGTGAGAGGTTTTTTTTCAGGCAAGCTGAATAAAATAATGTGGTCATATTGCCCCATCAGGGCAGAGAGGTATAACCCTGATGGTCCCATACGTGAATGTCCCCTCCCCTCCCTCCACAGTATCGCTCTGGACCCTCTGTACCCCTCACAGTGCTCCTGGGAGACGTTTGGATATGCCACAGGAGGATTCAGCGACAGAGACGCTGAATGCCTGTCTCCCCTGAGGCTCTCTGGTCAGCTCAACAGTCTGGGCTGCTCCGTCACCTTCCACCAAGGAGAGAGCGTCAGCATGGTCAAGCTCATCGAGCAGGTCAGACACGCTCACATCCACTGAGACACTGAGTCTGAGAGAGGAATCAAACGCATGTATGAATCTGTCTTTAATCTGCCTCAGGCACGACACACAACCTACGGCATCCGCAAGTGCTTCCTCTTCCTGCTGCAGTGTCAGCTCAGCCTCGTCATCCTCCAGGTGAGAGAGTACTCCATATCTGGATATTTACGCTGCACTAGGCTACATTTTGCATTACGTACATAATGTGTTTTCCTGCAGTTCTTAGCGTGTCTGGCTCAGCTTCCTCCTCCCATGAACACCACTGACATCCTGTGGATGTCCTGCTTCAGCTGCCCGCTGCTGAGGTACACACAAACTGTACACACTCGTTATATGCTTTTATTTTGCTGTGCCATACACCATTTCATGCTTATGACTTATTTGTGTTGACAGTGTGTCGTTCCTGGGGAAGCCTCCAGACAGCTCAGTGATGACGGTGGCTACAGGGAAGAACTTAGATGCTATTCCCAGGAAGGTAGGCTCACACGTCAATGAGACCTGTCAGTCTCCTGAGGATCACTATTGCTTAAGCTTTGAGAAACATACCTTCCTACTATTGAGCAGTGTCTTAATGTACAAAGTGCATAGAGAAACATCTTTATCATAATAGTGCTGATCAATAGCAGGTAGGCCCTTTGAGACCTCTTAATGTATTCATACAGGTCTAAGTGCATTCCAAAAACATTAGGATTATTTACAATTATTATGATATATTTGCACTGCTACTAGAGTGCTTTCTAAAAGGGGATTTGAATGGTTCTTTCATACAGTATGCTGCACAAAGAAATAGCTTTTAAGATGCCTGTACACCAGTATTAACTTAAATGTACTTAAGATTCTTAAAAGCTTGAAGTATGGCAAAGGTTTTGTTTTAGATTGTATAGGGGCGTCTTATAAAAAGCAATGAAGTAGTGATAATGTTTACAAAATGGTAGTATTCTTGTTAACATGATTTTTGGGACCCCTTTGGTGAGAGACCTGTTTACATGTTGACTTGACACAGCAGGAAACCACATACTATAAAAGGAATAATGGCTGTGTTGATTTGGATGTGAAAGAATGATGCATGACCACCGCTCACTGAGACACTAATGGAACAACGATCTGTAACACGTGTGATTTTACTACTATGACAAGTCAACATTTCCGCTGTTAAGACAAAAATAATCAGTGTAAAAGACAGCTGGTAAATACAGCAGTATTCAGAAGACTGGACAATCTTATGTGTGAGCTGCTCATATTTTGAACCTCTTTAACCAGACCCAGAACTACTTCCTCGGCTGCTTCCTGCTGAAGTTCGGCCTGACAGTGTGTGCCTACCTGGTGGCCTTCGGCTTCACCCTGCAGGAGTTCTGCTGTAGTAGCTGCAACTCCACCTTAGCTGAGAACACCACCGTCACCTGCCTTCATATCCTCGCAGCCAGGTAGGAGAAGCAGCCTCAGGCTCACTTGTTCATCTAAAGGCCTGTTGACAGGGATTTCATGGTATCACAGTAATAGAACATTGACTGTTTGTGTGTGACTGCAGCTCTTCAGTGGATGCTCCTCACTGGTTCGGGGAGCTGTCAAACGGCCTGTTGCTCACTCAGAAGGTCATGGCAGGGTTCCTCGTCTTACACACAGGTACACTAGTGAATCACTTCATTACTGATGTTAAAGTCATGTACGGTTATTTACCTGAAGCCCTGTCTTGTGTTTTTGGTTGATCCTCAGTGGTGATCTCCCTCAGCTACGTCCACCGCTCGCAGCCTCTGTGGAGGAAGAGTCCCTTCAGCAACACCTGGTGGTGTCTCACTGTACCTGTGGTGTAAGTGATCACCTGTGGCGATATGCTGTCTGAACTGTTCAAATATGAAATGTGTACACACGACATCTATTTCCTGCCTGTCTGTCCTTCATCTGTTGCTTTTCTAGAGGTTTCCCTTTCAAGGATTCAGAGGCTATTGGGCTGCATCAATAACATTTACTTTCCCTGACTGAGTTATACTTGATGTATGGATTTTAAAACAGTAATGTTAATTTACAACAGTTTTTATTTGTAGTTCTGTGTCAGATTACATCTGTGCCCAACCTTCAACATGAAGGGGTGTATTGTATGCGATTAAGCTGTATCCTGCTTTATTATAATCCACTGGTTAACTTTATTTTCATTCTTACGTTCACATTTAGATATCAGGTGATGCTAGGCCACAAAGTACTTATAGAACTGGAGTTACATCCAGATAACTGTTATAACTGAATGGAAGACTACTGCCATGTAGTCCCTGTTTCTCTGTTAAATGCAGGCTGTTGTGTGAAGCAGAAGGATATATTTGAACTGATAATGACAAAAGATCTCACTTTTGTCATCACATCAACAACCTTTACTAGCATTGGAAAAGTCAAGCAGACAAGCTCTAGATTCTAGAAGGTGCTTGTGGTCTCTACATATGGTACTTCTGTAACCCCCTAAACCACAGCATGCTGTTCCATTTTATAACGGTTACAACTCAATGCAATATCATGCGTCAACACACTTCATTTGCCCCAAAAATATGTGCAAGTGGACATTCATGGATAATTCTGTTCACACTCGTCCATACACAGGAGAAACATATTGCTAGCCATGGTAAATGTCCAGAGCTAACTCCCTCTCCCTCTCTTCTGCCTCCAGTCTGCTCAGTCAGTTGGTTCAGGCCACGGTGGATTACCAGTTGTGGCGTGACCGTGGCAGCCTCCGGACCTTTGACCTGGGGGACATCCCCCTGCTGGCCTGGCTGCTGGTCTCCCTGTCCCCGCTGATGGTGGTGGTGGTCAACGAGGTGGTGAAGCTGCACGAGATACGGTATGACATCACACACAGGATGATCGCAATGACTTGAACTCTTGGGGGATTCTTAAGCAACACGTCAGAAAGAAGCAGGGATCAGTGGGGATTATTCTGGATCATTTAATAGTCAAATCCTTCTTTCATTTTCCTCTGCGTTGTGCAAATCGGCATGTGTTGTGTAGTACAAAATCTACTACAGATGATGTTCCTGTCTTAACAGGTTGTAAAAGTACTCCTGCTTTTACTTGAGTAAAAGATCTAAGTACCACAGTGTAGGAATACTCTGTTATAAGCAGTGTTGTGCTAGTTACTGAAAACCAGTAACTAGTTACCATTACTAGTTACTTCATTTGGAAAGTAACTCAGTTACTTGACTGATTACTTACTGTGAACAGTAACGCATGTGTTACTTAAAAAAGGGGCTCCCATTAATGCCCTTATAGCCTTCATTTCATTACTGTTATTGCATTGGAGAATAATACAATCTGTTGATCAAGAAATAGCAATAGAAATAGTAGAAATATCCTGCATGTGTTCTACAACATACCTGGCAATGGCTTTATCAACTTTTCCCTGGCTAGCAGTCCCTCGGTTAAAATCCAGCCGCTGTTGCTTAGCAGAGTCACTCTTGCTGGAGTGGCGTCGGATGAGTCTGGGTCTGTGGTTTTAGCTAGGCTACTAGCTTAGTCCCAGCCGGTGGCGGCGCCAGATTATTTTTGTTGGGTAATCTATGGTAGGGCTAACCCATACAGTGGTGGTTCTCAAGTCAGTATTTGTAATGTAATGACATACACACTATATCACAATTAATCCTAGAAATTCTGCTGTCTGTCTGCAATTTACTCGGCGCGAGTTTGGGGACTTTTCACTGTGAACGTGACGTATCAGTAATGCATGACGCAGCAGACTGTTAGAAATTAAAATCAATGTTTTGATGGTATAATGTAGCTTATAAAACGGACAAGTCAAATCAAGCAATCTGATTGGTTCTTAGCCGTGATATACTGAGCGTATACACAAGTTATTGAGCCGTTTCCGCTCTACATCCTGAACTCCTCCCTTCGATGCAATGCACTTCCGTTTTGGCGGACTGGGTTTGTTTTGCTAGCTAGCTCCGTTGTGCCGACAAAGCACTGATATCGCAGAGACAAAGAGGATATAACAATTACAACATGAAGAAAAGTGGTTCGGGAACTACGTGTGCGGTAGTTGGTTGCAATCACTCGAGAAAGCACCTGAACGAGTGGTTAGATAGAGAGTGCTACGACCACAAACCAGCACCCAGCACCCAGCCATGTTGTTCATTAAATACAGATAAACACAACAAATACTGCATGCATTGTATTTTTTAATATTATATATGAATATTTTCATAGTGATGTAATTGTGTGGGCTGCTTTTATATTTTAATTTGTAATACCTGTTAGGATTAAACATGTGATCTTTCTTGTTGAAGCCATTTCTTTAGTTTCCTCTCAACAATTAATTAATTCAGTGTTATTTATGTACAGTATGAGCTTAATATGAATGATGAACTGTGTTAAAAGAAATTGTAGCACTCTAAGGAACATATGAAATGCAATAATGCAATAACAGTGCAATAATGAAATGAAATTACATCAAACTTTATTTTCACTCAAACAGTACAGGCACATATGATATATTGCACAGCATAAAGAGATCATGTAAATTGTGCATTATGTAAACAACAGACAACTGTTGGCTCCTGTGGGCATGACCTAAATAAGGCAGTTTATTTTTGGTTTTATGCTGGGCCACGTCGTCATGTTATCCTCCCAGTTTTGCACTGAATTCGGGTGGGGGAGAGTAACGCCATCTCCAGTCAAAGAAGTAGAATCGTGTTCCCAAGCTAGCATCACTGTTAGCATCGAAATCGCTGTGTTTACACCAGTGCCCGTCTGACTGTTTACATCGGTTTACACCGACAGACGCTGTGCAAAAGACTTCCGGCGGAAATGAAGTGCATTTGTGTAGTGTCATGGCGCTACCCGTGTTTTGGCGCGTAAACTTGTCTATACCACGGGTAGAATTGTAAGTTACTTTTCACAACAAGTCAGTATCCCTCCGCGCCTGAGACAAACCGTATACAGTTGGGCTGAAAAGCAAACTGCATGCAGAAACAAGAAACTGGTTCGCGTTGGGCCGAACCACGCCCCTTAGCTGTGATATAATGAGCAGCTGTTTTCTGCCTGAACAATATTCTGTCTGTAACACTACCGCGCCTTTTTTAATTAAAGTATCCCATTTGAATCTTCTCAGAGACTCCATTTAGTCTCATTTTAAAGCTTCTCTCCTGGACGCGAGAATAACGAACATATTTAACAAGACCCAGATCCCTAGAGAGAAATCTTATATCTCTATGACTCTGAGCAGACCCAACGTTTCGTTGCTCTGATTGGCTGTAGGTCTATTCAAATTGCATTCGGAGGCATTTTGATCTGACCGCGCTGATATTATAACGCGAAATAATTTCCACACCTAGTGTATAAAACTCCCCCACTACTTAGACTATTCCTTGCACCCCTCTAGCATAAGCCCGAATGGTATCAACCATATTGCGTCAGTAACGTGCACTTGTTGTTACAGCAGGATCAGTTTGTGTGTTGTGGACACGACCGGTAGATTTTCGCAATCCGTGTTAACAACATGCTTACTTTAACATACTTTTTCATGGTCGGGCTAAGGTAGGGCTAGGCCATTTCTTGGTATGGCTGTAGCCTACCCCAGCCATACCCTGGTCCCGCCACTGACTGTACTTAAGTACAGTTCTCATCTCTGTTCGCCTCGCTGTTGGCGCCGCTCACCAACGTCTGGGAGCCAAGACCATATAAAAAAAATAACGGAGTAACGCACCATGTAGTAACGGTAACTGAGTTACTGAATTAAAAAAATAACACGTTAGAGTACTAGTTATTGACAAAAATAACGGCGTTACAGTAACGCGTTACTTTGTCCAACATTGGTTATAAGTAAAGATCCTGCATTCTAAATGTTAACGGACGTTTTGGTTTTTTTGACGGACGTTTGGTTTTCCACTCAATGCGCGTGCGCGGAAGTTTTGTGTGAAGTCTGAGAGCGTGTAGCTCCCGTAGCAAACTTTTTGAGAAATCAGGTTATGATCAGATGAGCAAGTTGATCACTCAAAGTTTATAGCGAAATATGATGTGGGGAATGTAATGCCACCGAAGAAATCAAACAAAAAGGCTAAAGTGCCATTGAATGAGAGCAGCGGTCTTTCTGGAGTGAGTGACACACAAGCAGCAGAGGACAACGCCATGGAGAGCAGGGCCTCGCAGGTGAACCACTCGGAGCTGTCGGTACTAATACGCTCCATAATAAGAGAGGAGATTGGGGCTGCTTTCGAGAAATTCCAGCCGCAGCTTGATGCTTTAAAGGGAGAACTTGACTCATGTTGTCAGAAGCTCGGTGATATGGAGGAGGGGATAACCGACATGGACTGTAGGGTTGCTATACTCGATACCGCAAATGGCAATCTAATGAAGGAAAACAAAGAGTTCAAAGACAAAATAGAGAGGATGGAGATTCAAAGCAGAAAGTTTAATCTACGTGTGATTGGACTGAAAACGGACATTGAGAAGAGCGATCCCATTGCCTTTGTGACAAACTTTTTAAAGGAGGTGTTCGGAAGTGAGCTCTCATGTGAACCGGTGTTGCAGTATAAGTTGAGTCATGACAACTGGCGACATTCTATTATTTTCGTCATAGGAATCCGGGGCGTGTACATTGAGGACCCATTGTTGACTTACCAGGAAAGAAACATCGTTTGTCGTTTACGTTCATCTTTTGCCATATCTGCCTTCCTAAGATCACTTTGCTGCACATTCAGTACTCGTATGTGAGGTTGTGGGTGAGAGGCCGATATCGTGACGCTTACAGGGAGGTATCGAACATTACAAAGTAGGTGACTGCGTGGATGCCTGTTCAAAACATTGCAAACTTCAATAAATCATTTAAATTATATATTTGTGTCCGACTTTCATTTGTTCATCGTTCTTAATGTGATGTATAGTAGCTTTGATAGCTGTCCATACCTTCAGACAGCCTAAAAGTAAAACACAAGTTGTTTATTCACAGCCCGAACGCTCATCGAGATGACTGGATCAGTCATGACAACTTGTGATCAGCTCCGATTAAATTGTGATATCAATTCTGTAGCTAACCTCCAGGGAGCACGTTTATTTTATGAAATACCTGTATCCCTCTCATCACAACAAGACTCTACACTGTGCAGGAAAAACAATTACATACATGAAAATAATCTTGATGCATGGGAATTAAACACACAAACTAACAGATAAATCATCAGAAGAAGGCAGAGAGGAAGTAAATAACAACAGGAACACGGAAGGCAGACAGAATTGCTTAGACACGGGTGTCACATGAAATTTTAATGTTCTGGAAAGTTCCTTATACAGCTTTAGCCTTTTTTATCTCATGAAGTCCCTAAGTGACACACACTGAACAGTCTGGGGTCATGGTCCTTGTCATTTGCTTTTGTCTTCCCATAACAACATGTCCAAGATGTCCATGTGTCAGGCTAAAACATGTGACAGAACTAGCTAGATTTGGAAAGGTTTTTTGTTGCTAAAGTTAATATTCAAGCCATTTAAGAATAAACATGCTTACATGACATGTCATTTGTTAAACATTAAGCTGTCTTCGGCTCTTTTCTGCTGTAACAAATGTAAATGTCCCCTCTGTGGGACGAATAAAGGTATTCTGATTCTGATTACATTTAACCCGTTGTGGAAACATTTCTTGATGAAATTGATATGAAACAAATGCCATAAATATTGCTGTGACACATGGTGTCACATCGGGACTTTAACTCTAAACATTCACAGTAAACCCGGAGTGACATATATGCACAATTAGAAATATGATTATGGTCTGGTCAGTTAATTTAGCTGATTCAATTATATTTAGTTAACATATGCTTTATTCTTCAATTCATAGTATGTTCAAACAAATGCAAACCAAAACATCATCCTTGTTAATTAAGTTATAAATAAGAGTTACTTTACCATTAAAGCCCAGATATTTGACACTAGGGGGGTTACTTGTCAGAAATGTGTCTATTTAGTCTAAATGACGTTCCCCTTAATTTCCCCAAAAGTAGAAATGGGTCCGGGTTCTTATGGGTTAAACGTATAGGCTTAAAGGCATAATAGAACTACCGTATTATATGTATTCAACTTGTGCCCCGCTGGACTTACTTTTCTGTGGTTTACCGTTACTGTGACATATCAGTATAGCCACGGAAGATAGTTTGTGTGTTTAATTCCCATGCATCAAGGTTATTTTCATGTATGTAATTGTTTTTCCTGCACAGTGTAGAGTCTTGTTGTGATGAGAGGGATACAGGTATTTCATAAAATAAACGTGCTCCCTGGAGGTTAGCTACAGAATTGATATCACAATTTAATCGGAGCTGATCACAAGTTGTCATGACTGATCCAGTCATCTCGATGAGCGTTCGGGCTGTGAATAAACAACTTGTGTTTTACTTTTAGGCTGTCTGAAGGTATGGACAGCTATCAAAGCTACTATACATCACATTAAGAACGATGAACAAATGAAAGTCGGACACAAATATATAATTTAAATGATTTATTGAAGTTTGCAATGTTTTGAACAGGCATCCACACAGTCACCTACTTTGTAATGTTCGATACCTCCCTGTAAGCGTCACGATATCGGCCTCTCACCCACAACCTCATATACGAGTACTGAATGTGCAGCAAAGTGATCTTAGGAAGGCAGATATGGCAAAAGATGAACGTAAACGACAAACGATGTTTCTTTGCTGGTAAGTCAACAATGGGTCCTCAATGTACACGCCCCGGATTCCTATGACGAAAATAATAGAATGTCGCCAGTTGTCATGACTCAACTTATACTGCAACACCGGCAGTCGAGATTGTATACAGGATTGGGCAGGGGACTGATTTGAGACCCAGACCTATGATTGTTACTATGCAGAGATATCAAGCTAAGGAAGCTATCTTGAAGCTGGCAAGAAGCAAGGGGGAGATTATTTTCCGTGACATGCGAGTGAAGATATTTCCTGATATTACTCTGGATATTGCCAGGAAGAGAGCCCTATTCAATTACGTCAGGATGAAGCTGCGCAAGGTTGAGGTGAGGCATGGACTATTGTTCCCCGCAACGCTCATCGTAACCTTCAATGGACAAACCAAACTTTATCGGGACTGTAGTGAAGCAGAGCATTTCTATAAAACAGTGATAAGCCCGGTTTCAGTTCAAACCAGAAATGAAGGTGGGAAATGACTGATTGACATGACCTGATAGATGGTATGACTATACATATAGGAGAAGAAATTAATTGTATTATGAAAATGGAAATTGTTGCAGTTTTGGTGATTTCCACAATTGTTTTATTTTCTTGTAGGCCAATATTCACTGGTCTGAGTAATCTACTCATTTATTTGAAGTTATTTACTTCATCATCTGCGAGTATGAATTTATGTTTATTAGATTTTGAATAGAGACAAATTTCAACTTGTCTCTATTGTTGTTCATTCCTCCTAAAATGTAATTTTGATGTATTGATTAGATCTAGTGTTGCGAGACATTACCATGAATCTATTTCATACTATTATTTAAAAAATGTTTGGGAGCTACCGGGAGCCTCGTCTAATTGAGCGAGTTTGTATGCACATTTATAGCAATCTATGTGCAGATAAATGTTGGGTTATGTATGTGATGGTGTGTGTGGTTGAAATTGTGTTACATGTATGTTTTAGTTCAGCTCTCATTTGGATAGGAAATGAAAAAGAGCTAACATTTAAATTGCCATCTTAATGTTGAATAAGTTACCAAGTAAAGGGTTTAAATTGGCTCATATAAATATATGTAGTCTAAAAAATAAAGTGTCTGAGATAGAAGAAATATTATCATGTGGTATTCATTTGTTAGCAATATCTGAAACTCACTTAAATGACATTTAATGACGCTGCTGTGGATATTGATGGATATAGAATATTTAGAAAGGACAGGAATGGAGGTGGGGTGGCATTATACATTCAAAAGCAAATACCAGCTAAAGTGAGATATGATTTGATGTCTGCTGATATTGAAGTACTTTGGTTGCAAATTAATTTACCTCACTTGAAACCTTTGTTGGTAGGATGTTGTTACAGACCGCCAAATGCAAACTTAATTTATTTAGACAAATTATGTAAAATGTTAGACAAAGTTTGTGATCTTGACAGAGAGATTTATTTTATCGGAGATTTAAATATTGACTGGAATATGTTGCACTGTGCCCTTAAAAACAAGCTGCAGACAATAATTAATACATGTAACTTGGTACAAATGGTGACTAAACCTACTAGGATATGCATAAAGAAAGATGGATCAAAAAGTGCAACTTGTATTGATCATATATTTACTAATTTTAGCCATGTATGTTCTCAGGCAATATCAATTCCAGTAGGGTGTTCTGATCATAATGTAATAATTATCGTGAGAAAGACAAAGGTGCAAAAAGCTGGACCAAAAGTAATTGTGAGGAGATCAATGAAATATTTTAGGGAAGAGTCATTTATACAGGATGTTCAAAAGATATGTTGGAAACATGTTTTTGAGAAAGTCGATCTGGATGATGCTCTTGATGTCTTTAATTTGTTATTTATGCAGGTGATTGATAAACATGCTCCACTTAGAAAACAGACTGTAAGGAACTTTAGAGCATCCTGGTTAGATGAGGAATTAAGGGATCTAATGAAACAAAGAGATGATGCAAAAAAATGTAGCTCTCTCATCAAGTTATGAGTCAGATGGGCAAATTCATAGAAGGTTAAGGAATTATGTTACAGCATTAAATTAAAAAAAAAACAGTTGTATTATGGAAATAAAATTAAAGAGATAAAGGATGACAAGAAAAAACTGTGGAATTTAGTGAATGGCATGATGGGCCGTAAGCCGATATCCACCTCAACATATCTTGAGGTGGATGGGACATTTTTGACAAAACCAGTACAAATTGCTAATCATCTGAATGATTATTTTCTTGATAAAGTAAAACATTTGAGGAGAAATATGAATCAAACTATAAATAGTAACTCCACATTTCTAATAAAGGATTTAATTATGAAAAATAAGAAGTGTACATTTAAAATAGAAAAAATGACAATTACAGATGTCTACTAGGTAAATGTAATGATAAAACACCAGGAGTGGATAATTTAGTTGGTACATTTCTTAGATATGTTACTAATTTTGTTGCAGAGCCTATCTGTCATATTATAAATTTGAGTATTGATAAATGTATTTGCTCACAGGCATGGAAAATAGCAAAAATGATTCCACTTGCAAAAAATCCAGCTTGACCATTTTCTGGTACAAATAGCCGTCCAATAAGTTTATTACCAGCGTTAGCAAAGATAATGGAGAAAATAATTTTCAATCAAATACAAAAATACTTTGAAGGTAATAAACTTAATACTGTGTATCAACATGCTTACAGACCTGGCCATTCCACATGCACCGCTTTAACACAAATGACAGATGACTGGAAGGGCGAACTAGATAATAGGAAGTTAGTGGGTGCAGTACTACTTGATTTTAGTTCTGCTTTTGATGTCATTGACCATTCTTTGTTGTTACACAAGCTGGAACAATATGGTTTTAATTTTGAAACGCTGAGGTGGTTAGAAAGTTACCTGACAAATCGAAGTCAAACTGTGTTTTTTAATGGAAGTCTCTCAAAGATGTAAACAGTCACTTGTGGAGTACCTCAGGGTAGTTGTTTGGGACCACTTTTATTTTCTATTTTTACAAATGACCTACCATTAGTGTTAGAAAAAGCTAAAATTGTAATGTATGCAGATGACTCAACAATATATTATGCAGCATCAACTACAAGAGAGTTGACAAATGTTATGAATAAAGATCTACTACTGATATCAGAGTGGGTCATAAATAATAAGTTGGTACTTAGTGCGGGAAAAACAACATCGTTATTAATAGGATCAAATCATCAGTTAAAAGGTGAACCAAAATTGCAACTACATTTAAACCATATTGAAATTGAACAGGTCAAGGAGACAAAATTGCTAGGTATAACCCTGGATCATAAATTATCTTGGTCTAAACAAATTGATAATGTTGTATGTAAAATGGGAAGGGGTGTGTCAGTTGTAAAAAGAATTGTAAAATATTTGCCTATGGATGTCAGTAGACAAGTTTTGGATGCTTTGGTTCTGTCGCAGCTTGATTATTGTTTGGTTATATGGTCTAGTGCTGCTGAAAAAGATTTAAACATCTACAAGTAGCACAAAATAAGGCAGCACGATGTGCACTGCAGTGCTCCTACAGAACCAGAGTCACTGAAATGCTGGAGACATTGAAATGGTTAACTGTCAGACAGAGGTCAACTTATATTTTATTACATTTTGTCAGAAATATTACAGTGACTCACTCACCAGATATATTATCACAAAGGTTTATAGCGCAATATGCACAACATAACTATCAAACACGACATACAATAGAAGGAAGGTTTGTATTACCCAAATCTAAATCAAATATGGGACAGAAAACAGTCATGTACAGAGCATGATCAGCTGGAACTCTTTACCGGTTCACATCATTGAGGAACATTCTCAAGTACATTTCAAAAGGTTGCTAAAAAATTATTTAACTATTATAAAGTACATTTGAACTTTGCCTGTTGCTATGTATGCATATATTATGATGTAAACTTATTTGTATTTACTTTTGTTTGGCCTTAGGATGGTAATAATTGGATGACCATTTTAGTTTTCACTTCATTTCACTGTAAATTGCATGCAATGATGAGCTGTTTTGTTTTGTTTTAATTTTGTTGTATGTATGTTTATGTATGTTTTGAGTGTGTGAGGACCCCAGGAAGAATAGCCAATGCTCATGCTAGTGCTAAAGGAGATCCTAATAAAGACAATAAAGACAAGACAATACAAATGTTACAAAAGTATTGGATTTCAAATCTACTTAAAGAACTAAGAGTAAAAGTAGTCATTGTGCAGATTGGTCCATTTCAGAATAATATATATGATGTGTTTTATAATGACTGATCATGAAAGTGTTCTCAGAGCTGGTAGAGGTGCAGCTAGTTTGAATGACTTTGTATACTGCAGGGTAGCTTGTGGATTTACTCCAGGTGGAACTAAAGTCTGATTTAACACTTGATTATATTTCACATCATTCATCCACATCTGTGAAGTAACTAAAAGTATTAAATACATGTAGTGGAGCAAAAGTACACCATTTACCTCTGAACTGTAGTGGAGTTGAAGTACAAAGTAACCAAATATTGAAATACTCAAGTAAAGTACAAGTACCTCAAAATGGTACTCAAGTACAGTACTTGAGTAAATGTACTTATTAAGTTACCACTGTGTCTTATTCATCAGCTGTGATTTGTCCCATCTATCCCTTTTTAGGGTGCGAGTTCGCTACCAGAAGAGACAGAAGCTGCAGTTCGAAACTAAGCTGGGGATGAACTCTCCATTCTGACACGTTCCCTGAGAGGAAATGGTTGCTGTGGCGATACTGGCAGCCATCTAGTACTGGAAACCAGAGGAAGCAGGGTGCAAACACTGCAGAACACTTCAGCCAACAGCACTGAACCATGAAGTGAAGCAGGTATCAACCAAATGCCACAGTGGGGGCTTTACACACTGACGCAAATGTTTAACTCCATGAGGGCAGGGGAAATCCAAAGGACTCGTTTTCATTTCAAACAAAAAAAGAGCCAAAAAAAAGCAAATATTTATTGTCTGGTTTTAGTTTAGGTTTAACGGCATGAGGAATGTTTTCTGAAGAGGTGTATGCTTTCTCACTATCACTTGGGTTCTCCATCTCTGGGAGAAGTGTGCATGGTCGCTCCCCCCCGTCCCAAACACAGACTGACACACACATCACACTGAGTCTGATCCTCACAGGAAAACACTTAACTGTGTAGCCCTAAAGTGTTCATTATTAAATAACTGAATCTGTCATTATATAATAGATAATTACATTTTATTGAAAATATAAATGGAACAATCCAATTTTAAATTATTTCAGAAAAATAAAACGGATACAAAAAACATGTCTATAATGAAACCAATAAGATTCCCAAATAAACTCTTTCATTATTTGGCACATTTTTGGCTTATTTATATATTTTACACTATTTATTTGTATGATTATCTATTTCATACTGCTTTTATTATTTAATACTGAACACTCTATATGTAACAAGGTGTTTGTTCACCTGAATTGGGTGCTCTGAACCATTCGCCTGTTGTGCCACATTGAAATCTGCCCTGATAACCTGCCAGTCAACGGTCCCTTTTGTTTTTATTCACTTTTAAACAAATCTTCTTTGTTGGTACCAAATTCCTGAGCTAAACCGAGTCTGTTGTAACACAATAAGGGCTGAAGATTAAAGATTGAATTGGCTTGTTTTCTACACACATATCTGCATTCGAATATATACCGTAAAGTAATCTAAGTGAAGAATGTGCCAGCATGCTGCCTTGAACGCACGCATCTGGCTGTGCAGTCATCTGTGATCAGTGAGCAACTACTGCATCAATGAGCCTGTTTATTCTGGGATGCTCACATGCCAGAGTCTTGTGAAAGGTGCTTCACATCAGTCAGTTGCCTTTCTCCACACCTCCACAGACAGGAGCTCAGGACACTGTTTGTTTGAAATGATAGGAATTGAAGTAGATTTCATCTATTGCCCCAGATTTAATATTTGAACTGCTGAACATCATATTTTAAGTGTCCCCATTGATGTCCTGTGTTCAGGTATGTGAAGCAGCAGACGTCTGTATCACTTGGGGTCTTTTTCAATCAGACCAGCCTTCTGTGTGGTGCTGTCATGATTTTAAATAGACAGGATTTGTAATGTTGCTACTGTATTCAGTTGGATGATGCCATTTCTTAGTATCACATTACTCCAGAAATTCAATGCTTTGATGCCACTCTTAAACAAGTCATTCTTGTCAGTGCTGGATTAAGCGTGAAAGAAGGAATTAGCCAATCAATTTTTCAGAAAATGTATAATATCCTGATATTTATATCAATATTGTGATATAAAATGATATGCTGTAATTTAGTTTATTTTGACTGATTTCATTCATGTGGGAATCACGTCACATTTCCATATTATGTTACAATTTTTACTTCACTTTTATAATCTTTTATCGCTCACCCCAAACCCAAACAAACCTGCAGTCAATCAAAAAGAACAGAATAATTGACAGATGTCCTGAAGGATGTTGGTTGTTCAGCCTTGATTCTTGTTTACTTGTATTCTTAATGTAGAGATGACATAAAACATGATCTTAAATCTTCTGTTGAACCTCTGCTCCTTTTGATCTCTGTTCCAGTTTTGAGCTGTTCCACTCATACAACTGCTTTTTTAAGTTCCACATTTAAAGTGGGGGTGTATGTGAAGAGGTACAAGTCATTGAGTGCAAAAGCACAATCTGGTTTTACGGTTCTACTCGTGATGACTTGACAAAAAGTCAGCATGAAACTACTGAAGACAATATTGCTGGTTTTATTATGTGTTAGCCCCGTTACATACTTGTGGACTATGCTGCATGAATAAGACCCGGTGAATGCTCTGTCTTGATCAATGTACGTGTACTGTGTAGTTCTACTGTTCTGTTTCTAACACGTACTGATACCATGCCTCTGGTACAGCTGCATCCTCACGCACATGCTACGAGCTTAACCTCTGTCAGACGATTAGGGTGGAGGGGGGGCGGACTATGATATAGTAGTTCACAAGATACATAAATGTATATTTTGTATTTTTTAAAGTGTCTCTGTTCAGGAATTTTGAAAAATGTAATTGTATATGGATTATGTCGTGTTAATAAATATGCTCTTTTATGAGATTGTTTTGTCGAAATATTGTTGCACACAACATTTTACTACACTGATTAAAAAGAGGATGGTGAAATTAAAGACAAATAAATACTACTGGGTGAATTTAAAATTCTATATGTTATAAGGAGAATAAGTCTCAGTAGCAGAGACCATTTTGGATGAGTGGACTAGAAACCTTTATTCATGTTTCAGCCACCTTCTCGAGACACAAACATAGCCAACAGAAACAAAAGAAACGAGGGCAAAGAGCCCATCCCATCTGATTGATTGATTGGTGTTGTAACCCAATTATGTGAAATGTTATTAACTTTAAATTGTTATGAATGTATGACTCAGCATAAAACAGCACATCAGAAAGGGGTGCGGTGCATCATATCAGAGACGGTATAGAAAAGTGACTTAAGAGCATGGTTCATCATACGACTCAAGTGACTATAATAAATAAGAAGACTTCCGGTCGACCTTGCAAAGTAAAATTCGCCATTTAAGTTCTAGTAAAGTTTAATCAATAAATACACATACATTTTTCAATATAAACGTTGCCAGATTCCCTGGCAACGTTCATCTTGTTGTCTCGCTTTGTTGTGCTTCTTCTCCAAATAGTTTTAACCATAAATGTAAATGTAGTTTCCGCTTTACTTCCGCTTCCTCCTCGAGCTTGACAGACGTTGCCGACAGGTCGATTTGAAAGTGAGAGGCTTGGTGTGTACTGTGTACGTAAGTGTCATTCATTATTTACACGTTCTTACTGTTAATTGTCAATAAGGTTAGACATTGAAAATATAAAATGATGTGTTGTCAGGTTATTTAAGCGTGCTAAGGGCGTTTGGTTAGCCTTTGCTTGCCTGCATGTGTAACCAGTGTAAGGTGGAAGCTAGCTAGTGTTAGCTTGCTACATCAAAGGAGAGAGTGTGTTTGCGGTGATGTTGGCAGCTCGTGAATAAGGAGAAAATGCATTCTGCCCATGTGAAGATTAAGGTTTTATTGGCTTGCGGCAGTGTGATGACAAAATAAGTGTTCCACGATAATATGGCTTAAAGCGTTGAAGAAGCCAAGGTTATCCAGACTGTTGTGCACAGTATGATGCTTCCTTCATGTCGAGACGTGATGCCAAACTCGAGATGCTTGGCTCATGTATCTGTTAGTTAGAGAACTGTACGGAAGAGCTTGGAAACACAGCACAACCGTTAGCACATGTGGCCTTTGTTATTCACTTGTGGAAAGTTACAAATACATTGACTCTACCAAATACTTTGCTTAAGTTTTTCCATTTAATGCTACTTTATAATGTTTTACTACGACACCACTGTTGTGCAATATGTAAATTGGAAATGTATTACGATTGTTTCTTGTAAATTGAAAATAGTATGTGCATGCCCAGGCCGTTCTAATAGTGTTTTATTTGATGTTGTCTCCATCTTCACCTTTGCTGTAACAATGTAAATGTCCCCTCTGTGGGACGAATACAGGTATTCTGATTTCTCATCTGATAACATGCTACTTGATGCAACCATATTAACCCTCCTGTTGTCCTGGGGTCATTTTTGACCCCAAAAGGAAATCTATTGCTGTCAAAAATAGGTTTTTAATTTATCAAATGGTCTGAAAATTATAGGGGTGGTTCAATACTATGCTCTTAACGAGTCAAATACATTTGAAGTAATTTCATTGAATTATGGGTGTTTTATTGTATTTTATAACACCTTAAGCCCTCTGGGGTCAACCCCCGCAGGACAAAGTGGAGCAATGGGGCAAATCTTTTCAGCATAATGCTGCAACAACCCCCTGCCTGCTCCTCGGAACACACACACACACACACACACACACACACACATACACATACACATACACACACACACACACACACACTTGATGTATAGGATCAAGCAATTTTTAGATCAACAAGAAGATAAACGAAAAACAAACGGGCCTTTTCTCACGGTTGCTGGGGCATTTCACCTTTTAGTCCCTCCCTCCTTACCACACACACACACACACACACACACACACACACACACACACACACACACACACACACACACACACACACACATACACCTTTGATGTATTGGATCAATCAATTGTCAAGTCAAAAACAAACAGGCCTTTTCTCACAAATGTTGGGGCTTTTCACATTTTATTCTGAGAGAGACAGGCAGCAAAATGAGGAGGCAGAAACATTTGACTGTGGAGGAGGTTCATGAGCTAATCTTTTACCGTGTTATGGAGGAAAAATCAACCGATGAGGAGGATTCAGGGTCAGAAGAGGAGGAAACTCATGAAGAGGTGATCGATGTAAGTTACAGACCAAATTCTTCCTCTGAAGAAGCCCCCACATCGCCCACTTCTGAAATGGAAGAAGGTTTTGAAATGGAGGAATATGAAGAGGTAGAATCAGAAATGGAAGAAGTGGAGGACCGCACTTATTTTGAGGAAGTGGAAGAATCCACTGATGAGGAAGAATCTGAGGAAGAGGACCCAGCTGAGATGGAAGAATATTTCCAATCTAAGAATGAAAAAATGATCTGGTCTTCCATCCCTCCCATTGATGGACGTCGCATGGTAACAGCAGAGAAAGCAGAGAGAGAGACAAGCCGCCAGGGTCCAACCCTGTATGCAAGGTCTCGTATTGAGGACATAAAGTCCGCTTTTTATCTGTTTCTGCCCAAGGCCATCGAAGAGTCAGTGCTGAGCATGACTAACAAGGAGGGGCAGCGTGTTTATGGGAAAAATGGGGAAAGATGGATCAAATGGACCTGCAGGCATACGTGGGTTTGTTGGTTCTAGCTGGAGTGTACCGATCCAGCAAAGAGGCTACAGCAAGTCTATGGAATGCAGAGTCTGGTAGGGCAATTTTCCGTGCTACCATGACACTTCAAATGTTTCATAAAATCTCCAGAGTCATAAGATTTGATGACAAAGACACAAGAAAAGATCGCCGGGCACGAGACAAACTTGCTCCAATTCGAGACGTTTGGGACACGTGGGTGTCTCTCCTGCCAATGATGTACAATCCAGGCACTAATGTGACTGTCGATGAGCGCCTCAGAGCTTCCCCCTGCACTGGTGTCAAAAGCGGACAGGGCTCGTTTCTCATCGAAGTTTGCTTTCACCGAGACCCATGCTCTGGTGTCCTATCTCCCCAAAAAACTGAGAAATGTTCTTCTGATGAGTCTCTGCATCGGGATGCAGCTGTGAGCGACAGGGATGACAAAAAGCCCAAAATCATCGAAGATTACAATCACAACAAAGGGGGCGTCGATAACCTTGACAAGGTATTTCACATTTATTATTCATAATGTTAATATTATTTATGGAAAGGATAATGCATTGAATTTGTGTGTAGGAAATAAACATACATTTCTGAATATGTTTTGGTTTGTCTATTTTGTTTCAAGGTTACCAGTGTGTACACGTGCAAAAGAATGACAGCCCGTTGGCCCCTAGTTGTCTTCTTCAACATTCTCGACATGTCTGCATACAATTCCTTTGTCCTGTGGTCTGAGATCAACCCAGCCTGGAATCAGGGGAAGTGCAACAAGAGGAGGCTGTTCATGGAGGAGCTTGGACGACAACTTGTGATACCTCACATCCAGCGACGCAAGGTTAGCATTAAGCTTCATTTCTGTTGCTCTTCCTTCTGTAGTGTCCTCACAATTTGTACTTTTTGTATTTGCACTGTGATTTATTATAATAAAGTTTGACTTGACTTGACAGGTTCTTCCCCGCACGCCAGCCGCTGCCAGTTTGGTTATGGAGGTCCAGCAGTTCTGCTCCAGCTCTACCTCTGCAGCAGCTACCACTCGCCCAGCTCCCACTCGCCCAGCTCCCGCTCGCCAAGCTCCCCCTCCTGACCCATCACCCAAAAGGAGCAGGTGCAAATTCTGCCCTCGCCAGATTGATGTGAAAACCAAGAAAATGTGCCAAAGATGCAATGCATACATCTGCAAAGATCACCCCATTGTTACCTGCCCTGCATGCAACTGAGGGCACATTAAATGTGTAACACAGAAATACGTGAGGTTTCCACTTTAAATTCTTGAAATAACAGTCAAGCAAGACAGGGTCAAAAATGACCCCAGAGGGCACAAGGTATGATTATGTGTTGTCATTAAAAAATATATAAATTATTCAAAAAAGGGCATCCTTAGTAAACTTAAACATATACCAGTCTCTGATAAGACAAATGGTCACAATACGATATGTTCAAATTATTAAATAGTTTCATTTATTTTTTAACTCAGAAAACGGTAACATTTTATTTAAAAAAGGTATTTTGGCCCTGAATTCCAAAATAAAGGGACAAATGTATGGTATTGGGTTGGACTGAAGCAAAACTAAAGGTGTAACACAAAATGGATTGACATTTTATACTTTATGCTTGAAATAAGAGTCAAGCAAGACGGGGTCAAAAATGAACCCAGAGGGCACAAGGTTTATTAGACCCTCCAGAAAAACGCGGGCAAAATTCCTTTATTATGCGGGCTAAATTCCTTGATTATGCGATTAAACATGCAGGGTTTTTATGTGATTTTATGCGGTGAAACTGCGGGAAGTTGCGAAATATGCGGAAAGTTGCGAAATATGCTAAATGTGCGGGAAAAAATTATAGATTTTTTTTAAAATATTGGGCTGTCTTATTTATTCTCTCTCACACACAACCTGCCAATAACGTTAAACCCCTTTACTATTCAATTAAACACATTCAATGTTTATTTATTGTAAAAGCAATTGGGCTATTTTAATCTCACACACACACACACACACACACACACACACACACACACACACACTTCTCCGCCTCATTCTGTTTTCATTTACTCGTTCGTTATCTGACCAGCTTCAATCTTGTAGGCTACTCACCTCGTTTCTTGTAGCCCTCAAAAGGGTTTTGGAGGTTGATGCCTCGGTGAACGTGAGTTGTTTGGCTTTCTTGTCCGCAGCAGCAGAAAGCATTTTCGAATGTTTGAATGAATCAAAGTGGGTCGTCATCGTCGATTTTCTCTTATGCTCCAACACACAGTTGCACGGGGTGCAGAATAGTTTCCCCCCACTTTTTGCCCGGTCTTTAGTAGAAATGTTCGTCGGTAAATGAGATGGATTAGATATTTTCATTTTGGTGTTTTCTCTATCGTGTGAGCTCCACACGTTCACTCTATACAGTGTTGTTTACATTCTGTGATGCGCGAATTGATGACGTCACGTCAAGACGAGTTAACCTTTTTTTTCCTTCTCAACTTTGTGTGGGAAAATGCGGGGATTATGCGGCCTTTTGATAAATATGCGGTCTTTTAAAAATCTGCGCCATTTTGCTGATTATGCAGTAAATTCTGCGATCGCAGAATCGCCTTTTTCTGGAGGGTCTAGATTATGTGTTGTCATTAAAGATATATAAATTATTCAAAAAGGGCAACCTTACTAAACTTTGACATATACCAGTCTCTGATAAGACAAATACAATACAATATGGTCAAATTAATTCATTGTTTCACTTTTTTTTTATCAGAAAATTGTATAATTTCATATAAATAAGGGTCTATCGGCACTAAATTCCAAAACTGAGGGAGAAATGTGTATTAATGGGTTGTACAGAATGAGAACTAAAGGTGTAACACAAAATGTATTCACATTTTATACTTTATGCGTTAAATATCAAACAAGCCCTCTGGGGTCCCCAGAGGGCACAAGGTGCATAGTAATCGGGAGGACATTACGAGGGTTTTAACCATCTAATAATGTCATAATACATCACTAATAGAGGCTATTTATCTGCAGAATTATTACTTTAACTTTTTATACTTTTCAGTAGATTTTCTCTTGATAATACTTCTGTACTTTTACTTAAGAATGTAGGACCTTTACTTTTAATTAAGTATTTTGACATGTATGGAGCTATTTCAGGGTCATAAGTTTTGATCATTCAAAAAAAATACAATTTATTTGAAAGTCCAAGTTTTCATCCTAAACTTTGAAAAATACAATGTTGTATTCAAAACAAAAAAAAGTATTTGAAATAATTTTTCAGGTTGAATATTATTTTGATTCAGTTCAGCAATTTTTTTAAGTAAAATATTTATTTTCGTATTTCACTTTTATACATGTTTTGATGTTTGAATACTTGTTTTTTTCAGTTTTCAGATTCCAAAAAATTATTTTTTCAGTTTCAAATATTTTCTTTTTCAGGTTTCAATATTTTTTTCGCTTTCAGATCGTTTTTCACTTTCAGATATATATTTTTTTCGCTTTCAGATATTTTTTTTTCGCTTTCAGACTTTTGACCCTGATATTGCTTCGGGGGTCGGGGGTTACCAAAGAGTAGTTTGGAACCCTGAGTGACAGCCCTCCCTCTGTCATGATGCCTTCATGGATGTTAGGTAGCGCAAGAAATACAACTACACACTTTCTATACACAATACTCCCGTGATTGGTGGTAAACAAAACTGATACCAGCATCAAAGTTCCGTTAAGCGAGCTGTTGAGCATCGTAGTTGGCAACAATCAAGGTATAAGAGCAATAAACTGTGCTAGAATCTGAAATCACGTATCCGCAATCAAGCGTTGTCCTTCCCCACTTCCACGTAGCTCCATGAACGAAGCATAGTATTGGCTTGGTTTTTGCGATCAGAATCAGAATACCTTTATTAGTCCCACAGGGGATACATTTATATTGTTACAGCAGACAAGAGCCAAAGACAGCTTAATGTTACCTAAAGCACGCATACAAAAAGTATTATATGTATATATATATATATTTTTTTAAAGTTACACATTTTACATATTACACACCCTGTGACAGTTCTGCGGATTTAGCAGCCAGGTATATATTGCACAGTTTTTAACGGCATATATATATTGCACATACTGTTGTTTTGTGCGGGGTCTACTAGGGACTGTGCTGGTTGTATAGTCTGACCGCTGCAGGAAGGAATGACCTGCGGTATCTCTCCGTGAGACAGCGGGGGATTGCGTCAGGTCCACCAGAACAACCTGCTGGCTCGTTGCGGATACGTAATTTCACATTCTAACACAGTTTATTTGTACTTGATTGTTGCCAACTACGTTGCTCAACAGCTCGCTTAACGGAACTTTGACGCTCGTCTCAGTTTTCTAACATCCATGAAGGCAACATGACAGAGGGAGGCCTTTCACTCAGGATGTCAAACTACTCTTTGTTAAGCCCCGCCCCCCCAGGCCAAAAGTTTGAATGCAAAAAAAAAGATCTGAAAGCGAAAAAAAAGATCTGAAAGTGAAAAACGATCTGAAGGTGAAAAGCAATGTGAAACCTGAAAAAACAAGATTTGAAACTGAAAAAATAATTGTTTTGAATATGAAAACGAAAAATCTGTGCTGAAAAAAATAAGGATTAAAATATCAAAATATGTATAAAAGTGAAATCTGAAAATAAATGTATTATTCAAAAAAATTGCTGAACTGAATCAAAACAATATTCAACCTGAAAAATTATTTCAAATACTTTTTTAAACTTTGAATACATCATTGTATTTTTCAAAGTTCAGGATAAAAACTTGAACTTTCAAATAAATTGTATTTTTCTGAATGATCAAAACTTATGACCCTGAAATAGCTCCATAGACATGAATGTATTTCTACTTTTAGTCAAAACAAGTACTTTTGCTTTTGGTACTTATTTTTATGCTGATACTTTTGCACTTTTACTAGAGATATTGAATGCAGGACTTGTACTTGTATACAGAGTACTTTTACAATTTAGTGTTGTTACTTTTACTTCAGCACTTCTTCCACCACTTATTTGATTGACACCAAAGTGTGTATGATGGATCTTTTGAATTCCCAAATCATCTGAAATCCAGAGAAATCTAACATTATGTTCCCTGCTTCCTTCAGGCAAAATTGCTATTTTTATTCAAGGATCAGTCCTCTTAGAAAGAAACGTCCTGTATTATTTTTTTACCACATCAGAGAACTGGAAAAAGGGATGAATTCTATGATGATGACGTTCTGCTCTGCTCAAAAGGACAGCACAGAGCAATATGGCTGGCCCTTTGCTGTGTTCTAGTGACTTCATTGATATGCTGAAACGTTCTTCTCCCTCTACCTGTCTGCCAGTAGTCTTGAACTTGGATGTAAACAAAAAAAGAGCCAGGATTGGAGAAGATTGTGTCTGTTAGTCACCGAGATGGACGTTGGAGTGTCCAAATCCCATGTGTTTCTCAACTACAGCCCCAGAGCCCTCCTCTCTCAGTGAGACACACATCTGCATGGTGGTGCTGTGTGCTCCCCCCCCCCCCCCCCCCACATGCCCGCTTACCTCAAGTGCTTACTGTTTCTGTGTGAGAGTTGTAGTTTGTAGCAGTCTGACACTCCAGGCCTCCAAAGTGACCGACTGAGTGTTGGCTGATGAATGGAATGAATGGAGGTAACGGTGCAGTGCGCAGCAGCAGCAGCAGCAGCAGCAGCAGCAGCAGCAGCAGCAGCAGCAGCTTCAGTGCATTACTGCTGCAGTGTGGCTTTGTGCATTTATCAGAATCGCAGTGCTGTGTGGATGTGCAGCATATACACTAAATGTTCAATCATTTAGGGTCTACTTTGTGTGTATGTGACTGCTTGTGCACGTTTTGCAGGCAAATTGTTTTTGGCAATTGAGAGAGTAAAAGCTGTAAGGTAAGAATCTCTTGCAGTGGTTCTCACATTCAGGTCTCAGGAACTCCAGGGTACTTTGAGTAAGAACACTAAATAACACTCAGTTACACAAATGAACAACACGCATCCTCTCATGTCAATAGGACAGCATCTATTCAATTGGGAAAAGTAGATGAAATATAATGGAAGTCTGCATGTAATGTAGGATGTTTGAGAACACTGGTCTACTGTTGGGATCAGGCTGGCTACTGCTTTCAGCTTTGTGCTGCATGACGTACAGGTGCCAACAAAACGCTGAGGCTTGTTGACACCAGCTAATAGGTTCCTGCTGATTGTAATTCACATTTTGCAATAACAGAATCCGGATTTGTTGTAAAGGATGGTGGGAGGGAGGGGACGAACAGGAATGGATAGAAATAAGCAGTAACTTACGGGAGCATTGTAAAGGAGACTTCTATCATGTGTGTTAAGGTGGAGCATCCCACTGGCTGCACGTGGGGTTATGGACGCAGTGAAGGAGAGTCACAAGAGCCCGCTGAGCTCTGGCAAGATGGTGGCCCTGGCTGCAGGGCTCTCTGTCGGGGCCACAGTGGGCTACATCGTCTATCGCCATATAAGCAGCACCAACATCAGTGAGTGTGTATGTGTTCATGCAGGTGTTAACTTTTTTTCACACTTGCCATATTCCAATATATTTTGACAAATGTAACAAAGTGTAGGATTTAGTGTTTATGTTCTGATAACCTTATCTGTGACTAACAAGGGTGTGCTATTCAAGGTCCTGGGCCCAAGCCTGAGGAGTCCAAGATGACCGTTCCTGTAGAAGTGTACAGAAACATATCCAGACACCAAGCCAACTTTCTGGACGAGGTGGGTAGATCAATACCAGACACATATATTTATCTGCTCACAAAGGTTTCTAGTCGGCATTCTAAAGTTAATCTAAGTGTACATGTACATAGATAAAGGTTTTATATCTTACTGTTAAGATATGGTTTTTGTCAATGTGTTGTTATTTTGAGGTAGATTACAATCAATGATTACTTTCATTATTATTTCATCTGCAGAAATATATAACTAAAGTATTACAAGTAAAGAATTGGATCAAAAGATCAATAAAAACCATTAGAATGACAAATGTATATAAACATAAGAAGTCAATATCTGCAAAAAAAGATGAAATAAAGACAAAACATAACAGAGCCTGTTCTGTTTTTGATGATTTGATTGCCATGTTTATGATAAGTAACCAAACAATGAATGATTGTATTGTTATGAACTGTGATTTTTACAAAACCATACCCCTTCTCAAATTGAGCACCAACTACAAGTGTGTGTGACAATTAGCTGGTGATTGGCAGGAGTGTGTGGAGAGGTCTAAGTGCTCTCCTGTGTCTCTCAGGTGAGCCAGAGGTCTGGAGCTCAGTTGCGGGTGTTGTCGGACCCCGGGGAGCAGGGCCACAGCTCCGTGAGCTTCCTGATGCAGGGCTCCCAGGAGCAGGTCCTGCTGGCTCGCTGTGTGCTGGAGAACCTGCTCACTGACTGTGAGCCGCTGAGCGAAGCTCTGGACGTTCCTCAGACAGCCTTCGGACGTATAATAGGTAGCTCCCAAATGCTGAGGATTATAAGAGTGATTCCCTCATTCAGATTCAATAACATTCAAAGGCTGGATTGTCTCATGCACAGTAGCTACAGCCTATAAATGACAATGAGAATCTTAAGTTCAAGGCTCCTCCAACAATGCAACATAAATATATACAAGACATAAACAAATAAAACTAATAAAACATTTTATTAAAATGTGAGATGCCAATACATATTTCAGATCCTATCTAATGCTGTATCTAGAATTGTAATATAAAATTCTAGAAATGTAATTCAATATTCTAAAATTTAATTCAGCATTCTAGTACTTTGAAGGTCCCATGTCTTTGCCATTTCTACTGATCATAATTCCATTGTTGAGGTCTACTAGATTAGATTTATATTGTGCAATGTTCCAAAATCACATTGGTTTCTCATACAGCATCTCTGTAAAGTATGTGTATTCACTCTCTGTCCTAAACGGCTTGTTTCCGCGGCTCCGCGGCTGAGAAAAGATAAGGCTGTGTGTTCGGAGCTCTGTGGATTGGTCCATTTGGACCCCCGGAAGGAAAAATGAGAAATGTCCAACGAGGCGTTCTGGGGCAGCATAGACAGGTCTTTTCTGTGTTAGAGTTTTACTCCCTACAGGGTGTACTTTGAGGGTTTGTGACTTTGCAGACCGTTTACATGCAGAAAAAGCTTCATAACACACAAGGGGACGGGTAAGAACCAGAAAAGCATGACATGGGACCTTTAAATTAACATTGTAGAATGTCCGTGTGTGTTGGAGGAGGGGCTCTGTAGGGAAGTCTGAAGAAAGGGGCAGATTTCTTTTGCAGTGCACTCAAGCTGGTTTCTCCATTCTTACCTACCCTACCTTTTAATTAAAGTTTTAGAATGTTGAATTACAATTCTAAAATGTTGAATTAATATTCTAGAATTTTAATTCAAATACTAATTTTCAATTGTAAAATGTTGAATACAAATTTTACAATGTTAATTAAAGTTTTAGAATGTTGAATAACACTTCTAGAATGTTAATTTAAAGTTCTATAATGTCGAATTAATATTCTAGAATGTTGAATTAAAATGGTATAATTTTGAATTACAATTTTAGAATGTTGAATTACAATTCTCTAATGTGAATTACAAAAAATAAGAATGTGGAATTAAAATTCTACAATGTTGAATACAAATTCTAGAATGTTAAGTTAAAGTTCTAGAATGTTGAACACCATTAGACATTAGACATTCTAGAATTGTAATTTAACATTCTAGAACTGTAACTTAACATTCTAACTTAACTTAGCATCAATCGTCTGAAAACCAAGGTGACCTTCAAAGTGAGACCTTGGCTTTGGATTCAAACATAACATTAAGATCCATTCACAGTTTCTTTGAGGCTCTGAAGATGATTTTGTTTATGTTTGTAAAATATACTTTGAGTCTGATTGTGTGTTTGTTGCAGGCCGTGGTGGAGAGAGTTTAAAGCTGATCGCCAGGACCACAGGGGCCAAAGTGTCTTGTTCTAAAGAGAAGACGCTCGGCCCTGGGGCCAAAGGCAGGGTGACGATTACAGGGAGCAGGCAGGAGGTGGAGCAGGCCAAGGTGAGGAGGGTCCACTTATCTGAACTACCCCTGTGTGGTCACTTATAATACATATATAGCAACGTCACTCCTACTCTCATTGTCTGTCTGCAGGAACTGATTCTAGAAAAAGTCAGAGAGGACATGATGGTGAGGACGAAGATCTCCCAGTCGTCTGCCCTGCGGCCGAAGCGCGGTCATACTGCTGTGAGTCAGAGGCCAGACAGCACAGAGCCTGAAGCTCCAGTGGGACTAAACGACAACAGCCCCTGCTCCCAGCCTGAGAGGAATGGGCTCCCCCATGTTAACGGCACCAAAGGAGAGCCACAAGACACGGTTCAGGAGCTGGACATCACAGACAACGAGGAGGAGGAGGGGGAGGGGGATGGGGAGGACAGTGTCTCCACAGAATCCCTCTCTGAAGTCTCCAAGTTTGAGAGTGAGTTCACCTTCTCTTACATTTCTCACTGTTATATGTCCTTGGAAGCCGTTAAAAATGATCTTCCTCTCTGTCATCCAGTTCCCAGCCCAGACCTGAGCTTCCAGCCTGATGAACACCTCGAGGTTTATGTTTCTGCATCAGAGAACCCCAACCACTTCTGGATCCAGATCCTCGGGGTGCGTTCCCTTCAGCTGGACAAACTGACGGAGGAGATGACACGCTTCTATAACAGCGGCAACCCCACAGTAAGGACAACTCCATATGTCTCTACTCAGGTGTTATACCAAAACCAGTGAGCCGCTGGAACTCCATAACAGAGCCTGAGGCACGGGAGGGAGAAGGATGCTGTGTCAGGTGGAAAGGACAGTGTTTTAACCATCAGTGGATGTCTGCGACAAACAGCTCCTAGGGGCAAATACAGTCCTTTCAAACCCTTATTGCATGATTTCCACCATTTGTGTAACACTTTTCAGAGACTTGTAACTAAAATCTAACCAGACAAGATACACATATGTTTTGGCTGAAGATTCAAGATTCAAAGGCTTTATTGTCATATGCGCAGTAGTTAGAGTTGTTATGGCGATGAACATCTGAAGTCACAGGCTCCTCCAACAATGGAACATAAACATATATAAGACATAAAACAATCAAAAAGTGTGCAAGAAGAAACGGAGTATAAATGAAACAACATATGATATACATGTCAAATCAAATACAATAAGCTACATGTTGAAGAGAAGGTTTTAAACCAAGTAAATGCACACGTCTATATATATATATATCACAAATAAAACAATGTCGAATGAAATACTGTCTACTGGAATAAATACTGCTTATTGTAATAATAAATACATGTGTGAAATGCAAACAGATACATGCTATGGAGTTATGAAGGCCCTGTTCACTTGGAACCTCCATTTAAGAAATAACAAGTCACCTCCTCATTTTCAGGATCAGAGGGTGGAGACCTTTGTGGTCGGGGACATTGTGGCTGCTCCCTACCACGACCACGGTACATGGAACAGGGCCAGGGTGCTGGGAATGCTGGCCTCTGGAATGGTGGACCTCTACTATGTTGACTTTGGGGACAACGGAGAGCTGCCCAGAGACAGCCTCTGCAGAGTGAGGTGAGAGAGGAAGGTCCATCAATGACTGCATGTCCCATCACATGTTCCTGCTCTAACTACTAAATATATACAGTATACGATATGACTTTATTAGTCAGACCAAGTCTGAAATGTGACTTGCGTCACAGCAGCTCCATGTCCAACACCAACACAGACAAATCTCCAGACACAAATACATGAAACACAAACAACAAACATGGAACATAACAGCACATCAGTGAGAGAAAACGTGCTCAAAGAGCCTTCAGCATGCATCTGATCTGGGATCAGCTCTGTGTTTACTGAGAGGACTGACTGATGCACAAAGGAGTGCTTCAGTCTGACCTTATTGAATGGTGGGACCCTGTATCTCCATTAGATGGTAGCAGTTCTTATTCACTGTTCAGAACATGCTTTGGGTCAGAGATGATGTGGTTGGACAGCCTCACTAGGTTGTTATGATAGTATGTATTTAATGAAGGTCCAAACAGCAGGGCTTCAGACTGTGCCGTCCAGACTTTCAAACACCATGACGTGTTTTCATTAGCCTCCCCCTTCCTTTGGCAGGAAGTGAGGGTGCTGTGTTGTTTGTGGCAGCAGTGAAAAATGGCACAGCCTCGTTATTAACAGCTTTGGTTTTTGCTGCATTCATATTTCAGGAGTGACTTCCTCAGCTTACCATTCCAAGCTATTGAATGCAATTTAGCAGGAGTGAGACCAAAAGGTAACGCTCTTCTCTTTCCTTTCAGACATATAACTAAGTTAAAGATGTGTGTGCATATTTCTGAGATCTATACTGATTGGCTTTCAAATGCTCCTTTCATCTTACTGTGGTTCCCAGGAGAGGAGTGGTCGGAGGCAGCGCTGGATGACTTTGAGCAGCTGACCTACTGCGCCTCCTGGAGCCCCCTGCAGGCCAAACTCTGCAGCTACTCGCACTCTGACGTCTGCTCCTGGCCCAGCGTCAAGCTCTACGACAACTCTGATGGCAAGGTCAGCTGGCTATTGATTTGTTATAGAGCGGTGCAGGAATGAGTCCTGAAACCCAGAGCTGGTCAGCATTTGAACTCTTCCAGTTCCTTCATATTGAAGTCAATGCTTTTTTTAACATGTTTTTGTTAGCCTGAAATAAGGTATGTGGTTAACACAATCAGAAGAAATGTTCATGTTTTGGAACATAACATACGTCAGTAAATACCCCACTGATAAATGTCTGAATCGTGTATGTATCATAAAGACAGCAGATGCTAACAAGTGAGACTAGTAAACAGCATCACGCCAAACAAAGCCGCCTTTAGCTTTGAACTACTGATTGCATTTCCTCTTCAAAATCACAAGTGGTAGAGATTATACTGCTGAACAAAACATGTGAGCACAATCAACCTGCTTTGACACAGATCTTATTTGCTATGGAAGAATCCCCTTGCTTTTTGTCGGGGGGCAGGGCAATGCTACATCTCTGCACCACTCTGGATCTGTGCTTACCTCTCATCCAACTCTCATCCACCTCTCATCCACCTCTCATCCTCCTCTCATCCACCTCTCATCCACCTCTCATCCACCTCTCATCCTCCTCTCATCCACCTCTCATCCTCCTCTCATCCACCTCTCATCCCACCTCTCATCCACCTCTCATCCACCTCTCATCCTCCTCTCATCCACCTCTCATCCTCCTCTCATCCACCTCTCATCCTCTCATCCACCTCTCATCCCACCTCTCATCCACCTCTCATCCACCTCTCATCCACCTCTCATCCACCTCTCATCCTCTCATCCTCTCATCCACCTCTCATCCCACCTCTCATCCTCCTCTCATCCACCTCTCATCCACCTCTCATCCCACCTCTCATCCTCTCATCCACCTCTCATCCACCTCTCATCCTCTTATCCTCCTCTCATCCACCTCTCATCCACCTCTCATCCCACCTCTCATCCTCCTCTCATCCACCTCTCATCCACCTCTCATCCCACCTCTCATCCTCTCATCCTCCTCTCATCCACCTCTCATCCTCTTATCCTCCTCTCATCCACCTCTCATCCACCTCTCATCCCACCTCTCATCCTCTCATCCTCCTCTCATCCTCCTCTCATCCACCTCTCATCCACCTCTCATCCACCTCTCATCCTCCTCTCATCCACTTCTCATCCACCTCTCATCCTCTCATCCACCTCTCATCCCACCTCTCATCCTCTCATCCTCCTCTCATCCTCTCATCCACCTCTCATCCCACCTCTCATCCTCTCATCCACCTCTCATCCTCTCATCCACCTCTCATCCCACCTCTCATCCTCTCATCCTCCTCTCATCCACCTCTCATCCAACTCTCATCCTCTTATCCTCCTCTCATCCACCTCTCATCCACCTCTCATCCCACCTCTCATCCTCTCATCCTCCTCTCATCCACCTCTCATCCACCTCTCATCCACCTCTCATCCTCCTCTCATCCACTTCTCATCCACCTCTCATCCTCTCATCCTCTCATCCCACCTCTCATCCTCTCATCCCACCTCTCATCCACCTCTCATCCCACCTCTCATCCCACCTCTCATCCCACCTCTCATCCTCTCATCCCACCTCTCATCCACCTCTCATCCCACCTCCCATCCTCTCATCCTCTCATCCCACCTCTCATCCACCTCTCATCCCACCTCTCATCCCACCTCCCATCCTCTCATCCTCTCATCCCACCTCTCATCCACCTCTCATCCTCTCATCCTCTCATCCCACCTCTCATCCACCTTTCATCCCACCTCTCATCCTCTCATCCTCTCATCCCACCTCTCATCCACCTCTCATCCACCTCTCATCCACCTCTCATACTCTCATCCCACCTCTCATCCACCTCTCATCCTACCTCTCATCCACCTCTCATCCCACCTCTCATCCCACCTCTCATCCTCTCATCCCACCTCTCATCCACCTCTCATCCCACCTCTCATCCTCTCATCCTCTCATCCCACCTCTCATCCACCTCTCATCCCACCTCTCATCCTCTCATCCTCTCATCCCACCTCTCATCCACCTCTCATCCCACCTCTCATCCTCTCATCCCACCTCTCATCCACCTCTCATCCACCTCTCATCCTCTCATCCACCTCTCATCCCACCTCTCATCCCACCTCTCATCCACCTCTCATCCTCTCATCCCACCTCTCATCCTCTCATCCCACCTCTCATCCTCTCATCCCACCTCTCGTCCCACCTCTCATCCTCTCATCCCACCTCTCATCCTCTCATCCTCTCATCCCACCTCTCATCCTCTCATCCCACCTCTCATCCCACCTCACATCCCACCTCACATCCCACCTCTCATCCTCTCATCCCACCTCTCGTCCCACCTCTCATCCTCACATCCCACCTCTCATCCTCTCATCCCACCTCTCGTCCCACCTCTCATCCTCTCATCCCACCTCTCGTCCCACCTCTCATCCTCACATCCCACCTCTCATCCTCTCATTCCACCTCTCGTCCCACCTCTCATCCTCTCATCCCACCTCTCGTCCCACCTCTCATCCTCACATCCCACCTCTCATCCTCTCATTCCACCTCTCATCCTCACATCCCACCTCTCATCCTCTCATCCCACCTCTCGTCCCACCTCTCATCCTCTCATCCCACCTCTCGTCCCACCTCTCATCCTCACATCCCACCTCTCATCCTCTCATTCCACCTCTCATCCTCACATCCCACCTCTCATCCTCTCATTCCACCTCTCATCCCACCTCTCATCCCACCTCTCATCCTCTCATCCCACCTCTCATCCTCTCATCCCACCTCTCGTCCCACCTCTCATCCTCACATCCCACCTCTCATCCTCTCATCCCACCTCTCGTCCCACCTCTCATCCTCTCATCCCACCTCTCGTCCCACCTCTCATCCTCACATCCCACCTCTCATCCTCTCATCCCACCTCTCGTCCCACCTCTCATCCTCTCATCCCACCTCTCGTCCCACCTCTCATCCTCACATCCCACCTCTCATCCTCTCATTCCACCTCTCATCCCACCTCTCATCCTCTCGTCCCACCTCTCATCCTCTCATCCCACCTCACATCCCACCTCTCATCCTCTCATCCCGCCTCTCATCCTCTCATCCCACCTCTCATCCTCTCATCCCACCTCTCATCCTCTCATCCCGCCTCTCATCCTCTCATCCCACCTCTCATCCCACCTCACATCCCACCTCTCATCCCACCTCTCATCCCAACTCTCATCCCATCTCTCATCCCACCTCTCATCCCATCTCTCATCCCACCTCTCATCCCACCTCTCATCCCACCTCTCATCCCAACTCTCATCCCATCTCTCATCCCACCTCTCATCCCATCTCTCATCCCACCTCTCATCCCACCTCTCATCCCATCTCTCATCCCATCTCTCATCCCATCTCTCATCCCACCTCTCATCCCACCTCTCATCCCATCTCTCATCCCACCTCTCATCCCATCTCTCATCCCACCTCTCATCCCACCTCTCATCCCACCTCTCATCCCAAATCTCATCCCATCTCTCATCCCACCTCTCATCCCACCTCTCATCCCACCTCTCATCCCACCTCTCATCCCACCTCTCATCCCACCTCTCATCCCAACTCTCATCCCATCTCTCATCCCACCTCTCATCCCATCTCTCATCTCACCTCTCATCCCACCTCTCATCCCACCTCTCATCCCACCTCTCATCCCATCTCTCATCCCACCTCTCGTCCCACCTCTCCTCCCATCTCTCTCAGACTTTAGATATTGGTGAGGAGCTCATCTGGCGGGGCCATGCTGTCAATTTCCAGGAAGCAGTGAATGGAAAGATGGAGGGGAGCAACCTGGGCTGTCTGCAGAGGATGTTGGTGAGTTAGTGAACACACTCACATCTGCATTAGCCTCTATAACACTATTGACAACGGAAGTCTTATTCTTATTTTATTAAATATCTGTTTCATATCAGATTTTGTAAAAAAAATAGGGTTTAAATGAAGATGTAATGGACAATAAAGTTACACGTATTGTAATGAAAATAATAATAATAAAGTGAATTTACTTAAATGTTTGTGTGGAATCTTAAACATTGTTCATCCTCTTGGTGAGGCGTGTCAGGATGCTGACATACGATGATGGTTTTCATTATATAAAAGTCAACTATAAGCTGAAAGAAATGAGGTCATTTGGAGGTTGTTGTGAAAATAAGCGATTGTATCTCATTCTCAGTTTTCATGGCAGCACTGTGACTCAGTACAGAATTCATCAATGAGATATTCCCATCTTTCTCACCGAGCACAATGTAGCCTACTCAGTATTGTCACTGCAACATGCTTTATTGTATCTCTGAACCAACTCTTATCTCCTATAGGATGATGTGATGGGAGCATCCTCAGAGCTGAGCCTCTCCTGTATCAGTTTATCAGGTGAGTACGGGAACGGACCTTTGTGACTGAATCAATGATCATTCTGTCTTCTCATTTATTGCTAAGGATTTGTCAAGTGAGCAAAAGTCTTCATCAGGTTCATCTCCATGTTATCCACATATTCTCAAAACTGTGGAGCAACATCATGCAAGCATTAAACACAGCCCCCCCAAACATGATTCACATTGTCGAGTCATCATGCTCACCCTCTGACACCAGCACTGTTCCTGATTCTCATGTTGCTTTCACATATTCACAACTTCTAATCGGATCATGTTGCCTCCTAGTGGTGACATCTGGTGTCAACAGGAGACATAGGACTACAAATACATCTCAACTACATGTGTTTTTGAAGACGAGACACAGGTCTCAGCAATTAACCTTTTCCCTTTTACACAACCTAAATGTGCTTATCCTTTTATTTAAGATTTGCCTCTTTTGTAGTGACGCTTGTCAAGGTCTATTTCTTAATTGAATTTGTGTGGAACATTTTTGTTTTTATAAATGAAATCAGCCATACAAGATCAAGCCAGCCTCACTAGCCAAATGTGTCATCACAACAGTCATCATTGATGACAAGCTGATACAAGGAGCCCATCTCCACTTGATGTGCTCATTAGAGTCAGACCAGAACAATTGCCCCCATGACTTGTGTTGGGGGGCTGCACCCTGCACATCAGGATTATCTTCACTTTCTTTGGATCATTTCCCCCCCCAAAAAATATCACAAACAAAAGACTAATCTATCCAAATATCTCAATCATCTGATCCAACAGTTAATCAGAGCAAGCTTTCAGTGCCATTGTTCAGTACTAGACACTTGGTGTCATTTCAGATGGTACAAATGTAATACAGTTTCATATTTGGCCTGGTCTTGCATGACTTCATCTAGGGCAGCAAACTTAATCGTAATTGTATCCCCCTTTTTATTGTTCCATTTTATAGTCCCATTTTATTGTCCCTTTTTATAATCCCTTTTTATGATCCCAATATGGAAATAACAGGAAGAAAAATGCATTCAAAGCTAAATATGTGTTTAAATACTATTTCCATACAGTTTCATATTCGGCCTGGTCTTGCATGACTTCATCTAGGGCAGCAAACTTAATCGTAATTGTATCCCCCTTTTTATTGTCCCATTTTATTGTCCCTTTTTATAGTCCCATTTTATTGTCCCATTTTATAGTCCCTTTTTATGGTCCCAATATGGAAATAACAGGAAGAAAAATGCATTCAAAGCTAAATATGTGTTTAAATACTATTTCCAAGTGATTAATGTAGAGCTACAGAGATACCCAGTCTCAAAATCCTTATCCTACAGACTTAATCAAACTAAATTATTTAGTACAGATCCTCTTTAAAAATCCTACCATGGTCCAATGAATATATGTTTCAATGATAATAAGAATAACAATGCATAATGATCAATCCCACCTTTTATTGTAATTGCAATATTAGTCCAAATGATTGCAATGAGTCCTTTTCTCCAAATGGTGCAGCCCTAACTTAACCCCAATGTATTTCATGTTTGACTAACTTGTATATCTGGAAATGATTCCATTGTTATTCCCCAACCCTCCTATCTGCACTGTGGTAGATCAAACATATGATTATTGATAGCCTTTAACTCCATGTTTTCTTTTTGTGTCTCAGAAGCTGCTTCAATCTCTGGAAGTGTTGATGATGTCAGAGAAGAGGAGCTGATCTGAGACCAAAGACACATTGAATATCAAGGTATGTTTCCTGGCTTGATGTGTGCTTACCTCCTCCAAAGCATGTCTTCATGTCTGTAATGAATAACCTGTCCTCCTCTTCTTCCAGCACTGACCGTCCAATCCTCAGCTTCAGTTCCAATCAGGAGACGTTTCCTTATCAGAACCCAACCCAACCACGTTAATCCTCATTATCAAGCCTTACCAACAGTTCTTTCAGCTATGTTCACTTTATTCTTGTTACTTCAGTACAATGTGTGTGTTTTGCCTTGATGTTGTTCTGTTGTAGACAACGCTGCTTTGCTTATGTGTTGTTGCTATATTTCTTTGTTCAAGAAATGAAGAGAGGAACAGGAACAGAATGCCAGTATTATTTTCAAAAAGCACTGTGATATGTCCATGTACAAGACGGCAGCTGGTTAGCTTATAATGTGCAGTTTTGTTTCTCTACTTGGTTGAATATGAAGAAGTAATGGCCTAGATATTAGGCCTTACAAGTTATTCTATTTTGAAAATGTTACCGGATTGAATGTGAGCCACAGATTGTGTTCGTTATCACGCTATGGCATTTATTGTGTCCTTAATACAGGACGGTGTTGGTTTTTCTTCAGAGGTGTGATAAACTGAAATATATAGAATAAAGGATTTATTTTATGGCACAATTGTCGAGTCTTAATTTGAAATCATGTTCTTTCTTTATTGAAACATTTCCAAATAAAACGTGATAAAGGAGACCCATATGTTGAAAATAAGAGCCTTTCCAACACTGCCTTTGCCATGATCTTAGAGTATGGTACAAGCTCAGGCCTACCTACCTTTGCCATGATCTTAGAGTATGGTACATACTCCTTTTCCAAACATCTTTATAAGGTCATAGTTGAAATGTTAGTAAGCGGAGTGAAACTGATTAGTGGTATTATTGGATACCGCAGATCCTTCCTTCCTGCAGTATTGTGGTCAGACTATAACCACCACGGCCCCTGGTGGACCCCCCTACACACACAACACAGACTACTACACCCCTTGTTGTGAAATACAAATGATGTGCAATATATATGTATGCTGTTAATAACTGCAATATATACCTGGCTGCTATATCTTCAAAACTGTTACAGGATGTGTCTTTTGTAAATGGTGTAATTTCATTTATTTGTTATCTTTAAAAACAAATGATGCATGCTTCTTAGTTAACATTAAGCTTTATTTGGCTCTTTTCTGCTGTAACAAATGTAAATGTCCTCTCTGTGGGACGAACAAAGGCATTCTGAATCTGAAAGACTTGTTTTATAATGAATATTCCCTCTGTTTATATTGGTGTTGGTTTGATACAAGTGTAGTATAGATACATATTACTATTTTCTGTTTGTGTCTACTAAATTGAACAGGCCATTCATTAATTCCATTGTGAGTCCACTATTTTGTTTCTGTGTGGGTTGATGAACTCCATTCCGTATTGACCAATCACATGAAAGTAGGTTACATTCGCACATGCGCAGAGGCAGCAGAGTAATTTGTTGATATCCTGCTTGGTAGTATTAATTTAGACTTTGGTATTTCAAAGTAACATTTACCCCCACTGTAGGGGTTTTTATTTGCATTTGGCAGCACAGTTAATAAGAACGTTATCTATATGAAGGGCTAATGGAAGACACAAGGGATTTGGTGAGTGAATATGAAACATTTTAGGGCCGTGAGCCTCTGATTACAGAGGATTTGCCTCGGCTAGCGCTGCTCCTTTGTTGTTATCTTCTTATAGTAGCTAGCTAATGGGTCAGCCAGTGTTAAATATGAGCAAACTCTCCAAAAAAACAAGTATAGACACAAAATAACACCACGCTTATTTTAAATCGATATGTTAAATGTGCAAGTATGCTACGCAAATGAAAAGTGCGTTATGCTCTGTTGAATAAAAGCAGGAAAAACAGGTTTCCGCTAGCTAGGTATGCTAAGGCTAGCTAGCATTAGGAGCTATTGCCAATAAGGCCGCCCCTTATTTTAGATGATGTGTTAGCTTGTTTTCTATTTTGCACATCTTACATTCAGCTCAGTGTGCGTTTACTGGCTGGTGCATTGTTTTTCTGTCATGATTCTTGCTGTTTAAATTATTTATGTTAGGATGCCACCTGTGATACCAAGAGGAGGAAGTAGACAGGCTGTCAACAGTAAACATTAAACCCCGCTCCGGATCATACACACAGTGAGCAAGACTTATGAAATGAAATAAATATTTACATTTTTTCTGAACATTTGTTTTGTTACATTTTTTAAAACATCTTCTCTGTGGCAGCCTGATTCCTAGGTGACATTCCAACGCAAATTGTATTTTAAAGAGTCCGCTAAATATAGCCTATGGAAAACTGTAACTGTACACACACCTAACGCTAACATTTAAAACACGACATTTTGAAGAGGATTCTTGAGCTAAAACAATTACTTACAGTTGAAGCTAACATTTTGAAAATCAATGATCTGATCTCTGCTTGCCAAATGCAAACTTGCTGGTTTCCTTAAAGGTCTGTGTAGTCAAATGAATATATGTGGTCCTTGGACACAACAATAAGTCTAAAGATGTCCTTTTCACTATTTTCTGACATTTTATCATCCCAACAACAAATGATATCAGAACGTATTATCAAGACTGATGGAGTTAAATGTATAATTGTAAATAATGATGTTTATTGTAATGTCCTTGATTGTGAAGGCTGAACGCACCCCACGTTCAGAGCGCAAGCGGAGAGACTCGTTCGGGATGTTTGATGGCTATGACAGCTGCAGTGAGGAGTCTACCAGCAGCTCCAGCTCAGAGGACAGCGAGGACGAGGTGATGCCCTCCATCCCGGCCAGCCTGCCCATCATCAAGAACAATGGACAAGTTTACACTTACCCTGACGGAAAGGCTGGAATGGGTCAGTACATGGAAATATGTTTAGTTGTGCTTTTTGTTTTGCTTTCTATTTGATACAATCCTGTTTGTTAGGAAATATCATTTGCCATCATGTTGTATACTGTTTATTTGACCAGATGATATGTGAATGTTGGTCTCTGTTTCACAGCCACTTGTGAGATGTGTGGGATGGTTGGAGTACGAGATGCTTTTTACTCAAAAACCAAGCGCTTCTGCAGTGTGTCATGTTCTAGGAGTTATTCCTCAAATTCCAAAAAAGCTAGCATCTTGGCACGACTCCAGGTACGCTTTTTCATAACAAATGAAATATTAAATGTAAGATTAAACATGTATTATTACAACTATTTAACTCTGCTTTTATTTTGCCAGGGCAAACCACCAACAAAAAAGGCCAAAGTCTTACAGAAACAGCCCCTCATGGCAAAGTTGGCTGCTTACGCCCAGTACCAAGCGAGTCAGCAGAACCAGGCCAAATCAAAAGCAGGTAAGTTATAAAAAAAGGACAGATACTTAATAGACAAACAGTGTTTCTCTGTGTGGTTACTCAAACATTGTTTTCTATGTCTTCAGTGGTTCCTGCAGAGAGCTTTGACTGGGGTCGGTATATCTGTAGCAATGACACAGTTGGAGCTCCAGTCAGCTGTTTCAAGCATGTAAGCCAAAACTGTGGAGAATGGTTTAGTTGATTTGTTGTTATTCTTGACTGATTAACCTCACTGCTCCCTCTATGCTTCAGGCCCCCATGGGGACATGCTGGGGGGGCATAGAGGAAGGAGTGAGGCTTGAAGTGCCCAACTCTGATACCAACCTCTCCACTAAGGTGTACTGGATAGCAGAAATCATTAAGCTAGCAGGTAAGAACATTTCTTCAGCTAGCTGAAGGGCTTTTGGTTAATGGAAAAATCTATCCAAAAGTGTACGAGAAAATTCAGTTTCTATTTTCTTTCCGTGAAAACTGGCTGTAATGATTTGAATTGGTTGTATCACAGTCTAATATAGATCAGAATATGGTAAATGCATTAAAGCCTAAATATTCCCATGGAGGTTAATACTGTGCGCTGTTTGCGAAATACACACATGTACCTCTTGTTCCAGTGCTGATTGATTATGGCAAAAATAAATCTCAATTATTTTGGTCAATATTGTGATTACAATTCTTTAACACTATAACTTAAAGCCTTTAGGAAGAACATTGTGTGCATTTCAAAGTTAAATGCATCAATCTGGTGCACATTTAAATCCAGAATTAAAAGGATAGAATATTTCAAAAAGTTTGCTCTTGAAAACTATTTAAACAAACACATTGGGAAAAAGTGACATATATAAAACATGGTAACCTGCCCATGTTGAAAACATCTCAGCAGAGTGCACCGAAGTAGTCCCCTGCCCTGGAGAGTGTCACGGTCTTGGCTATGGGTGTTGCAGAACTCATAGCCGGAGCCTTGGCCACTGAACCCTCCAGACCCACCTAGAGCCAGTCCCACCCATACTGGGGGGCCGAGCAGGGCTGAAGTGACAGCTGTTAAGAAATGTGTGCACTGGATTTGTAAAACTAGACACGGATTGTAAGAGTTCAATTGTTATACAACCTGTCACTGTATTCTATGGCATTGACAACACCACTTCACCAAAGCTGCCTTCACTTCATACGTGATTTGCTCTTTGCTCACGGCGAGGTGGGGCGCAGAGCCTTGTGGTGAAAACAGCTAGTTAGTTTTGTTTCTAAAGTTACCCTGATAGCTTGCACCTCCTCATGCAGCTGTAACCTGGTTACCTGTCGAAAGGTCATCATCGGCAGTCGAGGTGAAAGCTGAAATGATTTGAACTTTGACTGCAGCGCTAGGCAACAATTCTTTGGCCCCAGAATAAAAAGGCACAGAGCTGTTTACCGCTGATCATGTGAAGGCAGCTCTAAAGTCCATTCGTTACACTTACCATTCCATATGATCAGCAGATTGATTCTGCTCAATTCTAATGGATCTGCAAATATTCAAAAATTCCACTATACTAAAATTCCCTTCACATGCTCATTGACAGGAAACATCTAGAAAAAGCAAGTAAGGTTTTTTTTTTTTGAATGGACGTTTGTTGGATGACTTTTCTTTCGCAGATCAGGACTGAGATATGAAATGAACGTGTTTTCTGTTGTGCAGGGTTCAAGGCTCTCCTGCGGTATGAGGGCTTCGATAGCGACACCAGTAAAGACTATTGGTGTGATCTCTGCGTCCCGGAGGTGCACCCGGTGGGATGGTGTGCTTCGAGTGGCAAACCTCTTATACCTCCAAAAAGTGAGTGTTCTGCCTGCTTTTTGAATGCCTGTGGTCTTATTCACTCAGCCGTATTATGATTGTTACATTGTAATCTTCTCTACAGCCATACAGCATAAATACTCTAACTGGAAAGCTGTTCTTGTGAAGCGCCTCACTGGAGCTAAAACACTGCCACCAGACTTTAATACCAAGGTAAGACCCACCAGTGCCTCAACATTTGTATTAACTTCAGTGCCAATATCTTTAATACAGATCAGGTAGCTTATAGTGCTTTATGTCCATTAAACAATTCCAAATTAGAGATAAAAGTAATCAGTGTTGATGTACATTTTCAACTGAATTCCTCTCAAAGGCATTTGATCTGTGATTGATCTTTCTCCACAGGTACAAGAGAACCTGCAGTTCCCCTTTAAGAAGCTGATGCGGGTGGAGGTGGTGGATAAGAACTACCTGTGCCGGACACGGGTGGCGCTGGTGGAGCAGGTGACCGGGGGGCGCCTCAGGCTGGTTTATGAAGAGAGCCAGGACGGGTCGGATGACTTCTGGTGCCACATGTACAGCCCCCTCATTCATAATATAGGCTGGTCGCGCAGCATTGGACACCGCTTCAAACGATCCGGTGGGTTGGGAAACATGCAGTAACACTGAGGTTGTGTGTGTGTTTAACGACAAGGTGTCTTAAGAAAGGCTATGTTCATATCTAGCAAAACTGGTATAATAATGTGATATGCCACAAAGGCAGCAGCCAATGTTTTTCTGTTTTGCTGGGCTGTGTGAGTTAGACCTGTTATTTTATCATATTATATCATAAACTACTTTGTCAAATTTTGAATTATTAAAATGAGCAAATTATTAAAAAAAGCAGCATTATCTGCTCTGAAATGCTGTTTGTCCAGTGCTGCCCACTTGGAGAATCTTAACACACCCCTGTGTACTCAGCTCATTTCTAGTTTAGCCCTATGCTAACTATAATGGGTCTAACTTCACAATTCGGTAATATATAGTTCTTCTAAAATGTGTAATTGCTGTTCGTTATCTGCACTGACATTCTGCAATGAATATCCTTGTAGCACTGTAACTAAAAAGCTCTGACTGAAAGTTACATTCATATCTCATTGAACCTTTCAAATCCCATCTCAGCTTTGACTGCCTACACATTCTATAAATCATGATGCTCTTTTTTAGCCGTATTTATTTACTTGGATCTCTAACGCAGGCAAGTGAATTTAATGTTGATTTATTTTTCAGATTTCACAAAGAAAATGGAGGGTCAAGTTGATGCTCCTGCACTGCATTTCCTGAAGGTAACACAAAACAATGAATGAATGTTTGGGGGAGTCCTACTGCTGCGTATTGAATTGATATGTCACTCTTTCAGAAACACAAGACTACCCAAAAGTCACAGTTATTGATTTAGTTGTCCAACAAATATCTGATTACTTTCTGTCTGCATGTGAATCAGGTGAAAGATGTGGACCAGAGTGGGGATTGGTTCAAAGATGGGATGAAAATAGAAGCCATTGATCCCCTCAACCTCTCAGCTATATGTGTAGCCACTGTAAGAAAGGTAAGGCCCCACTGTGTATCATGCTGTGTGTCAGGGAGAAAACCCTTTTATTGTTCATGTTTAAATGCCATTGGGGCTTTGTGTAGGTGTTGGCAGACGGGTACCTCATGATCGGGATCGATGGTTCTGAGGCGGTGGACGGGTCAGACTGGTTCTGTTACCACGGCACCTCCCCCTCCATCTACCCTGTCGGCTTCTGTGAAATCAACAACATTGAACTCACGCCCCCTAGAGGTACTGTACACTCATCTCTGTGTTTTTGAGCCCTTCATAAATGAGCATTTCATTCCATTAAGACCACAAGGATATGGATGATTGAAAGTGCCTGAATAAAACCATTTCTAAAGATATCTTTCAATACAACACACATGGGATTACATTTCACATCTGTGTGTATGCATTTACTGTGTCATTATGAAATGAAAAAAAGATGTTTGTCATTCGTAAGTAAATGGTATGATGCTACATTAAAATGGAAGAAGCCAGAAAGCTCCTCATACAAATTCCTGTCTGGTTGCGGAAACAGTTTGATATCCCATCTGTTTAAAGGGGTTTCAAATGTCTTAATACAGGCAAGATGTAACTTAACATCCAGTTCATATACAGGCCCCTGCGACCTGTCAATCACACAGATAACTATAACCAACTTGTGTCAGTGATGAACAACTCTCTCTTTCATCCCGCCCCCAAGCTGTGATTGGACAGTGGATTGGTTTTTCATTTTAAAATGTGTCTCCATTTTAGAAAATAACCTTTTCCCTTGCATCTCCAGATGAAGACAAATGACTTTGCTTTGCATATTTATTTGGGCGCTTTTAATCCTCCATACATGGTCTCTATATTATTCTATAATCAAATAGCATTTGCCTTAAGGTGATGTTGGTAAGAAGTAGTTTAATAACATGTTCTTGTGTTTCTGAATGTCCTGGTCTCATCACTGACTCTGTTCCCCAGGGTATACTAAACTGCCATTTAAATGGTTTGACTACCTCAGAGAAACAGGTTCAATAGCTGCTCCTGTCAAGCTCTTTACCAAGGTAGGCTGTGTTCATGCTTTCCCCACTGTATGTGTTAACGTCGTGTCATGCTCAGGTCCCACTGTATGTGTTAACGTTGTGTCATTCTCAGGTAACATGTCTTCTGCTATTATAGTTCTTGTAATTAAAAACAGCATCAGAGTTTTCTATGCATCATTACATGTGATCAGCAGCAGCTGCAGGTCTGTAGGCTCCAGAGGATGGTGTTCTGGTTGATCATGTGACAGCAGTGTCACCTCCTCTTCCCTCAGCACCATAGTCTGCTGGAATTGATTTGAGTCAATTGGTTTGAAAGCGGCTTTTGAATTAGGAAATAGATGTCACGTTAATAATTCAACTGTTAAGGTCCTTTAATGGCTCCAGATTTCTTATGGGGATAAGCTGATGTGTTCACCTCTGCCTTGTATTTCTTTCCCTTGTTCCATCTGATTCTTGGATTTAGAATGTATCAGTTCTCCACTGTTTAGCTTACTAATGTTTATTTGTATGTCAATTCAAATAAGTTCCTGTTTGTCACTGTCCTGCGTCTCCTAGGAGATTCCTAATCACGGTTTCCGGCAAGGCATGAAGCTGGAGGCTGTAGATCTAATGGAGCCTCGGCTGGTGTGTGTTGCCACGGTGACGAGGATTGTGCACCGGCTACTGAGGATCCACTTTGACGGCTGGGAGGATGAATATGACCAGTGGGTGGACTGCGAGTCACCTGACCTCTACCCTGTGGGCTGGTGTCAGCTGACCGGCTACCAGTTGCAACCCCCTGCCTCACAGAGTAAGAACCTCACCCTCCTCCCCCCATCTGATAGTCCTAAAGGCAGGGAGCGACATGAATCAGGATAGCAGAGAAAGACTTCATTCTGTTCGGGTGCTGCCTATTTCTATTGAAATCTTGAGCAAAAGCATCTCTTCTTGGTCAGCTTTCTTTATGAATTGAAAGGCCAAATCTGCAGGAAAATATTTCCCTTATACTTCCAACATGGTAGCATACTGTCACATGAACAGAACATGTATAGCACATGCACGTTTAAATCCAGAGAGAGTCACTGTATGAGTTCTGCTTTGTTGTAGCAGAACAAATAACAGACAGCAGGTCTTAAGCTGTTGAGAAGCAGAGATATAGCAAACATGGACAAACAATCGGGTGGCTAAGCTATTATAAATCATCATCAACTCATAGTTGGAAAATAAATAAATATTCTTTAGTTCAAGGTTTCCAAATGTTAATATGTTCTGCTTGTCCTTGTCTTAACGTAGTACGTAGTAGTACATTGGATTAGGACAGATGTTAGATAAAACAAGACTTTAATGACATCGCCTTGGGCTCTCGGAAATTGTGTTTCTAACAGTTCAAATGAAAAAATGTCCTTTGCCAGAATCATTCTGTAAAAAACAAGGATTTAAAAAAGAATGACACTGATGAGTAAATGGAATAAGGAGGCTGCGTGGTTGATATGTGAACAGAACTGTGAGGGCCCCTCATACACTGTATTTACTGTGGAGGGGTCTTGTGATGACAGATGTCAGGGCGTTGAGTGAGGCCAGGGTTAGTCCATACCCATCATACAGACTGGATTTATGCTATTTGTGGCTTGTGCTAGATATTGAACAATCGATATACTTGAAATGATGCTGTTTGTGTCCTTGTTTTGTGCCTCACCTCACACACTTTGGTGCTAACAGATGGCCCGTAGTAACCTTTGTTCTGGTCTTCTTTCAGGTACCAGAGATCTGCCTCAGTCTGTACCCAAACAGAAGAAGAAGGCCCAGCAGTACAAAGGCCAAAAGAAAAGTGAGTAATCCATCTAGTATTTGTGTCTCCAGCTTCCTTCCTTCACCTTCTCTTTTTCCTGTTCCTCTCACTGTAACTGGATACACTCGTGCTTGAAGCTCTGCCCGCTGTGTGAGAAATGTGGATAGTAGATGGTACTACTCAACAGCTCATAGAGTATATTAGTTACGTATACAGATTAGAGTGGTTGTGAACACATGGCCTGCAAACTGGGGTGCAAAGTGTTCTTCAGATATTCCAGAGCGAGGCGCCTGGTGTTCCATCCTCATGAGGCTATTGCTAAAACACCATTTGCTGAACACAGGCAGTTTATCAAGACATCTGTGGCTGCCTGTAGGAAAAGCAATTCATGTAATCAAATTAAAATGTGATGTGTTTTTTGTGAACTGCCTTGTTACAAAATGTATAACACATGACTCACTAAATACATAAAAAAAAGTCTGGAAGTTGAGTTTTTAATTGGAACTATGAGGAATTGGGAACAATTATTATGATTGTATTACTTAACTACAAAAAACCTCTGGCACAATACAGCAGGTTTTTTCTTTTGAATATTTTGACTGTCCCCGATATTAAAGGTGGGGTAGGTAAGTTTCAGAAACCGGCTCGAGATATACTTTTTGTTATATTCCATGGAATGCTCTTAACATCCCGATAGCAATGAATATCTTAAGTGTTTTGACAAAAAATCCAGAAAAAGATTTCATCTGTGGAAGCCGTAATACTGTAAAAACTATAATCGATTGGTTATAGTTTTTTTTTTTGTTAGGGATTGCTGCCCTGTCTGTCAGCCTTCCATCTCGTGCACGCACTAATGTATCTCGTGCCCTCATTGGGCGTGCCGTCATTGGGCGTGCATTGCAGCAGTACTTCAATGACTCGCCAGCAACAGGCGGCCACTTTCACCATGGCAGAGTTAGGTTCAACATCGTCTACTGGTCGCAAAAGAAAAAATGTTATGGAGCAAATTAAGAACAAAAAGAAAGTGGAAACTAGGAGAAGTCAAACCAGAGTCAATATCGGAGTTGCTTTGGCTGTGTAGTATTGCTAACCTAGATGTGTTTAGCTTTGCCTGATATGTAACGTTACTGCAGCCTGCTCGCGCGGATGAGGTGCTCTGTAAGGAAGTCTGAAAGAAGGGGCGGAGTCTATTTGGCTGTGTACTTTCAAATTTTAGTGCACTAGAGCCGGTTTCTGAAACTTACCTACCCCACCTTTAAATGGAGTTTGTGTTCGATCTGTATTTAGTTTTATTTCCACTTTCTAACTATGCCCTTTAAATAACCTCCCTTTGCTGCCCTGCTGGTAAAGCTGCATCTAGATTACTGGATTTAGGATTAGCCTCATATAAGATTATCAGGAGAGCACCCATCTAATGAGGTAACAGTGTCCGGTGCCTGAGAACACTTCATGTGGAGTTTCAGTGGGGACCTAGCAGCAGCATCACACACACACCTGAAGGAATGGAGCAATGAGCCTGGGAGAGATATATTTAGTGTCTTTGTGCTGTAATGTTGGACAGAAACAAGATGGTGTGAGTGGATGTGATCTGCCGGTTGTGTATCAGAGAGAAAGAGTACACTCGGACATGCTGCTCTCAGGGTTACCTGATAGAAATGTATACAAATGCCAATCGATTTAATATCAAAATGGCTGCCACAGACTTTTACACATTTAGTTTAGCAGCTTTAGGCCTGTTGTTGGTAGCTCACAGTGGATACCTACGTGAGTCTGATGTTGAATCACCATAAAGATGGACAGATGAACTCAGAGGACAGCAGCCAGAGGTTACATTCAATGATAATGTAAACATGACGGTGGTATCTTGTTTGAACTGAACCTGTGTGTAGCTAACCAGAGTGTGCTTCATGTTCAGAGAGGAAGATTCCAGTTGGTCGACGGCCCTTCAGTCAGACCGGCAGGAGGAGGAGCAGCTTCTCCGGAGACGAAGAGCAGAGCCCCCCCCCTTACCCTGCACAGGGGCCCTCTCGGCCACGGCCCCGACCCAGAACACACCTGCACCAAACACACAAATCAGGTACGGACTAACGGGAGAGCCAACAGGGCACAGAGCCTCTGAGGGGCTCGCAGGGCTGGAGCTGTGGAGCTGGCTCCTGCTGGTCATGCATGTTGTTTTCTTAAAACTACCTCATAACTCTTCTCACATGTACAATTTCTCATGTCTGGATTGCATTTCCACTTGAAGCATAAATATAGCATGTTTGTTTCATTCATAGTTTTTCAAATAGCTGACTCACTGCGAGTTGGACCCAGGTTCCCCTGAACTAAAACACCCCTGTTTGCTATCCTGGCTCCACAATGCTGGAACAAGCTCCACATTGATATCAGGACCGCTGAGAGTCTACATATCTTCCATCACAGTCTGATAAACCAGCTGCTTCCACTGGGGGAACATAACATCATAAATAAATACATTTAAAGTGGTTTCCCTTCAGTATAGAATATATTTTCTTTATTGTCATTGTACCGGTACAACTAAATAAAAAAAGCAATCCTGGCAGCGCAGATCTACACGTCAACAAGCATCACATTAAAATATATGTATCTATACACTTAAGAAAAATGTTCATACATTCATACATACACAAACACATACGTATACCTACATGCATAGATGCATACGTACATAGAAAGCTAACCTGCAGGATTCTTGTTTCTTCATGGTTTCTTCACAGTTGAATACACTTATTGTAAGCAGAGGTGGCAGAAGTAATTAGATCTTGTACTTGAGTAAAAGTAGAAGTGCCAGAGTGTAGAAATACTGTGTTACAAGTAAAAGAACTGCATTCAAAATGTTACTCAAGTAAAAGTAGTGCAGCTAGTTTGAATGACTTTGTATACTGCAGGGTAGCTTGTGGATTTACTCCAGGTGGAACTAAAGTCTGATTTAACACTTGATTATATTTCACATCATTCATCCACATCTGTAAAGTAACTAAAGGTATTAAATACATGCAGTGGAGTAGAAGTACACCATGTACCTCTGAACTGTAGTGGAGTAAAAGTACAAGGTAGCAGAAAATTGAAATACTCAAATCAATTACAAGTACCTTTAATGACACTAAAGTAAGTGTACTTAGTTACTTCCCACCTCTGATTGTAAGTTTATTTTGGCTAAAAGAGTCAACTAAATGTAATGTAATGTCCCCCCCCCCCCCCCCCCCCCCCCCCTGTCTGCAGAGCCTCTCCTGAGGATGAAGGAGGACCCGGCGGAGGTGGACGAGTTCACCTTCTCACAGGGCACCTCGGACCAGGAGAGCAACGGCTCCGGCAGCTACTACATTAAACAGGAGCCCTGAGGGCAGGACCAGCAGGAGCAGGGGGGCAGGACTCTCCTCTGGGACCCCCCCTCTGGGACCCCTCCAAGGAGGATCAGGGAGGTGCAGAGTCAACCAGCCTCAAACCACACTCAGACCAACGCCTCAGGCCTTCATGGAGTCCCTACAGGAAATGACGAGGAGGGGGGGGGGGGGGGGCTGTTCCAGGCTTCAGGGGGGTGTTCCCTTCAGGATTTCTCAGAAGTGTTTTCTAACCTTGTAGCTGCACATCACTCTCCTGGGTCAAATGTTTGGGCATTCTCTTCGGACCACCTACGGATGACATCATGTTGTCTTAACATCCAATCAGATGAGAGATACTTGGATCTTTTTCCACAGAAATGGGAGTCCTGCGTGTGGACAGCCCCCCCCCCCCCCCCCTCTGCCTCTGCCACACTGGACCGTGCACAGAGACCTGCAGAAACTGTGAGAACCTTTAATTGAGCCAGGTCTTTAATGTTGTATTTCCGTTGTGTTGTTTTCAGGTGAGTCGGCAGTGAGCGGCCGTCACAGAGTTGTGTATATTTTCATTTTTTCCTTCTAACAATATTGCCAGCTGGACTTATACTTTGTTAATAGTACTTGAAGTTTTTCTTTTTTATGGTAATGATTTTGGAGTTGCTTTCGTCTTAATGTAATTATTTTGCATCTGCATTTTTGGTGGCTGTGTGGGAACCTTAATGTGCATTGTTTCATAAAGTGATTATATCCATATAGTATGTGGAGACCTATTCAAGTAGAACTACAGAGTATAGGTGTAACTGTGGTGAGAGAGAGATCTTAGTACAGTGCTGCTCAGCGTCACTCATATTGCTCTTTTGATTTCAATCCTTACACATTCGGCCAGGAGATTTCCACAGCTTCAGAAATGTCTGATTCAATCAATAGGGCACAAAATCATTCATGGTAACACCTGGGATCCTTCCAAGTCGGCACAATGAAACCGATGATGTCAAACATTCAGGCTGCTACTATACTTTATTTGTTGAATACTTGGATATATATATATACACAGTCAGGGTTATTTCACACAGATGTAAGGTGACGCAACACTGCGATTTTCAAATGGATTGTAAAATTGTTGTTAAATTGTAAAAGTAAATCACAATCATCACATAGATCTGGCACCGTGCAGTTGGCTTTCACTAACTGTACATTTCCACTTGTGAATATGCTGCAGCTATATTAAGTCCATTCAACTCTTATTTCCACTTTTGAACTTTTCCAATTCCCCAGACTAGCACCTTCCCTCTGCTGTCCTGCTAGTGCAGCTGCCCGCAGATCACTGTAGAGGACATGATCTAGGATTAGCCTGGCATCAGATGATCAGGAGCGCACCCATCTGATGAGGTCACAGTGATCACTCACACACTGTGATGCTTTCAGTGTGATGTTGAACAGGAATGCTGAAGCTGTGGAGATGAACGGTGATCTGCAGGGTGTGTGTATCAGAGAGAAACCTTACTGGTATGATGGGTACACACTCTCACATGTTCTCACTGTCCACACTGCAACATGTACAGTGTGGATGATGTGGAGCCCCCCCTCACCTCTGTGCAGTCTGCAGTATGCCACAGATTTATAGATCAGCATAACATGACACTCAATTCATTCATTCTAGAAAGCGTTTATAATGCATTCAAAAACTAGATAGACATGTATTAATACTTCTATTTCCTTATATAGATTGAATTGGATTTGAAAGTGCTATATCAGAATAGATTTCTCTTTAAAGAACTACCAACCACACCGTGCCTTCATCTGCGGCAGCTCTGTGGATTACACTTTATGTTATAGATGGCACACTGATATTATATTCACTTATCAGAATACATGTATTTGAAGATGGAAAAAGAAAGTAAATGCATAATTGCTTTTCAATGATTGTATTGATTGACTGATGCTGAGATGTGGCAAACTGCAGACTATACTTGAGCAATTGTAGCATCAAGCTTTGGTTTCTGTCATTGAAAATAAGAGGTTGTCCAAATGGGAAATATGTTCAATATTTGATTAGGTTAATATGCAAATCCTTCATGTTGTTGTATTGTGTAGGTTGTTCTCATGTCGGAGCCATATGTATGCAAGCTAGTTTAGAATCACCTGAGCCACACAATAACAGGTCTGTCCATAATGAAACATGCACTGCTTTCCAATACTCTGACGGCAGCCTCACATTACACCGCAGGATCAACAAGTGGCATAAATACATACATATTATAAATATATACACATATATATATATATATATATATATATATATATATATATATATATATATATATATATATATATATATATATATTCTTCATGACTATGATGGTATGGAGTCCTGATAAGTCGGAGCTCCATGACAATATTCCTTTGACTCTTCTTGGAGCTAGATCTCTGCAGCTGATTATCTTCTACCTCCTGATGCTAGCCACGTTAGCTCAAACAGTGTGAAACAGACTGTTTGTTAGCATATGCAAATGAAAATGATTTCCTAAACACGCTCCAGACTACACACCAAACACGGAAGAATTTGATCACAGCACATAAGTCAGTCTTCTAATTTGAATGTTATGCAATAATAATAGATGGCATATTATTTTGTGAAATAAAACATATAGCACCGTCAAATGTCATGATCACTACATAAATATAATTAACATATGAGAGGATTTAACAAAATGCTATTGTATAACTGTGATTTTTGTGAGCGAGGGTTCACATACAGAGTACTGGCTGTCTGATTTAAATCCATCATCTCTACCAGTAAGGTTCATGGGGACATTCTCAGGAAGTCTGTGAAGCTCAGTCTACATCATCTGCGTCTGATGTATGGAAGCTAGGAATTGCCATAATAATCCCAGAGCTTTGAAGCAAATGAAAAAGAACTTGTGAAATGTACCCACTATATGACACACATGTTGAAGCATGAATACCACTGAGTTCATGTATAGCAGCTGTTTGACCTGCTGTCTGAATGAACCTGGCTTTAATTCCAATCTTTGTATTTTTATTTTACGCAATTCTTTCTTCTTCAAGGATTTATAAAATGACAATAAAACATTTTATCCTAATAATTTTTAAATATACAATTTATAGTAAAAGACAGACTTTAATCTTGTGTTCATTTATTATATATGAACAAGATCTTAAAAAGAAAGAAATTAACTAAGTCTTTTTTTATTGAATTATGAAATGAAAAAAAGTTATTTCCCCACAAGATAAATATATTTTGAGAATTAGGGCTAAATCGCAACGTTCAAGCTGAACATATTCAGACTTTAGAGCCCACAATTCATGAAATCGATATATATAAATATAAATTCATTGTTATTTAAATGTAACATTCAGTTTCAATAGTGGTTACATTTTGCATCAGTTATTCATTTTCTTCATAGTTTTAATTATTATGGCGCTATTTGCTTCCATACAATTCAAGCAAAAAAGGTCTTATCTCACAAAGCATTTGATGTATTTCTGTTCATGTTTTGTAGCTTTTTAATGTCCTTATTCTACATCTGAGTGATGTGTGTCTTTTCTTGTCTCACTAGCTGTGAGATTTGTTCACCACCAGTTTGTTTTGAAGTCTCTGAGCAGAATGATAGGAGCTCAGCTGAAGGCTTCTCAGACCACATGAGCAATAACAGACCGTGTCTCACAATCATCGGAGGTTCAGGTTAGGATCTGTCACAGGAGTGATTCTCCATCATGTTGGAGGCAGAAAAACGTTATGACCAAACTGCATTAATATCTTAGTACAAGACAAGAAGAAGACTGTTCTATGGACTAACTGCTGCTACCCTCTAGAGTAACCCTGAATAATCAAATGCACAATCAACACTGTTTTGGATCTTCAGTTTCTCACCTTTCCTTGTAGATATTTAACTTCCTTGTTTCCCCCTGATCCTCGATTCTAAACATGGAACACGTTTGACGTCCATCACGGGTAGCTGAGTGTTGGTGTTTGGGTTCAGTAGCTGGGATGGTTGATCATGTGAATGCATGTAGAGGAACGCTTTGTGCTGATGTCGTGTTTCTTTGTTGTTGGTTGTTCTCCAGCCTGCTCTTGCTTTGTCAACAGAAAATATGGAAGCCCCTTTCCACCGAGAAATGAAAGAAAAAAAAAGATTTAAAGACATTTTTAATTATGAGATGCCAATTAAAAATGTGTTACCAAGGCAACATTTAGGCTCATACATAGGCTACTTTGAATATTATTTTGAGTACCAAATACGCAGTTTTCTTGGTGTCCACGGACCACAATTATTAAGTTTTTCAAATTTCGTAATTTTGACCCTTTAAAAAGAAAAAACCTGAACCTTTAGCTTACATCGTACATTTTGGCCATCTCATAATTTTGATGAAATATTTAGTCTCGTTGACCCACTTTTATCATTTTGGAATTCAGGTTAGGTTAGGGCCACATCTCATGAAAAACGACATCATTACATGCTAACTGACTAATGCTAGTTGTGATTCTTCCCCTGGTGGTGAGGGGCTTCCAAAGAGACGTGTGAGAAGCGGGCTGTGGTTATATCATTGTTTTTCTTGGATACTAACACGGGTCTTTTGTAAGTGATAGCCCCCCCTCCCCCAATTATATTAAACCATTATATCGTGGTGCTATATATATATATATATTTGATAAAAATGACTTAATGTATTGCGATTACTATTGTCTGAAAAAAATTGTGAGTTCAGAGGGTTATGGTGAAAATATATTTTGGATACAAATGAAAAAAAAAAAAGATCTATGTTAATAATTATAAATCTATTGATATTAACACTGACCCCCGAGGTACATTATTAGATTGCAGTTTAAAGTTTGTACATCTTTTTGATAGTGTATACCATTTTTTCCTTTCATATGTCACTTCGTGCTGTGATGGAGCTTTGATAGACTTTGTAAATAAAGCCAAATGTTGGATCATGTTATCGGTTGTGATGGATGGCTTCTTTGTTTACAAAATGTTTCCGCATGGCTGTGAAAGTTTATCTGGTGATTTTTGTAAGATTTGACTTTTACACTGAATAAAAAGGCTTATGACTTCCAACAGTGTGTCAGAGTTCATTCTGTGAGACACGCTGTAATCTGGACAGAGTGGTAAGTAACTCAGTACATTTACTCAAGTACTTTACTTAAGTAACATTTTGAGATTCTTGTACTTTTCCTCCACTCCATGTATTTAATACCTTTAGTTACTTCACAGATGTGGAGGAATGATGTGAAATCTAATCAAGTGTTAATTCAAACTTTAGTTCCACCTGGAGTAAATCCACAAGCTACCCTGCAGTATACAAAGTCATTCAAACTAGCTGCACCTTTACCAGCTTTGAGAACACTTTCATGATCAATCATTATAAAACATATCATCTATTATTCTGAAATGGACCAATCTGCATAATGACTACTTTTACTGTCGCTACTTTCACTATATTTTGATGAGAATACTTTTCTACTTTTACTTGAGGAACATTTTGAATGCAGGACTTTTACTGTAACAGAGTATTCCTACACTCTGGTACTTCTACTTTTACCTGAGTACAGGACCTGAGTACTTCTCCCACCTCAGCGTACGGAGCTCCTTCACTGATCCTGGAACAGTTCTCCGTCCTTCATCCGGATTTGGTTCAGTAATCTGGTAATGCTCACACAGAGCTTGAACATGTCTGTCCACACTTTATCAGAGTTTGATTGTTATGATATTTTGTTACTTTGAACTTAACCGAAATAAAGAGTGATCACACAGACTATACTTTTACAGGAGCACTGCAGTCAGAAGGACGCTTGATAGAAAACATAATCGATACAGCAGAGTGTTCCCTCTGAACAGAGCACAGCTTGTTTGATGACATGATCGAATTGGGAGGGATGAAACCCTCTTTAATAGTCACACACAGTGCCATCCTAGTACCAGGAGTCTAGTACCAGGAGCAGTGGGCAGCTATTGTACAGTGCCTGGGGAGCAATGTGAAGGGGGAAGTCCAGTGCCTTGCTCAAGGGCACCACGGCAGGCCAGGAGGTGAACCTCTCCAAGTAGCAGTCCACACTCCATATTTTAGGTCTGGTCGGGGACTTGAACCGGCAACCCTACAGCTCCCAGTCCAAGCCCCTACTGACTGAGCCACTGCCGGACGGAGATAGTAGGATTGTTCGGCCTCTTCAACTGGGAGCAGATGTTCCTAAAATTAAAATCAGGTCGGGTTATTGAGCATTCAGATTTTAAACCAGAAAATGAAAATATTTGTACTCTCTGTGGGCTGATCTTAATGCATTTTGGGTGGATTTGGAAGATTTAGCGAACTGATTATTTATTGAAAAATAATTGAGATTGAGATAATCATTTTCATCTTGTGCTCTCTATATCCAATGGTTGCCACACTACTCATGGTAGCCAAAATCAGCTACAAATACAGCAGCTTTCTGCTTAGTCCATTTCTGACATTTAGTCAGTTTTAAACATCCGCAGTGACCCCCGAAACCACTCTAAAACTGTCAAAATCCGACAAGCCATTTGTTTTCATTTCTGGATTCACTAAGCTGGCAACAACTACATGGTTCATTTTATGATACAAAAAAGTTGCAGCATGTCATAAACGAGATAAACAAAAAACATATAGTGTTTAATATAATAAATTTGTCATTAAACATTATTATTACCATGTTAGGTGATAAAAAGGTCAGAGTATAGTTTGTCAAAGAAAGCATTAGTATAGTATCTCATTTAAGATCTTGTGATATTATATCAGAAAACAAATCCTTATGTCTCAAAAAAGTAATTGTATTGTTGGAAAAGGTGATTTAAAGTATTTTATATTAAAAGTTATAATATATGTCATTATAAAAACATAGTGGAGATGAGACGATGAGGCATAATGCAGCTCATCTGGACCGGTACACGACATGTTTCATGTGCATCGAGTCAAACAGACATCTCTTTGATGTATGAGGAGATGATCTCCATAAAGAACATTGAAGTGTATGAAACCATTTAAGGATGTGTTTGTTTGTTCCCAGTCCTTACCAGTGGTCTGTGTGAGTGTGGAACTAGAAGACCGATTGTCAGCAGTTCTTTACTGAAAGATCAACAGGTCAGATTCAAAGCCGAGTGTTGCAACATTTAATATAACTTCCAACACAAAAGATCTGAATTAAACGAAGCTCTAAAGATGCTATGATAGATCTCTGATCATGTTGGTTTTCTCTCAAAATGTACATTTCAGACATTGAAACACAAATACAGAATAAAAAGCTATACTTTGAATCACATTAAAAAGAGATACATTCATTTTGATAAACCTGTATTAACTAAAGTGTACAGGATGATGTGGAGGTGTAGGTCTGTACACTGCATCTGTAAGGACGTGTTTAACGTGACCTCAGTGTTTCATAACGTTCTCAGGAGCTTAGAGCAGGACGAGGGACCTGCTGAACATGAACCCAGGTCTGCGTGTTTCAAGTGTTAACATTACTTTGATTTTACAGCAGATAAAGTGTTGAAATTATATAGTAATAGTTTAAGGAATAAACCTGAAAGCTAAAAAGAGTCAAACCAGAGAAACAGAGCAAGTTGCACGTCGGTCCTTAAGGGTGGTCCTGGACTAATGCAGCACTCCTTGTCATATCAAGTGGTGTGAAGTAAGTCCTCCGCACTTAGTGAAGAACAGTGACAAAGGATGCATCAATGACATGTTGCTGTGACTTCTGAGCGCAGTGCAATCAAACTGTGTTCACACTGGTGCTGCTTTTCATTCAGATCTAGAGCCACGTATGTGCACTTGCAAGTGTTTGACTCGTCATTGTTCATGCTGGCTGAGGGACGAGTGGGACTAAATATGAAGCTAGCAGCTCGGACCTTAGTGAGACCCTGTCATTTCACACATTTGATAAAAGGTATCATTGATAAAAAAATATAAGGGAAAGCATGCGTCCTTTGGAATGGATAGTGAGATCCATAGGCATCGTCATAGAGACCAAGTTATACAGCATGTTATTTTAAATATTTGACAAACACTAAATAGCATTTTGAAGGTGTATCCTTCAGACTAGTTCTAAAATGTGCCGTGTGAGCCGGCTCAGGTCTTCACTGAGCCGCTCTGAAAGAGACCATAATCTGAGATTATAAAACGGCTCGCACACATTAGAGATGCATCACAATCTAATCCCTCCCATCAGGATCATATATACATTAGTGCTGTAATCCGACCAATGAATGAAGAGCCGTTGTACTGTGAGCATTTTATTGGAAAGCAGATCACCGTCAACAAAAACAACAGTTTCAGGTCACTAAGTGGATATCTAGGGAATGATGGAATGTTTCTAATGGAATGACGCGGAGGAATGAATTCAGACTTGTATCCCAGTACAGCATAGTGATGGTGAGGGTGAGTAGGACAGACATGAGTGGCGGTCCCCTCCAGGCTACAGGGCTGAGGTAGAGTTGCACTGAGTCTCAGTAGAGCCAGCTGGCAGCACAGCTGGAGTAGCTGCACAGGTCGCCCTCCTTGAACCACAGAGAGATCTCTGTGTTGGCACTGTCCACAGAGTCGCTGCCGTGGATGATGTTCCTGTGGGGGGTGGGCAAACATGAGGAAGACGGCGATACAAGGAATCCAAAGAACAGCTCATATCCAAAAGGGTTGTGTTCACAGTGACATCACTTTCACTAGCTGTCATGCGGTTTCCTTTTGCCTCTCACTATGCTTTCTGTCTGCATGACCCTAACCTGTGGGACTTTCACACAAGGTCATCTAGAATAAATGTATCATCTCGCCTTTTGAATGTATGAGTCAATCATTGGTGCTACTCTTGTAATCATCATGATTTAATGTATGCTTTGGATTGTTCTCCGTGTCAGTGTTCCATGTTGTCTATCATGTATGGTTGCATTCTGTAAGAGCAGCATGTTTGTATGAAACTTGATGTATCTGCTGGCTCCTGAAGTAAAGCACTCACTTGCTGACGTCGATGCAGAAGTCTCCTCGGATGGTTCCGGGCTTGGAGTCAGCGGGGTTGGTCTCCCCCAGCATCACCCTGCCGGTCTTCACGGCACCCTTCCCCTCCCACACCTGGACAGAGCAGAGGGAGGCATGAGATCTGTTTCATACGGCACACACTTCTGACTTTCAGCTCCTGTGTGCTGCATCTCTTACCATGGCGACCACGGGGCCGGAGGTCATGTACTTCATCAGCGTGGGGAAGAAGGGCCTCTCCTTCAGGTCGATGTAGTGCTGCTCCAGCAGGTCCTGGGGGGCCTGCAGCGGAGACAGGGAGTGCATTTATGAGCATCACAGGTGAACCAATCTACATTTCAAACATTTTATTCATCATGTTAGAAAAGGGGAAATGCTAGAAGGTTATAATTTCTTCAGTTGGATCCTAAATAGTTTGAACTGTTGCATAAAGTCACTCCTGTTTACAGATTATTTTCACATCCTCCACTGTAGGAATATTGCCCTTCAATACAAACAGTTGTGTTCTGCACTGACAAAGGATGGTTCAGGTTGTTTGCCTCGTTTCAGAACAGAAGCAATCCTTCAGAGAGTGCAGTGTTCAGCACAATAATCCCAAAGCTACCCCATAATAACCTTCCAAAGCCTCTGAGGAAGACCCTGCTCACCCTCCAGAGCTCATGCTCAGGACACATGTTGAATAACCAGAAATCCCACAAGCAGACATCTCTAGGCCAAAGTCACTGCTGATGCAGGACACACTTCCAGCTACCCATTCAATATCTGCTATGCATCTAATATTGTAGTGAACAACTAATCCAACCAATTCAGTATGCTAGCCTTATGAAGTGAAAAGTCATGCTGGGTTCTAGATGATGACTCAACAATACAACCATGTGTCAGCAGTCAGTCTGTGCAGCACCTGGCTCTCTGCACCATTCACTTGACCAACTAAGGACAGTCGTACATGTCTAGTTACATGTTCTGTACAAACCATTCTTCCATAATGAAGGTTTCCAAACAGTGTCCTAAGATGTTAAAGGATTAGGAGACAGATAATCTACACTACAGTCAGGAATAGACAGGAAGGCTTATCAGCTCACTGCATGTCCTACTAGTTGGCACACTTGCATCATGTGCAGAGAGTTACAGATCACACAGGTGAATGTCATGAAAGTGGGCTTCAAGGTACATTTACACAAAGCCTTACAGATAAACACTTTGACTTACATGGAGCATCTTCATGCCAACAAGTTTGAAGCCCTTCGTCTCAAACCTCTTGATGACCTCTCCGATGATGCCCCTCTGCACACCATCTGGCTTGATGGCAATAAAAGTGCGCTCCTTCTGCTCAGCCATGATTCTGAAACAAAGCAAAATAAAAAGATGACGTGAAACAAAGAGCAGTCTGCAGGAGGAAGAAGCCTGGAGAGTCACTCACGCTTCCTTCCTGCTTGATTTGGCACAGGTGGGGCCGGCTGCGGAGGGCCCCGACCCCATTGCGCAGTAAACACAAATGACAAGGCTGAGGGTGGAGTGGGTCTGGAAGGAGATCACCTGAAGGGGATAACTGACTTTGACTTTCAGCCCTGCCCAGTGTGTGTGACACACACATAGTCTGAATAGGACCAACCCACCAACAGTTTGGTTGTCCATGTGGCTTTGATGGCTAAAACTAATGTTTTTCCAGCATATACAGCTGCTGCAGGCTGAAACCAGGCCTACAACACACAACATTAACTGTTGCACATATAAATGATTATCTTACACAAAAGGTGTGATATACTGTTGGAATTCACCTACCCTCCATTTAAACACCATGTCGCCATTTTGTTCCCTAATTTCACTTTCTTAATGTAAAGAGTATTTAACAGTTTACATATGACTAGCATTAACTAACATGTGTGAATGATAACCCTTCTAAGTTACAGTCTAGTAACCTGGAGGTACTAGTGCTAGAGTTTACAATTACTTAGTAATGATTTCTAGATTAAGTTTAGTCTCAACTACTTACTTATCACATAAGCAAAAAGCACATTGCGTTTGACTGCACGAGCGCAAAGTACAATGGAAGGCCTGCAGGTTCTGCTCACTGGTCAGTGACGTGTAGTCTGCAGGCTGCAGCTGACACCCGGACTCCACCCAAAGCACAGTCCTATCAAGTTCAGACAGATAGTTCCCTACTTCTGAGCACTCAGTTAATCACTGCAGCCCGCCACATACCGGAACCAACAATTGAGTTAGTGAATAGTGACAGTGCACGTGGAGGCGGCGAGAGGCCACGGCCTTCACAGCCGCTTGCTCTTTTGTTCGCGCCGCTGCGGAAAAATCAGCTCGGCCTTCATCCAGGACTCCTCCAGGCCCGCAGCACCACAAGATACAGCTACCGAATAGCTTCAGTTGATTCTACACTCACAGAATTACACAGAAATGTGTTTAAACCAAGTTACTAACGGAGTAGGACTTCTTAAAAACTAATGCACTTTAGCTTCAACGTGGGGCGTAAGAAAATGAGTGTCTATATCAATATGTATTTATATTAAAACATAAGTTACATAAACAAGCAAAAATAGGAATACATATAAACCCATTACCTTGTAAAGATTGAGTGGTGTGTATGAGTTACTCCGGCTGGTTGACGTGTGAGAAGACCGACAGAGACTGCGCAGCCGGTTTTTATCCCTGAAGGCGGAGTCTAGTGATACGGCAAGACACTAGGGCCAAACATGTAATAAACAGTTTGCGTAATAGATTCATCATTTTAAATCATTGTAAATCAAGGAGTTTAAATCAGCAAAAGAGTGACATTGAAAAACACGACAGTACATATTCATTCAGAGGACAATACAATTAAAATTACAGTATATAAGTAACTGTTCAAACGAGATATCACAACAAGGCAAAACAATGTGTGGATATACAGAAGTAAGGCAGCTAGCAGTATGTGGTGGAAAGTAACTGAGTACATTTGCTCAATCGCTGTACTCAAGTACACATTTGAGGTACTTGTAATTAACCCTTGTATTTACATTTTATAGAACATTGTAGTTCTGCTCAACTACACATTGGCAGCCAATTTTGTACTTTTTATTCCACTAGATTTATTTTATAGATGAATTTACTAATTACTTATACATTCAGATTTTGACTTATAATACTTAGGAAAAACTTTTAAATTATGATTATTTGGTAAAGATTAAAACTTCCAAAATGATATTTAAGTAACAAAAAACAGTGGGTGAGTGGGTTAACATTGAATATGTTTTGCATTTGCTTGAAAAAAAATTGTTTTACTTGTATGATTTTTATTTTTTTATATATTGTATTGTAAACATACAAAAATTGTGTTTTTGTTCGTATGTAGAATCTTCTTAATTAATTGTCTATCTTTTTGTGATGACATCATTTCTATGATGCCACCTTGGGTTAAAGCCATCCCAGTGGCTCCTGCTCCATAGCAAGAGAGAAGCTCTCGGTTAACGTTTAAGAAATGTTGCTCATCTTACTACTTTTGTAAAATGTTGACACTCGTATATGGATACCATTGTCAGATTGTCAAAACCGGACAAACAAACATGAATTGCTGGTACAAGAATTTGCCAACAAGCAGTGGAATTGTGTTGTTATATTTATGGTGCACAGTAAGAGTGATAAAACTGAAAATGCCTCGATTTTTCCAAAAATGTCTGGACAGGCCATGTAAACCTCCATGCTGTATATAAAAGCTACTACTGCTGATAAGATGATGGTTTGCACCCACATTACAGGAACGCATATACAAATGCACTTAATGCTGCAGGTCATAATACACATGCCATTCAGCTGTATGACAGAATGAAAGCTTTTAAAAGGTAGCTTTAAGAGCTTAAAGTCTGCAGCTCATAGCTTTTATGGTATAAGCATAAAGTCACTGTGCATTGCATGACATAAATGCCAATATATGCACCTAACTCTCTTCACTCGATGTAGATTAATGCAGTTTGTCTGAGCCTGACTTCTCTGTATGAACATATTCTGTATGTTGGCTCAAGTGAAACCTCCCTATGAGATGGATTCTGCTTTGATACTGTAAGTGTTCACCCTTCGCTTCATTAGCGGGCTGGCACTGGCTTTATTAAATGCTGAGGCAGCGTCAGTGAGAGCCTGAGATGAAGTGTGTGTGTGTTCAACGCTTCTTTAATCTGGTTATTAGATGGGTGGAAGAAAGAACCTAGGCTCACACAAAACATTTCATGGTCTCACTTTTGTTGCATGTTTCATTAATGTATTCACTCACTCAAAAAGTAAACGTTGTAACTAATGCACAGAGGGTAAATAGGCAACAGACACAACACATATATAAGAGACATCACCACCAGATGCACCAAATGTCCTTTTCCATTCCGATCTGTTCTTACTTTGTGCTGAATCCAAAATATTGATTTAAAACTGTAGGCATGTGGTCTAATTATTAGCATAAGTCAAGGCTCTGGCACATGCCCAATAACTGGAGGGATTAGATGTCTACACAAAGTATAACAATTAAGGTACTGTTCCCAAAGATTCAGAACTGGTTTTACAGGAGAAATCCAAAGGCTTCCAAGAGCAGTATATGAGCCACTCGGAAGCACAAGAAATCCTCCATGTTTGTGTATTCTACCAGGATCAATGGACCAATCGTTTGGTTCAGCCCAAGATGTGAGCTTTGTTTAGTCTCTGTCCAGAAACATAACCAAAGAAAGTCAGTGAAAAATAAGTCTGCAGTCAGACGCACCCGACAGAGATCAGCAACACTTCTCTTTCCTTCCCTCCTCTTTCCTTACCTGTGCCTTTTCCTCTCCCCTCATCTCCTGTTTCCTTCCCTCAGTTCTCACGTTTCCTTTGCTTTTATTTCCTGTTTCTGGACATCTCCTCTCCCCTCGTGTCCTGTTTCCTCCCAGTGCCCACACCTCTCTTATCATTTCATTTCCTTTTCTCTTCTGTTTTCTCTCCTTTCCTGATTCTGCTTATCCCATGTCATATTATGGAGCTAAATCTAGGCCAAAAGTTTTGATCAAAAAATAAATATATAATGAAAGTTTTTTATATAATTTAAATTTGTATTCCTGTTCACACACTCCAGAAGGCTTGGTAGTCAGGCATGTGTGTGTTTTGTTATTGGGTGAGGTGCTCCTCTTAATACGAAGGCGTCTTCGGCTCAAACTGAGGATGTGGCATGATTGGCATCGCCCCAATGTTTTGTGACGTTCTTTTTCAGTGCAGGGCGCTACTTGCACAAAATGTGAAGCAAGAAGCTGTTTGTGCTGTAATGGATTGTAATACAGAGTCATTATTTTGAGGCAGCTCTCCCAGCCTGTGAGTGTGTGAAGCTGTTATGTGGAATTGCTTTAGATGTAAAGTGGTGTTGACATACATTTCTCGCAGGCAAAAAGGTTGCTTTATTGCCCTAAATTGCTCCTACACTTACGCAAAGGAGAGATTTCATGTGTTATATTGAAGGTGTCTTGTGGCAGGCAGCCAGTGCTTCTCTGAATCTCCTCTGCAGCCTGAAGGTGTGTGCCATAAAGCATCTCCACATCTGCCAGTCGGATGTATTGCTGAAATCCTCCGGATGGAGAGTCACACCTGCTTCCAGAGTTGAACAAAAAAGGGTCATGTTCACCCAGATGCCCTCATAAAGCCTTAAGATCCAGAGGAGGGAGAAGTACTGAGATCTTGTACTTAGGTGAAAGTAGAAGTACCAGAGTGTAGGAATACTCTGTTACAGTAAAAGTCCTGCATTCAAAATGTTACTCAAGTAAAAGTAGACAAATATAATCATCAAAATGTACTTACCAACAGTAAAAGTAGTCATTTTGCAGATTGGTCCATTTCAGAATAATATATATGATATGTTTTATAATGATTGATCATGAAAGTGTTCTCAAAGCTGGTAAAGGTGCAACTAGTTTAAATGACTTTGTATACTGCAGGGTAGCTTGTGAATTTACTCCAGGTGGAACTAAAGTCTGATTTAACATCATTCCACATCTGTAAAGTAACTAAAGGTATTAAATACATGTAGTGGAGTAAAAGTGCACCTTTTACCTCTGAATTGTAGTGGAGTAGATGTGCAAAGTAGCATAAATTGTAAATACTCAAGTAAAGTATCCCAAAATTGTACTTAGGTTCAGTACTCGAGTAAGTGTACTTAGTTACTTTCCACCTCTGGTAAGATCACTGCACTGAACGAGACACCACAGATACGAGCTGTTTAGGTGAAATGGGTTTTGTTGGGATTCTACAGCGACATAAAGCAGCTCCATGTGACCTTTTATTGGCAAACATCCACTCTAATGACTAATAATCAGTGGTGTAATGTAACAAAGTACATTTACTCAAGTAATGTACTTCAGTAAAAAGTGGAGGTATACTCCAACTTCAGTACTTTTAATTCCACTACATTTATTTGACACATTTAGGTATTAGTTACTTTCAGATTAAGGTTAACACAAAATATCAATCATCACAAACATTATCATACATTATTATAGACTAAGCTACCCAGTAGCGAGTAGTGTATAAAGTAATTCAAATAAACCCCACCTTCATCAAGTACAACATTGAAGTCATGAAAAATTGGATGCACTAGATGGATCATTTAAATAATTGAAAAATATCTGGTGTTTAAATGTGCGTTTCTTCTTGTTTCTACTTTACTTTTGGTCCTTAGAGTATATTTTGATGCCAATCCTTTTTTAATTTAACTTAAGATAACATTTAAATGCAGTACTTTTACTTGTAAATTAGTATTTTACACTGCAGTATTGCTACTTTTATTTAAAGTGTCAGGTCTTCCTCCACCCCTGCTAATAATACAACCATCTGTGATTGTGAAAGCATAAACAAAAAAAACAGAAACGTTGACTTTATTTAGCCTCGCTGCGGGGAAGCAGTGTGTGGACCTGTCAACGAAACTTAAACATTTACCACATTTAAATAATTGGTTTAAACGGCATAATAATAAGGACAATCGTCCGTTCTGTGATTCTCCAGAACACACATGTTATAATATAACTTAAGGGTCATGCAGAGTGAGATGAGATCGCTGTCCCTTTTAAGAGAGAGAGAGAGGGGTGTGGCTTGTGCATGTGTGTGTGGATGGCAGAGCGACAGTGAGAGAACGTGTGTATGTTTCTGGAAGTGAAACGAAGCAGCAGAAAAACAGAGGTCTGTCTGTGATGTATTTTGTGAAACAGAAGAACAGCTAAATAAATGCAACGGCCTCCCAAGAAGAGCTCGCCTCTCTCCAGTCATTTAAGCTAAAGTGGGTTATTGAACCTGAAGCTTGTTGCTGCTGCCCTCCTCGACTACGGTCTGGGAGCCGACAGGAAAGTTCAACACACAGATAGATGGCCAGTCCGCCCCTTTGTAGCATATTATTTCGATGAGCAGATCGCCACTGGGCTTTCAACTAAAGACACAGCCACGCAAAAACTGCGGCATTTGTACAGCTCCTTATGGGTAGGCCTACTGCAATTTGTGAATTGCTTTCCTCTGTGGTGAAACGATCAGCACCGCACCACGGAGGAAAGCGGCAGAAAGTCACCTGGAGTTAAAGAGAGCGGGGCTGCGTTGCGTGCATGGCTTCCTTCTGCAGGTAGACGAGCTCTGGCGGCGGTCTCGTTCAGGATCTGAAAATACAATTTAAATATTATTGCACACTTATTCCACTTATTCCTAGTGTGCCACTGGTTACGGTGCCGCGTGCCAATGCTGGCACGCGTGCCAGGGGTTGCCGACCCCTGGTATAGAGGAATGTTAAGCCCTCCCACTATTTTCCAAGAGGGCGTTGCCAGATTTTCAATTTCAGGTTTTAACCAGGAGTAGGCGCTTCATTCACAAATACAGAAAGACAAGTTTCATGGACTTTCAGTTGTGTTTTGAAGAGCATTTGAACACATCAATATTTTAGATCAACTAAAGTATATCTAATCTTGTAATTCAATAATATATAGTCTTTATATATTAAATAATCATAATTATAATGTAAATGTTTACATTACACTTCTTTATTTGTTATGCTCATACTTTTACCTTTACAATCGTTTGCTTTAATATGCAGTATATTTTTTGTATATTTTTGTGTTTGCTTCCTCCTGCTCCCTTTCGGAAACATACTGTATGACTTATGATTATTATTAATATGAAGATATTATTAAGATAAGATAAGATGTTACTTTATTGATTGAACATTTTAGTTTAGAATGTGCTGTCCCACGGTAATTCAGAAGGCTCACAGGTCACATTTCGACCATTATTTAAAACATAGGTGCTTTCACACCGTCTACAGTTTGATTTGTATAGAGGGACCTCTGTGGCTGAATGGCCAGATTAGATGTGGCACATTTATCATAGGTGATCAGAGCTAACTGCCTGCCGTCAGATTTCATTTAAAAAACAGATCTGATTTTAAGACTATTTCTGCGCTCATAAAGAATGATAAGAATAAGAATAATACGTATTGAACTGGTTTAATTAATTAGTGAGTTTATTTAACACTAGAACCGCCAATCGGGTCAATTTGTGTGATGTGTGTTGTGTGTGTGCAATGTAACTTTTTTTCAATAAAATATTAAAGTCTCCCAGTCCGTGACTTTTCCTGAAAGTGTGTTATGTAGCACCCTATGTTGTTAAAAATTGCATTCTAATAGCGGGATTTGAAAGGTTTAGGTAGGCCTATACAAAAACCTCTGGCGGTTCTAGTGTTAAGGTAATTAGGTACAGTAGAATCCCTTTTTTATCAGTAACGAATTTAGCAGTTGAACATAAAAGTCAACTAACTGAGGGTCACTTGCAATGACAGTGTTGTGTCTAACTGTAAGCTTGTCACTCAGAGTAACCTACAGTTAATTTAGCTGCTGGATAAGAAAGATCAGGGGGGGAGGGGGGGAGAGAGCTGTGGTTGATGGGCCATTAGTTGTGTAAATACACAGCTTCATTCAGACTGTTTAAAAAACGGTAACAACGGACTATTTTTCTTAGCGGATGCATGTCAATTTAAATCAATACATACAACTATTTTTTAAATCAATACAACTATTTTTTAAATCAATAAAAACATTTTCTAAATCCATAAAAGCATTTAAATTAATATTGGGAGTCATGTCGTTACTTTGTTGAGAATGTTGCCATGTAATAAGCGGGATAATTTGCAGCGACTTGTTCCTTATAGGAAAAATAACACCCGTCATGTGTGTGTAGAGGCGTGTGTGGTTAATCAATCAATCAATCAATCAATGTTTATTTATATAGCCCAATATCACAAATGTTACATTTGTCTCAGTGGACTTCACAGTTTGTACAGAATATCAGTATGACAATACGACACCCTCTGTCCTTAGACCCTCACATCGTACAAGGAAAAACTTCCAGAGAAAACCCAGTTTAAAGGGAAAAATGGGAGAAACCTCAGGGAGAGCAACAGAGGAGGGATCCCTCTCCCAGGACGGACAGACGTGCAATAGATGCCGTGTGTAAATTGAAAAGATAATACATTTGCAACATAGGTAGTCCAAATGTTTGGAAATGCATGTGTGTATAATAGGAAGATGAATCCATGAGTATATCCATCCAGGACTTATGATCCAGGACCACAGCCACGACTCAAGATCCAGGACTCGCAATCCATGACACAGGACCGCAGGATCATCCATGACTCCGGATCCCGGCGTATATAGACACCAAAAAGAAAGACATTTGGGGAAGCTGGGTTAATCGGAACATGAGAGTACACAGGTATAGACAGAGAGAAGGAAGAAGTAAGATGTTCCCCGACAAACTAAGCCTATATCAGCAAAACTAGGGGCTGAATCTAATCAGCCCTAACTATAAGCTTTATCAAAAAGGAAGATCTTAAGCGCACTCTTAAAAACGGATAGGGTGTCTGCCGTCCGAACACAAACTGGAAGCTGATTCCACAAAAGTGGAGCTTGATAAGAAAAGGCTCTGGCTCCCATTGTACTTTTAGAGACTCTAGGAACAACCAACAACCCTGCATTCTTGGAACGCAATGCCCTAGTAGGACAATAGGGTATAATGAGTTCTTTAAGGTAAGATGGCGCCTGCCCATTAAGGGCTTTGTAGGCGAGAAGAAGAATTTTAAATTCTATCCTGTGTTCTATAGGGAGCCAGTGTAAAGCAGCCAGAACAGGAGTAATGTGGTCCCTTTTCATAACTCTGGTTAGTACAAGAGCTGCAGCCTTTTGAATCAGCTGAAGCGACTTGACTGACTTCTTGGTACACCCTGATAATAAGGAGTTACAATAATCCAGCCTTGAAGTAACAAATGCATGGACTAGTTTCTCTGCATCGTTTTGAGGCAAGATATGCCTGATTTTTGCAATGTTACGTAGATGGAAGTAGGCGGTACTTGAAATTGATTTTATGTGGGCGTTAAAGGATAAATCCTGATCAAATATAACACCATGATTCCTTACAGTCTCACTGGAGGCCAAATTAATGCCATCCATAGTTAATATATCTTTAGATAATTTGTTTCGTAGATTCTTCGGGCCAAGTACAATAACTTCAGTTTTGGTCGTGTTTAACATAAACAAATTTAAGGTCATCCACGTTTTAAGTCCTTGAGGCAGTCTTGAATTTTATTTAGATGATTAATTTCATCAGGCTTGATTGATAAATATAGTTGAGTATCATCCGCATAACAATGAAAGTTTACAGAATGATTCCTTATAATATTGCTGAACGGAAGCATATATAGGGTGAACAAAATAGGTCCAAGTACTGAGCCCTGTGGCACTCCATGGCTAACTTTGGTTTGCATGGAAGATTCATCGTTGACACGTACAAACTGAGAGCGTTCAGATAGATAGGACCTAAACCAGCCTAAAGCAGTTCCCTGTATGCCAACTAAGTGCTCTAGTCTTTGCAATAGGATATCATGGTCGATAGTATCAAATGCAGCACTAAGATCGAGCAAGACAAGAATAGAGACAAGTCCCTTGTCAGAGGCTATTAGAATGTCATTTGTGACTTTAACCAGAGCTGTCTCTGTGCTATGTTGTGTTCTAAAGCCAGACTGAAAATCTTCAAATAAATCATAGTTTTTTAAGTAATCACACAGCTGTTTTGCGACTGCTTTCTCAAGAATCTTTGAGAGGAACGGAAGATTAGAAATAGGTCTATAGTTGGCTAAAACCTCTGGATCGAGGTTGTGCTTTTTAAGAAGCGGTTTTATCACTGCTACTTTGAATGATTGTGGAACATAGCCTGATAATAAAGACATATTCATAATATTTAATAAAGAAGTGCTAATTAATGGAAAAACTTCTTTTAACAGCTTAGTTGGAATCGGGTCTAAGATACACGTTGATGGTTTAGAAGAGAGAATCATTGAATTTAATTGTTCAAGGTTTATGGCTGAAAAGCATTCTAGTTTACTATCTAGTGTAATATTAGAACTTACGTTTCCGGGAGCTGTTGATAACACTATACTGGTTAAAGGCAAGAGGTCATTGATTTTGTTTCTAAGAGTAACAATTTTATCGTTAAAAAAGCACATAAAATCATTACTACTGAGTGCTATGGGAATAGAAGGCTCAGTCGAGCTGTGGCTCTCTGTCAGCCTGGCTACAGTGCTGAAAAGAAATCTTGCATTATTCTTATTCTCATCTATTAATGAAGAGTAGTATGCTGCTCTCGCTTTATGCAGTGCTTTCTTATATTCATTGAGAGTAATATGCCAAATTAAACGAGATTCTTCAAGTTTAGTGGAACGCCATATCCTTTCAAGTTGTCTCGACTTTTGCTTTATTTTGCGGGTTTCGGCATTATGCCATGGAGCTAATCTATGTTGTTTTATTTTCTTCTTTTTCAAAGGAGCAACAGAGTCTAATTTTATTCGCAGCGCATCTGTAGCACTATCAACAACATGATCAATTTGGGGTGGTGTACATTTTGTATAAGTTTCCTCCCCTACATGCAGACATGCTATCGAGTTAAGTATTGGTGGAATCTCTTACTTAAATTTGGCTATAGCACTAACAGATAGGTTTCTGCTGCAGGAGCTTTTGGCTAATGCTTTGTAGTCTAGTAACAGTACTTCAAAAGTTACTAAGAAATGGTCGGATAAAGCAGGATTATGCGGTTCGACTAATAGTTGCTCAATTTCAATACCATAAGTCAGAACAAGGTCAAGAGTGTGATTATAGCAGTGGGTTGGTTTATTTACACTCTGACAGAAACCAACATAATCTAATATAGAGTTAAATGCAACAGTAAGGCTATTTTTATCATCGTCAACATGAATATTAAAGTCACCTACGATAATTACTTTATCTGTTTTAAGTACCAAAGCTGATAAAAACTCAGAGAATTCTGATAAGAATTCTGAATAAGGACCTGATGCACGGTACACTGTAACAAATAAGATTGGCTGCAAAGTTTTCCAGGTCGGATGCGTAAGACTGAAAATGAGGCTTTCAAAGGAGGTATAATTTAATTTTTGTTTAGTATTGATAAGTAAACTTGAGTCAAAGATTGCTGCAACTCCACCTCCTTGGCCCGTGCCTCGGGCAATATGAGTATTGATATGGCTGGGTGGAGTGGCCTCATTTATGCTGACATATTCTTCATGTCTCAACCAAGTTTCAGTGAGACAGCATATATCAATATTATAATCTGATATTAAATCATTTACCAGTATTGCTTTAGATGCTAGAGATCTTATGTTTAAGAGACCACATTTAATCTTCCTGTTTTGTTGCACTGTAGTAGTTGTTACATTTACTTTTATTAGGTTATTATGTATGACACCTCTATTAGGTTTTACCTTAAATTGTCCTTGGGCAGACACACACACCGTTAATATTGGGTATTTTATTGGGTTCGGGATTCCTATGGATGATTGCCTAGGAGAGAGCGCAGAGAAGCGTGTAAGACTGCGACTCTGCCTCCTGGTCTCAACTCCAGTTTGTCATGGATTAAGTCCACAGAGCCCTGAAATGTTTGCCGAAATGAGATTTGCACCTTCCAAAGTAGGATGAATGCCATCTCTCTTAATCAGACCAGGTTTTCCCCAGAAGGCTGTCCAATTATTCACGAAGCCCACATTGTTTGCTGGGCACCACCAAGACAACCAGCGCTGAAATGATGACATGCGGCTATACATGTCATCATTGATCAGATTGGGGAGGGGACCAGAGAAGATTACGGTGTCCGACATTGTTTTAACATAACTACACACCAACGCCACATTAAGTTTGGTGCATTCTGATTGGCGTAAACGAACATCATTACCACCGACGTGAATAACAATCCTACTGTATTTACGTTTATTTTTAGCCAGCAGTCTAAGATGCGCCTCAACGTCGCCCGCTCTGGCCCCCGGAATGCATGTGACTGTGGACGCTTCGGTCTCTAAATTCACGTGTCTCATAATAGAGCTACCAATAACCAGAGTTGGCTTCTCAGCGGGTGTCTCGCTGAGTGGGGAATATCTGTTAGATACGTGAACGGGTTGGTGGGGACCTGCGGGTTTCGCGTTATGCCCCTTCTGAACAGTCACCCATTCTCCCTGCTGCTCGGGAGTTGCCGGGGGACGGCTAAGAGGAGCTACCTTTTGCCGGTCCGCACCGGCTAACATGGGCTTTACTGTAGCTGAGTTATTTTCTAAGATGCGGAGCCGGGCTTCTATGGCTATGATTCCCGCCTCCAACCTAACAACTATACTACATTTAACACATGTATCTTTACCAGTAAAGGAGGTAGGGGAGTAACCAAACATGAGACAGTTAGAGCAGGAAATAGCACCCGAGGGTGGGGAAAGAGCCATGGCTAGCTATCAAGCTAAAGTAGCTACTGTTAGCAAACCCGAAAAGAGTGTAGGCAACTGTGGAGTTACAGTCGCTAAGAGAAAGAGAGTTTGTGAGTGCTTAAGCTGTAGTAACGTGTGATTACAACGTCAGGCAGTTGCCGTGATCAAGAGTTTTAAAACGATCGATTAAGTTAAGATAATAAGCTATCAGCAACAGAACAGGCACACGGGATACCCGGAGATGACAACAACAACAACAACCGGAAGTTACAACATGCTTACCGCAATAGTGTTACGTTAAAGCACTTTCATGAAGTGAAGGAGGTTTTCCTTCTATAAAACAGCTGTGGGCAGCAGTGAGTGTCACGGACATGAATTCATAGATCAAGGCAGACTGGTGCACACACTCTCCTGTCCTTCCAGGCGACACGCCCGTTCAAAGCCGTGTCCCTCACTCCTCACATCCCAAGCTGCATCCCCACAAGTGTATTATGTTGTTACATCGTTTCAGATGTTATGTTTCAGTTGTGCTCTGTCTATGTTCAGTGATACAAACTTGTCACCTTTCGGCGAAATTCGCCGTTTTGAATCCAAAATAGTTCGTTTGTGTGAGTCATGTAGATCTGCAATAAAAATATTTTTGGGGTTGGGGGGGGTCTGGGACCCGGAGTAATCTGCGGCCGTGAGCTGTTATGTGCCATCATGACACGCATGGTGTTCTTTTTTATATATATATTATAATGAAGTACGAGCTGTGTGCTCGAGTCTTCCTGCCTGTCGGCTCTGCTCATGGATGTATAATAAGGCTCTGCTGCTCCGACATGATGGTCTAGCTTCAGCAGCTACATTACCTACGGGTGCGTTCGTTAATATTAACTGTGCGTCCGGAGTCACTGTGGCACAGACTGGACCGCTGGTGAACAGGTGTTAGAACGGGCCGTTCAGGTGTTCAGAGCAGAGCTCCCTGTTGGAGCGGCAGAGCGTTATGTGAACTGAAAAGTTTTTCTGTGGCAATATTATTTAAGGAATCGTTGAGCTAGCTAGCTAGCATACATTGTCACTATCTGCTAACGTTAGCTTTAGCCTTCCATTTCTAATAGTTTTTTTCATAGGCTATAAACAGAGTTGGTATAAGTATATATATATATATATATATATATATATATATATATTGAGTAAAAGTAGAAGTACTCAGATCTTGTACTTGAGTAAAAGTAGAAGCACATAGATCTTGTACTTAAGTAAAAGTAGAAGTACTCAGATCTTGTACTTGAGTAAAAGTAGAAGTACTCAGATCTTGTACTTGAGTAAAAGTAGAAGCACTCAGGGCTTGTACTTGAGTAAAAGTAGAAGCACACAGATCTTGTACTTGAGTAAAAGTAGAAGTACTCAGATCTTGTACCAGAGTAAAAGTACTCAGATCTTGTACTTGAGTAAAAGTAGAAGTACCAGAGTGTAGGAATACTCTGTTACAGTAAAAGTCCTGCATTCAAAATGTTCCTCAAGTAAAACTGGAAAAGTATTCTCATCAAAATATAGCGAAAGTCGCGACAGTAAAAGTAGTCATTGTGCAGATTGGTCCATTTCAGAATAATATATATGATATGTTTTATAATGATTGATCATGAAAGTGTTCTCAAAGCTGGTAAAGGTGCTAGTTTGAATGACTTTGTATACTGCAGTGTAGCTTGTGGATTTGCTCCAGGTGGAACTAAAGTCTGATTTAACACTTGATTATATTTCACATCATTCGTCCACATCTGTAAAGTAACTAAAGGTATTAAATACATGTAGTGGAGTAGAAGTACACCATGTACCTCTGAACTGTAGTGGGGTAGAAGAACAAAGTAGCAAAACATTGAAATACTTAAATAAAGTACAAGTATCTCAAAATTGTGCCCAAGTATAGTACTTGTTGAGTTTATGAACTTAGTTACTTTACACCATGTGGCTATAAAGATAGAAAGACTAAGCCTTGCACAGAGGCATGAAAATACATTTTCAAAATGCTCAACAGTGCTGCCAAAAGTATAAACTGACTGCTACACAATTAAAATAAATGCTTTTATATATTTCTATTAGATGTGACTCTTTGGCGTTTCTGTTATTATTAACACTGCAGCTTTAGTTGTTCTGACTGCTAAAATCCTCTGTTATTCCGTGGGGTGGGGGAGCCGGGGGCTCGGATCCCTTGTCACCTTTTTCATATCTGATGTGTTTGCATCCCTGTATGTTAAAAAGCCTCAGTCACCTTAATTCATGTAATAAAAACATCTCAGGTCAGTAACACTCAAAGCTAAATGTGCAATACCATGTTCAGCTATGTTACTATTTATAATGTTATTGTTGTTACATCAGAAGATGTACATATTGGAATGATTTCTTAACTTACAGTAGGCTATTTTTTACAATGTGTGTTGGAAGGATTTATTAAATTACTATGAATATTGTCATTGTTGAAGGCTTTTAGAGAAGGGTGAACTATAAGCCTGAATTACATAACATTTTATACCTAAAAACATAAAAGCCACAATAAATAAATCACAATTATTCTAGTTATTTTTACCTCCCGTATTGCTTTCAACCCACCAGCTTTTATGGTGTTGTTACGTAAGCTTGTCACATACAGTCTATGGGCACTCAGAGTAACCTACAGTTAATTTAGCTGCTGGAGAAGAAAGATCAGGGGGGGGGGGGGGGGGGGGGGAGAGCTGTGGTTGATGGGCCATTAGTTGTGTAAATACACAGCTGAGAGCTGCCGTTTCAAAAAACGGTAACAACGGACTATTTTTCTTAGCGGATGCATGTCAATTTAAATCAATACATACAACTATTTTTTAAATCAATAAAAACATTTTCTAAATCCATAAAAGCATTTCAATTAATACTGGGAGTCATGTCGTTACTTTGTTGAGAATGTGGCCGTGTAATAAGCGGGATAATTTGCAGCGACTTGTTCCTTATGGGGAAAATAGCACCCGTCATGCAGATCAAGATCCCTCCGCTACGATTCGGGATCCTGATCTGCCGACGAGGCTCCATTAAAATATAAATTTTTTTGTGAATTACTGAGTTTAGGCACGTTAATAACGTTTTAATGAAGTACAGTATATTCATATGTGTCAGTGATTTCATGTCAATTCGGCGAACATAAACATAAATGATCGTGGTGAAGATGATGATTAAATTAGGATTAAAAATCGAGAGCCGGGCTGCATTTCCTCCTGTTCGTTTTTTTCGACTAAACAACATTATTTTGTTAAATAACAACATGGTGATGTTTTGTAAATGATTACATGTCTCTTATTTAGCACAGAGTATGATATCCGTGACATATGGATCTTAACAAAGTTCCGCTGTACATCCAGCGTACTGTATCTGACTTTATTTCACATGAGCTCCAGTGTGGAACCCCACTGCACCCCTTGGTGGATCAATGATCCATTGCAGCTGGCTTCATTATAATTACATTTATCTATCACGGGGGCGGTCTCAAGTCAAGCTGGAGGTTTTCCCTTGAGCGAGGGCAGATCACGTACCAATTACGGCCCTCGCGTTTCAAACTGTCTGAAATGAATCTTTACATCTGTAGTCACGTTTTAAAGTTTAGCACCTCTAGTGGCCGTGTAAGAAACAACAATTTGCGGCATATGGGCTGATGCTCTCGTTGATTGCAAACGCTCCGGTGGGTCGCATATTCACAAATAACCCTCTCTGGAAAATCCTAAATTGTAGGATAGTTTGGCCTTTAAAATGCTTTTAAATTAGATTTCTAGCGAGAAGTGTATACTTTACTTTTAAAATCTACGTCCAGTGGATGTGTAGGATCTATAGTTTGATAGATATTACGAAGATTATTTGAGGTTTCGCCAGGAGAACGTTAATATACTATGTCTTTCCCCACAGCGTCCATGTAAAGTTAGCGTCAACCCCTCACAGGATGAAAACCAGGGGCGGACTAGCCATTGGGAATACCGGGAGTTTTCCCGGTGGGCCGGTGCTGTGCGTGGGCCGGAGGGCCAAAAAAAAAGAAGAAATATATAAATATATTGTTTTTGCCTAAACCCTACCGGCCCACATTTGTCAGTGTTCCGGCCACTCACTGGGCTGGGCTGGGCCGTTTTATAGGCTACCTATGTTCTATCTATCAGATAGTTCCACTTTCACACATCAGGCCCGTAGCAGCTGTCACTGCGCAGTGAACGATCAGGAGTGAGTGACTGAGAGACCTAGCTGGCAGTTGCTTAAAGATGGATAAACAAGCTCCAAAGCGTAAAGGCCTTTTTGTATAGTTTGTGTATACAGTACACCAGGGCTATTCAATTGGCGGCCCGCGGGCCAAATCCGGCCCCCGGGTGATATTTACTGGCCCTTTGAGTATAATGTTAAAAAGTAAAAAAAAAATTAAAAAAAGTTTAATAAAAAAAAAAATTCATTTCAATTTTTTTTTTTTGGGCCAGAGTGCCTTTATTCCTGAGAGGGTGTTACATTGAGAGATAGAGGGGAAGACATTGCCTGAAAACTTTGGCGGGCTCGGGTTTCGAACCCACCTACTAGCAACTCCTGTCATTTATTGCGTCTCTGCACGCGTCCTCGCGGCTCGCGCTGCCCTTCACTACAAGCTCGCGCACCTTCGACGGTTTCGCGCCAATGGTACGATTAATCAAACCTGGTCAGCATAGTTGGATATCAAAATGTCTCTTTCTACGTTAAAAAAACGAAAGGTTGACACCGAAAACCGGCAATTCAACAGCGAGTGGAAAGATAAGTGCACTTGTGTGTAAATGTCAGTGGGAGGCCCTTGTGTTTAATCAGCAATGAGTTTTTATCGGTGTGTAAAGAGTACAACTTGAGAAGGCATTTTAAGACAGCTCACGCCAACTTTGACGCCACTTTTCCAGCGGGCTCTGATGCTCGCCGCCAGAAGATTTTGGGGCTAACTTCGTGCTATGACCAAAGACGTAGCTCCCTGTTTCGGGCTTGCACTGACCAAGAGAGAGCTACCGCAGCGTCCCTACGAGTGGCCTGGATATTAGGCAAAAAGAAAAGGCCTTTTACGGACGCAGAGACAGTCAAAGAGTGTATGCTTGCATCAATTGAGGAAGTGGTTGCAGATGAGAAAATCAGAAAAAGCGTTATTAACTCAATTAAGAACATTCCGATATCTGATACGTCAACATCAAGGAGAGTGGAGACCCTTGCATCGGACGTTTTTGAGATTCTCTTGGACAAACTGAGAAAGGCGGAGGTTATGTCGCTAGCTGTTGATGAATCCACTGACAGCAGCGATGTTGCACAGCTGTGACTCTATGTTAGATTTTTTGATGGTGAGTTCTTTCGGGAGGATCTACTTGGATTAATTCCTTTGGATGGACACACGACCGGTGAGGTGATGTTCCACAAAGTGGTTTCGTTTTTCAAGGAGCACAAGTTGGGATTGGATCGTATTAACATGCTTGTAACGGATGGGGCCCCTGCGATGTCGGGCCGAACACAGGGACTGTCCGCTAGGCTGGCAGATGTGGCTCCACAGCTGAGATCGCTTCATTGCCTCATCCACCAAAGCCTCCTGTGCGCAAAACTGAGTGGTGAGTTAAAAAACACAATGGACTCTGTCATGGCGATTATTAACTTTATTCGTTGTAACTCTAGTTTACAGCACCGCCTTTTCCGCCAGATGTTGTCAGACATGTCAGCTCGATATAATGATTTGTTCATGCACAGTGACATTAGATGCCTAAGCAAAGGAAACGTCTTGAAACGTTTTTTTTTGTGAACTTAAGGAGGAGATCATGGCGTTTCTCCGCAATTCAAAACATACAAAATCCAACGCCTTTCTGTGTCTGATAGAGAATTATGAGTTTTACGCTGCTGTTTGCTTTTTGAGCGACATTTTCCAACATCTGAACCAACTCAATTTGGAGCTGCAGGGCAGAGATAAAATGGTTACACAACTTGTGGAGAGACTCCATGCATTTAAAAAAAAGCTCACACTTTTTTTTGCGGATTTATGTCCAGGCAAAATGCTCCATTTTCCAACCATGCGCACTGCAGGTTTACAAATCACCAAGGTGATGACTGGATTTATGGACGCATTGAAAACCAACTTTGCCGCGAGGTTTGACCATTTTAGTCTCCCGACTGAAGTGATGAGATTTGTGAAGGACCCTTTCTCTGTGAATGTAGAGGGGGAGTTTGCACTGAAAGCAAAGGAGCTGATTGTGACATTAAATGAGGCGTCTTTACAACTCGAACTCATTGACATTCAGTCATCAGATGACCTGCGACACTCATTTCAGCTGGCAGGTTCTTAAAAGTTCTGGACTCATGAAGTAAGCCACGAGAAATTCCCTCATTCAAGGGGTCTTATACTTTTTGTCCTCACAATGTTTGGCTCGACTTACACGTGCGAATCGGCATTCTCACACATGAATGCCATAAAAACTAATAATCGAGCATCCCTCACTGACCAGTATCTGCATCACTGTATGCGTATTGCCATGACAACGTATACTCCCGACTTCCCTGCTCTTGCTAAATCGAAAAAATGCCATTTCTCTCATTAGATGGCACATATCTGCCAAGTTGGTTGCATACTGTATGTCAGTTATCACTATGTTAATCAAAAAAGGTTTGAGTTTTAAAAGGCTGTGTGTTGTGGTTTGGTAATTAATACAAGTCTTTTGATAATTGTTTTTGCTTTTAATTAAGCAATTGATGTGGTATGGCTCACTTGTCTTTATTGTTATTATACCATAATATGCACTGTTGTTTGTGTATGGCCCTAAATTGCTATTTTGTGTGAATTATTCGATCATTTAATCTAAATCTAATGATGTTGATGGTTATATTAGCTTCACATGTACTGAGTTCTGAACTTGCCATTTATAAAGGCCTTGGGCCTATGTTTGATTTAATTAAACAAAATATATGCACTCCACTATGCTGTTGTAGTCATTTCATTTCATACCTTTATTTATGCAGGTGAATCCCATTGAGATCATTGATCTCTTTTTCAAGGGTGACCTGCTGTAGTATTTACTGTATCTGAAGCTCTTAATATGATTGCTCATATTTCAAGCCATTTTTTTCCCGGCCCATTGCTTTGGATCATTTTCATCAACCGGCCCCCATTCCAAACTAATTGAATAGCCCTGCAGTACACAGTATTGTAGCGAGCCCTGGGTTCAGAGGGAGGGGCTTGCATAGGGGGGGGGGGGGCTGGCAGGGAAACAGGGTTCAGGGGGAGTGGCTGTGTCCGTAGGATAGAAAAGGGGGAAGTGACGTCTGACTCAGAGGTCGCACGGCTGTGGAGAAGAACGTGTTGCCCACATTCTGTTACTGAGTTTAGGCTAGTTAGCTAGTAGGTTTATTGTTTTGGGTGCAGTCACTTTTGCCCCCACTTGCTGTTCAAATAAATGTTGAAAGAAAAAGTAAATCTGTTCATATGGGTGTTGAGAGTTGTAGCCATAGATTTAGTCCCTAATTTTGCTCTCAAAGTGCACCAGATTGATGCATTTAACTTCAACATTTTTCACGCCCATGTGTTATTCCATGCGTCAAGTCAGGCAAATTGGGTCCAAATGTTATTGCATCAATGATCTGTTAACATTAAAATGAATAAATATATGCTGTAACTATTTTGCTCTAGGCAACTCAAGGGCTCAGGTAATGTGATTACTATATGAATAATTGTCCAAAATAACATAAAATGCATAGGGTTTTTTGTTAAGTAACATACTTTCGTCGCCGGCCGGCCGATACATGCCGCGCATTAAGTGGTTCTGTCTGTCAATTAATCCCTGGGCCACTTTTTCCTCCCAGTCCGCTACTGGTGAAAACAGTATTTCCGGTCTCAAAGTTTTCATAGTAAAACCGTAAGTATTCCCCTGACTGTCAAATGATTACACAGTGATATCTGCAGTAGTCATCCACTAAAAAACATCAGTTTATCCTTGTTAATTACACAACGTTGATTGGTTTAAATTGTGTACAATGTTTTTGTGTTTTTCCCATAGGAATTCGATTCTGAGAGACACATTTCTGTATTTCAGAGATTTTGATAGGCGAAAACATCTAATTACCCATAATCCTCCACAGGGCCTAACTGCTAAATGAATGAACTTCATTCTTCTCCCTATTTTAGAGCACCCCAATTTGGTGATTCTAGCCAGTTAGCCATATTCACATAGCTTAGGTCAAGTGGTTTTATAACAAATGGTCCCATGTATGTAGTCCCTTCTGTAACAGAATGACACACACTTAAAAATTCACTGAAGCCAATGTTCAAAGATTAACAGTTGAGAGCACGACCTGCTTTTATCTTCAAACTGACATGATGTTACTCTCCAGATTGAGACCTTTCCAACAATGTTTTGTGTTTACTCCTACGAGCAAGTTTACATTTTGCCATTTCCTCCACACAGCCTTAGCCCAGGGTTACTTTCCACTGAACCCCTTGGAGACTCAACCTCAACAATACAACTATTACTTTACCATTATTTTTCAAGTTCAAGACTTATGTAATTATCATAACCAAGCAAAATATGGACTATTTGAGGCTTATGCATTGTATCATGAACCTGTATACACTTGTAACAGTCAAAGACAGGCCACTGAGGAGTTGGAAAGGTAGTTTCTGAAGATGTTACAAATAACACACTGCATACAATGCCATAATAACTTTGTATTATTAGTGTAGGACAATTATGTATGTATAACATCTGAAGATGTGTAGTTGTATTCATGTTTTCACATAGTTGTACAGGATATTGCTATATTATTTCACATATTTTAGTTCTACACATTAATATCTGATTTGTAAAACATCACAGACAGAAAGGTATATCTGTCATTTACTGGTAAGCTATTGAAATTGTGATTCCATGGATGTATCTCCCATCACCCAAATCCCCTGACTATTCTCTCAACTCAGTATTTACATTCTTTAATTCAAAGAAAATCAGTAAAGTCCTTTTCTATCAGCTGTGCACCGTTATGGTGTAAATATAACCTATCTACCAATTGGATCAAATATAAAAGTCAGCCGAATTAGTGTTGATACTGCAAGGACACGTATTGTGTGAAAAGAAATTGAAGATGTTTAATTGCTGATATATTTATGATCCACGTCACGTATTCAAATTCAAAAAGTATTATTTTCTTCTTTTATAAAAAAGGTTTTAGGGTTTCATCTGGCATACACACCATATCCCAACGTCCATTGCGGCTAAAACATCCAAATCACCGAGCTTCAACGATAGCTGAGGATTATAGTTAGATATTTTCACATATCAAAACCTCTGAAAAAAGAAATGTGTCTCTCAGAATCGAAAGGGAAAAACCTACGGGAAAAACACAAAAGCATTGTACACAATTTAAACCAATTAATGTAATTAACAAGGATACAGTGATGTTTTTTGGTGGATGAGTACTGCAGATATCACTGTAAAATCATTTCACAGTGAGGGGAATACAGTTTTATTATGAAAACATCGAGACCGGAAATACTGTTTTCAGCTCGTGAGGGTTGACGCTAACTTTACATGGACGCTGGTCAATAGAAATGAATAGGGGGAAGGATGTAGTATATACACATTCTCCTGGCAAGACCTAAAATAATCTTTGTAATATCTATCAAACTATAGATCCTACACATCCACTGGACGTAGATTCTAAAAGTACAATATACACTTATCGCTAGAAATCTAATGAAAAAGCATTTTAATGGCCAAACTTTCCAACAATTTAGGATTTTCCAGAGAGGGTTATTTGTGAATAAACCGGAGCGTTTGCAATCAACGGGAGCACTGGAGGTCGAAAACTTTAAAACGTGATTATAGGTCGCAATCACTGCTTCAACTATCAACCTATTTGGTCGTATGAGTTGGAGGACTTCTTGCCTAATACAGTTATGTGAAATCTGTTGTCATAATACATTTAATTAAAGTAAACGTTTCAGTTTTTCCAGTGTGTTTCCAGATGGAAAATCTTCAATCTAAAGATTGAAAGCAAGCTGCAATGTCTGCAGAGATCCTCCTGTAAGCCCCACCCCCCTTCGTCACCGGCTTGAGCTTCAACAATCAGGATACATTTATTTATTATCCTTGAATGGAAGTAGTCATCCCATACAGAGCATCAACTAGTTCCTGAACAGTGTTCTTCACATGCTGATATCCAAGAGAGGGAGTTACACAGTCACAAGATCGAGGAATAGAAAGCAGTATATAATATAATGTATGATGTCCTTTATTGTTTTATGTTTCATGTGGAACCTATATGCTGCAGGTCTCCCTTGAAAAAGAGATCTATGATCTCAATGGGACCAATCTGGTTAAATAAAGGTTTGAAATTAAATGAAATGATTCAATGTTTAGTTCAGATTAGCTCCACGTCAGAAATGATCGTGCTTGTAATACGTATCTCTATCTCCATAGAGGCTGAATCATCATGTTAATCACATAGCTATCATATGCCTGAAACAATCCTGACGCTCTTTATAGGTAATCATACATCCTGTTACGTACAAAGCTACGTAGGGCCTTTGTTATCATGTGCTACTCTGATATTAGAAGAGTACATCCGACTTCCGGTGAGCAAGGCGAGTGAGATGGCTGCTTAATTTCTATCTGCTTTAATCCCATGAGCCATCTTTGCCACTGTTTCTTGAGAGCCTCCGGGATTTCTTCGTCCCACCCAAAATTGAGTTTACACAACTCTTGTAGGACATGCTTTGCAGTGAAGATAAATGGTGAAAGAAATCCAAGTGGGTCATACACAGAGCAGACTGTTGAAAGGATGCCTCTCCTTGTGGCTGGTTGAGATTTGAAGCAGACTTGAAACTTGAAAACATCTTCCTCCACATGCCACTTTATCCCTAGGGCTCTTTCTATTGGAAGATTGTCTTGGGTCTCTAAGTCCAGGTTTTTTACCTCTTTGGGTTTTTCACTCTTTAGGATGGAGGCCAGCAGTTTTACTGTTGCTTGTCCACTTTGTCAGATTAAATCCTCCCTTTGCACAAAGATCCTTGAGTTCTTCACATAACTTCACAGCTTGATCAGCAGAAGCCACAGATTTTAAGCAGTCATCAACATAGAAATGTCTTCCGACAGTGTCAACAGCTGCTGCAGAGAAATCATCTTTGTTGTGTTCAGCGGTTTAAGTGAGAGCATAGGTTGCACAAGTTGCTGATGAAGTGGCACCAAATAGATGTACTGTCATCCTGTACTCAGCGAGAGGTAAACTGACATCTCCTCCTGGCCACCAAAGAAAGCGAAGATAATCTTGATCGACAGGAGCCACCTTGACCTGATGATACATCCCCTCAACATCAGCCATGAAAGCTATCTGTTCTTGTCTGAATCGAATGAGCACACGAAGTAGGGTGTTGGTAAGATTGGGACCCTGAATAAGCTTTTCATTTAATGATTATCCTTGATAAGATGCAGAACAATCGAACACTACACAAATCTTGCCCTTCTTTGGGTACTCTCAGGTTTGAGCTGCTCTTGGGCAGTGGCTGAGTGTGACCTTTTACTATCACAGCCTCCAAGAATGTTTTATATTCATCATGGAAAACTCTGCTCCTTTTGAATTTCCTTTTGAATGATTCTGCTCTCTGCTCTGCAAGTTTGCGATTGTTTGGCATCATGATATTCTTCTGTTTAAATGGAAGTTCAAGCTGATAATGTCCATCTTTGATTTAAGCTGAATCTGACATGATCTTTAAAAATTGTTTGTCTTCAACTGACATCTCTTTCTTCTCATCACAACCTTTCTCTGGAAAGTCATGATTGTATTGCTGCACCAGCAGCTCACCTAAATCTGTCACTGATATCCGATTAACAACAGCACATTAAGTATTCTCAGATTCAGTGGTTTCCTGATTCAGTCCATTCACAACCCAACCTAGGACTGTCTTAACAGCAAAAGGTCCTCCATTTTGACTGTTTATTATTTTGCACGGCTCCATTAGCTTTGGTGCATTTGTTCCTATAAGCAACCCGATTTCACAATCCAATTCAGGCAACATAATCTCTCTTAGATATTTCCATTTATTTATGGTCTCTTGAGTGGGAATGTGCTCTTTTCCAGCAGGAATTTCCTCTTGTGTGTATACTTTAGGCAGCTGATAAAAATCATTGCCTTCGATGCAACTCACTTCAAGACCTTTGACAAAGGAAGTGTCAATCATTTTCTCCTGACCCATTGTTTTTAAGAGGATTTTTGTTCTCTTAGCTTTGGCATGCACATCTTGTTGAAGGGCTTCAGTACAAAAACTTGCAGTGCTTCCCTGATCCATAAATGCGTAAGTCTGCACAGTCTGGTTTGAGTTTGACAACTTTATTTGAACTGGGATAATTGGTAGGGTTTGTTGACCACCGGCCCCAGTGTGGTTTCTGCAATTTAAAGAGACTAATGCACTGCTTAAAGAAGCTGCTTGGGTGTATTTATCAGAGTTGTCTTTTTGTTCAATCCTTTTCTTGTAGATGTGCAATATTGTTGGATGTTTCATTGAACAAACTTCACACATTTCATTCTTTTCTGACAGTCTTTGCTTAGATGTTTAAGCAGTCAATCTTTTCATTGTGAGATTTTTTGTTCATCTTACATGTTTCAGAGGTGTGTTCTCCTGCACAAAATACACAGCGCTTCTGAACAGTAATGCCTTTATGGTCTGATTAGATGTTTTGGAAAGGTTTTTACTCTTCATTGACTCCTGGGGTTGTCACAGTAACAAAACGACTTCCCTTATAACCATGAGCAGGCTTATTGCTGGGTGATTTGTACACTTTAATATCCCTTTTTGGCATGACATCCTGTATGTCTCCAAACATGGGGTCTGATACAATGCGTGCATGCTCTTCAATGAAGTCGACCAATATTGGAAACTTTGCTCTTGTCTTATTGTGTTCATAATATGCACATGCAGTTGTTCTCCACTTTTCCCTAAGTTTAAATGGGAGTTTCATGATCACATTTCTCATGTTTGATGTGCTATTCATTTCATCCAAAAACTCAACATCTTCCATTGTGTTGCAACATCCAAAAAAAAGATAGCATAAGAATGCAGTGCTTTTCTATCTTCACTCTTGATGGCATTCCAGTTCAACATTTTGTCCAAACAAGCTGCTGCGATTAAGAGTTGATGTCCATAGTTCTCTTGGAGCAGTCTTTTGGCTTCCAAAAAGCCCTTTTTAGAATCCATGTATTGGCAACTTTTGACCAAGTTTTTAGCTTGGCCTTCTGTATACTGCTCTAGAAAGGACAACCTGTCTTTGTAACTGTCAGTTTTATCTTCTATTGTATGTTCGAACATTCTGATGAATGAAAGGTACTGTAATGGCTCTCCTTTAAAGATGGGCATTTCTCTGGATGGGAGTAATGTTAAGCGTTGCTCCTTCATTAGCATTTCAGTGATTTCGTTTTGTCGCTGCAATACTTGAATAAAGTCATTGCTTTCTGTCCGACTTGGATGGAGTGATGCTGCTGTCCTTGTTGTGGGCCCTGGTTGTAATACTTGGACATGACCACTAGGGGCTGCATGACTTGAGTTCATTGAATTTGAGTATATGAAACTCTTTTTATTATCCTCCCCCACAGGTTTTCCTTGCTTCTCTTCATCCTGGAAATCATCACTTTCATCTGTCTGACCAGTGTCATACTCCTCCCCCACACGAGGGTCAGGGTCAGAGTCATCATCCTCAGAAGCTTCCAATGTTTTAATTTTGGCTGTTGCAGCATCAATATCAGTTTGAAGCTCAAGCTTTTCAATTTCAGCTCTGATATTGGTTTTCATTGCTTCCAGGTCAGCTTCTTGTTTTTCAAGTGAGTGTTTCTGTGATAAGGCAGCAGCGTGTGATATGAGCGCAGCTCTCTCTGCCTCTGCCTTTCTTCTTACTGATGAAGCTGTTGAAGATTTGTTGCTGCCACTGGAACTTTTACATTTTTTACTTATCATGCCCACTGATATTGCTTTATGTGGACTTGACATAAGTGCAGTATATGAGCCATGGTCAGAAGGAGGCACATGCTCAAAGGAGGCAGCTCTAGCTAACCATTTCTTCATCACATCTTGAAATTCATTAAAATGTGCAATTTTTGGGAGATACCAGTCAACATGATCATTTTCTTGTTCTTGCTCCGACAGCATTTCTTGCACTGAGTAATGTGAGTTTGAAAACTCTTTGGAGAGTATTTGAAAAATCCACGACAACCTTGTATCTCAATGATATTCCCATAATCAATCATGAGTGAATCAATCTCATTTTTTTCCCTTGAGACTTGACCCAATTTCATTCTCCTTTTTTTAATTAACTGCGCAAGCTTATCTTCTAAAGCCTTTTCTGTAGGTCTTATTGTTCTTTTTGGTCTGACGTCAGCATTTTCCACAGGCACTTCACGTTCATTCACGTTTGGGTCCAGAGGAGTTTCATTCGTTTCCACATTTTCCTTTTCAGCCATTGTTATGCTTTATTGTCATTAAACATCCACTTGTAAACAGCTGTCCTTATTTTAATGTTGCGCTTTTGTTCCACTTCCAGCATTAGACTATACTGTATTGCAACATCCACAATATGCGGCACAAGCCTTTTTCCACAGAAATCCACGTTGTCACAATCCAGAAAGTCAGTGCGGTCCTTCCTTGTTCACTATGAAGTCCGTGATTTGTAAACTCACGATTCACATCCGGTCGTATCCATTGATTTCCAAGAGTATTTCATTCATTATAATAATATGGTGGCAACCATTTAATTCCGCACGGATTTGTCCGTCACAAGAGTTTTTAACAATGTCGTGGCTTCCTTCCTTGTTCTTCCATCAAGCCACTAGACGCCTTAAACAGACAGTTCTAACTAGTTTATTTCCTTAAATTACTCACAGTTTGAAGTGTTGCTTGGCCTCGGATGGTTTAGAAGATGTTGCGATGTGTTTGCTCAAAATAAAATAATAAACTTTTGCACATGCAACAAAGAAAAATAGGCCTTTACAATATTCAAAAGAAATAGGCAAAACTCAAATAAAACAAACAACTTAGGTATTCTTTATTTCGTTATAATGCTTACAACTTCACAACTTAAAGGGTACTTGTACGGTTCGTGTGTACGTATACGGTACGAGTACGATTACGGTTACAAACTGTTCCTCGACGGCGTCTCTCAACAGGTTGCCCATCACTGTGGCGTTAGCACAGGCGCCGTGGGAATTGTAGTCCTTTATAGTGCGTTGACTACGACGTCACAATTAGGTGGCCTTTCTTATCAAATCAAAATACTGGCTCTAAGAACATTGGTCAATGTATATGCCCCCCCAGAGTAAAAAGATCTGTTTGACGTCATTGAATTAGAGACTGAGGGTATTTTGATATGTGGTTTTAATGTTGTCCTGAATCATACCATAGACCAGTGGTTCCCAACCTGGGGGGCACGCCAAAGATCATTATAAAATAAAGATTATTTTAATACAATTTTTGTAGATTATTTACGACTTTTGAATCCACATAAACACATCGGCAAAATCCGGTTCACTTTGAGCATGTGTTTTAAACAGTTTAATCCCTTTGTGAATTGCATGGTTACCAAACCTGTGAAGTTTTGGGCTGTTTGGAGCATTTTCACTGAAGTTATGAGAAAACCGTGTTTCATGGCGAGCATTGTGTTGCCATGGCAACAACATTTGACAAAATCTCAAAACTGTCCGGTAGATGTCTTCACGGCTGGACTGTTAGCACACATGTGAAGTTTTAGCACTTTTTGACAATTTTCATAGGAGTTATAGCGATATCGTGTTTTGTTGCAAGGGATGCGTTGCCATGGCAACAATTTTTGAGGGAAACTCACTAATGGCACATAGGCATGTTGAGGGCTGGACCATTAACTGTCATCTGAAGTCTGGTGGTGTTTTGACCATTTTCATATCAGTTACGACAACCTCTTGTTTTTTGGCGAGGGATGCGTTTCCATGGAAACAGCCTATGGTGAGATCTCAGATTTGGCGTAGAGCTATTGAGGCATGGACCGGTGATATACAAGCGAAGTTTGGGGACGATCGGACTGTGTCCAATGGAGTTACAGCGACATCGTGTTTCATGGCGAGGGATGCGTTTCCATAGAAACGGCATATGATGAAATAATTGACATAGAGCTGTTGAGGGGCCGGACCATTAACCATTATCTGAAGTCTGGTGCTGTTTTAGACCATTTACATAGGTATCACGACAACATCGTGTTTTATGGCGAGGGATGCGTTTCCATGGCACCAGTCTATGGTGAGATCTCAGATTTGGCGTAGAGCTGTGTTAACCATTATCTGAAGTCTGCTGCTCTGAGCATGTCAGTTGGAGGTATGGCATCATCGTGTTCCATGACACAGGTGTTTATATTTCAGCTAACGACGTGTCCAGAGATCAAAGGTTTCCATGGTGATGTAATCAGTGAGAGGAGAGCATTTGCATTGTTCTGAATGAGAGATAAACCTCTTACATGTGAACGTTTTGTTGAAGAACCGTAACAGATATCGGTGAAATTTCAAAGCGTGAAGCATGTCAAGGAACTTGAGCATCTCAAGTGTTCTTTTTATGTACTTTCGGGTTAATAATGTGGCCTTTTTGGCAGATTAACTAAAGGTGTACGGCTGCTGTGGTGGGGAAAGATGAGGCTGAACTTACAATGGGGTTTAATGGAGACATGTTGAACTTTTTTGTCACTTCATGCCCTCAAGAGGCATTTTGTTTAATTATTTTACTTAATTTGTTTTCGTTTTTCAAGCTATGAGATGTTTTCCTACGTTTCTCATGAAAAATGATGTGTCAGGAATGTAGGGTTTGGGAATTATGGCAGGTTTAAAAAAATATATGAATGCGAATTTCAAGCTTTCCTCCACTCTAGCTTTGAGATCCCACACTCTAGCGTTAACGAGCTGCACAATACACACTCATGTTAACATCTGAAGAATCAATCAATCAATCAATCAATGTTTATTTATATGGCCCAATATCACAAATGTCTCAGTGGAATTCACAGTTTGTACAGAATATCAGTATGACAATACGACACCCTCTGTCCTTAGACCCTCACATCGTACAAGGAAAAACTTCCAGAAAAAACCCACAGTTTAAAGGGGAACATTGGAGAAACCTCAGGGAGAACAACAGAGGAGGGATCCCTCTCCCAGGATGGACAGACGTGCAATAAATGCTGTGTGTAAATTGAAGAGATAATACATTTACAACATGGTAGACCAAATGTTTGGAAATGCATGTGTCTATAATAAGAAGATGAATCCACGAGGATATCCATCCATCCTGAGATCATCAACTACTGTATGAGCCAGATGAGATAGAATGAATATTTGAAGAGTACTATAAGACACTCTACTCTAATCCACCATTAGCTGATGAAAGCACAATAAAAAACGTTCTTAACTCGCTTGATCTGCCATCTATAGGTGAGATACAGAATGACACCATAACGTCGCAATTTACAGTTGAAGAGCTGGAAGCTGCAAGGCCAGTAGGCTAAAGGCCAGTAAATCACCGGGCAGCGATGGGTTTCCACCAGAGTTATATAAAACGTTCACGAAGGAGCTAACACCTCTGCTTCTGTCTTGTTTTAATTGGACTCTTAAAGAAGGCAGGGCTCCCCCATCTTGGAGGGAAGCAAATATTTCCATGTTGCCTAAGGAAGGCAAAGAAAAAGACCACTGTAAACATTATAGGCCAATTTCTCTTTTAAATGTGGACTACAAGCTGTTTACCTCAATCATCTGTAAAAGATTTGAGACTTTTATGCCAGATCTTATTCATGAAGATCAAACTGGATTCATTAGAGGGCGCCAAACACAAGACAATATCAGAAGGGCTCTCCATATTGTAGACAATGCTTATTAAAATTGCACGAGTATGGTTCTGGTTAGCGTGGACGCAGAAAAAGCGTTTGACAGTGTCAGTTGGTCTTTTTTATATGAAGTACAAAGGAGGTTTGGTTGAAATGAAAATGCAATTCGGTGTATTAAGATTATTTATCATGAACCTATGGCTAGGATCAAAGTAAATGGGAGTCTGTCCATTAGGATTCAGCGGCTCTAGACAGGGTTGCTGTCTCTCCTACTCTCTTTGCTTTATTTGTTGAACCATTGGCACAAGCAATAAGGCGGCGTGAAGATCTACAGGGTGTCAATATAGGGGGGGAAGATCATATCATTGGGCTTTTTGCGGATGATGTTATAGTTTTTCTTGTTGTGACCAGATGCATGCTTTCCAAACCTGATGAACCTACTCGAAACATATGGTTACTATACAGGGTATAAAGTGAAATTACATATTCTCTAATTCTCTAATTTCATTATTCCCCATCCCAACAAATTAGACATGCATATAACCTAAAATGGAATTGCAAAACAATGACCCATCTTGGTGTAACTATAACCAAAACATTTTCCAAACTGTTTGAAGCCAATTACAACAAAATTAATGACAAGATGACATCCTCCCTTTAGACTTCAGTGCCAGAATACAAACAGTTCAAATGAATACCCTACCTAGGCTGCTGTATTTTTTTCTTTTCCAATTGATGTTCCCCAAAACAAATTCATAACCTGGGACAGGACGATTTCTAGATTTGTTTGGAATAGTAAAAAACCAAGAATACGATTTACGACACTTCAGTTGCCTAAAAGTAAGGGGGGAATGGCTTTACCAAATCTTAGGGAATACTTCTATGCAGCCCAGCTCAGACCTTTGGCCTACTGGTGTAGACCAGACTATGAGTCTGGATGGAAAGCCATGGAAAGGGAGGTGCAGGGTCACCACCTTCAGGCCTTGGTAGAAGATAGGAATTTGGTGAGGGCTCTGAGAGGTGAAATGGATCCGATAGTTGCGTTTACACTAGGTCTGGAATGTTGTAGTAGCAAAATACAAATTAAAGAGAGGGATACACACGCTGAGGTGGTTTGCATACGATTCCAATTTTAAACCGGGGTGTACGATCCAGCATTCAAAGAATGGTTGCAAAAGGGCATAACAGCAATGTGTACGGTTTCAGAAAAGGGTGAATTGATGGGTTTTCAGGATTTACAGGCAAAATATGGTATTACAGACAGGGACTATTTTAGATACATGCAGTTAAGACACTATTTTGTAAAAGAGATAAGGCTGAATGCAGATTAATCTTCAGATACTGTAACTGGGGTGATTGTGTATGCGTATCAGCAGAAGGGGTCTCGGATAATCTCTGCTTTCTACCAGGCTTTGGGGGGAAACGACTATCTACATAAAAGCAAAATGGGAAGCGGAGTTACAAATAAAAATTTCAGAGGAAGAATGGTTTCAAATGTTTGAGACGCAATTTACATCCACAAACTCATTAGTATGGAGGGAATTCTGCTGGAAGAACCTGACTCGCTTTTTCATAACACCCAAAATAAAGAGCAGGCAACTTGGTGTACAGCAACTGTGTTGGAGGTTGTGTGGGAACATGGAGGCTGAACACTCGCACATTTTCTGGAACTGTACAAAGATAAGGTGATATTGGGAGAAGTTTAATGCAGTTGTCAAAATTATTATGGGATATGGAATCCCAAATACCTGCCCGGTGATGTATCTTGGGAACATTAAGGGTGTTGTGATGGGAGGCGATCCATATTTGACTAAGGTTTTGCTTGCAGCGAGTAAGAAAGCTATAACTAGAAATTGGCTTAATGTGAACGCTCCAAATCAGGAGCAGTGGCTGGAAATTGTTCAAGATATTTTTGTCATGGAAAAGTTGACGTATGTTTTGAGAATCCAAGAGAATGCATTCAATAGGAAATGGGAAAAGTGGAATATTTACATGGTTGACACCAATGAGTAAGTGAATGACTAATTAATTCCTGTACAGCAGCGGTGCCCACACATTTTCAGCTTGGGAGCTACTTTTAAAATGACAAAGTCAAAGTGATCTACCTACAGGGCCACCCCTGCCCAAAGTCATGTGGTGAGGGGCTAACTTTCTTCTTCTTTTTTTTTTTTTTTTTAATGCCATGCGATCTACCCACACTACCTTATTTTACAACTGATTTGTGTGTATTCTTTTTTGTTGTTTAGGTTCACATGTTGTTCTGTTATTATTGTTGTGAAAACTCAATAAAAGCATAAGTGTAAAAAAAAAGAAGAGTACATTCAGTATTTTCCCAACACGTTTCATCATGTGACCAAATGATCTTGTGATACTTTTTTAATAGTTGATGTTTTCTGCCTCCTTAGTTGATAAAGTATAAAGAGCCCCTCCTCTGACGCACAGCCAGCAGCCAATCACTAACAAGCATATCCTATACCAACTGCACCATAGACTCCCTCTACACACTAACGGACAGGATTATATTGCTCATGGATTAGGGGCGATCCACATAATCTTTGAATTGAATAACACATGTTAAAGAAAATTCTATCTTGTAGCTACCTATTTGTTCAGGTCTTCATCTGACTCTGTGGGTCAGTTTGTTTGAATTGTTTTGTGACTTTGGTAAATCAAAGTTACACAATGACACCAGCTAACCAACCAACTCAGGAAGGAGAGAAATAGCAATTTCAATCTTTGACACATTTAAAAGGGAAATAATGTAATTTTACTCCACTACATTTATTTAAAGGTCCCATGTCATGCTTTTCTGGTTATTATCCGTCCCCTTGTGTGTTATGAAGGTTTTTCTGCATGTAAACGGTCTGCAGAGTCACACACCCTCAAAGTACACCCTGTAGCGAGTAAAACTCTAACACAGAAAAGACCTGTCTATGCTGCCCCAGAACGCCTCGTTGGACATACCTAAATGGACCAAGCCGTGAAGCCGTTACGTTAAATCCGCGGATTTCCACGCACGCACGCACGCACGCGCGCGCACGCACGCACACACACACACACACACACACACACACACACACACACACACACACACACACACACACACACACACACACACACACACACACACACACACACACACACACACACACACACACACACACACACAATACACACGTACACTCAATCTTTTCTCAGCTGCAGCTCCGCCTATTTCTCCTCCCTGAGACGGCGGGACACGGCGAAGCTGTGAGCCAGGCTGCGGGTGTGTGTACAGGACTGTCTCAGAAAATTAGAATATTGTGATAAAGTTCTTTATTTTCTGTAATGCAATTAAAAAAACAAAAATGTCATACATTCTGGATTCATTACAAATCAACTGAAATATTGCAAGCCTTTTATTATTTTAATATTGCTGATTATGGCATACAGCTTAAGAAAACTCAAATATCCTATCTCTAAATATTAGAATATCATGAAAAAGTATACTAGTAGGGTGTTCAACGAATCACTTGAATCGTCTAATTAACTCGAAACACCTGCAAGGGTTTCCTGAGCCTTGAAAAACACTCAGCTTGGTTCAGTAAACTAAATCACAAGTACGGGGAAGACTGCTGATCTGACTGCTGTCCAGAGGACCGTCATTGACACCCTCCATCAGGAGGGTAAGACACAAAAAGAAATTTCTCAAAGAGCAAGCTGTTCACAGAGTGCAGTTTCAAAGCACATCCACAAAAAGTCTGTTGGAAGGGGGAAATGTGGCAGGAAACGCTGCACAACCAAGAGAGATGACCGCAGCCTTAACAGCATTGTGAAGAAGAGTCGCTTCCAGAATTTGGGGGAGCTTCAAAGACAGTGGACTGAAGCTGGAGTCCAGGTATCAAAAGTCACTGTTCACAGACGTGTCCGGGAAATGGGCTACAATAGCCGTATTCCCATGGTCAAGCCACTTCTGAACTCAAGACAACGGAAGAGGCGTCTGACTTGGGCTAAGGAAAAGAAGCACTGGACAGTTGCACAGTGGTCCAAAGTCCTCTTTTCAGACGAAAGCAAGTTTTGTATTTCATTTGGAAGTCAAGGCGCCAGAGTCTGGAGAAAGGCTGGAGAGGAGCAAAATCCAAGTTGCTTGAAATCCAGTGTGAAGTTCCCACAGTCAGCGATGGTTTGGGGAGCCATGTCAGCTGCTGGTGTTGGTCCACTGTGTTTCATCAAGCCCAGAGTAAATGCAGCTGTGTACCAAGAGATTTTAGAGCACTACATGCTTCCGTCTGCTGAAAAGCTCTATGGAGATGAGGAATTCATTTTCCAGCATGATCTGGCACCTGCCCACAGTGCCAAAACCACCAGTAACTGGTGTACTGACCATGGCATTACTGTCCTCGATTGGCCTGCAAATTCCCCTGACCTGAACCCCATAGAGAATATGTGGGGTATTGTGAAGAAGAAGCTGAAAGACACCAGACCCAACAATGCTAATGAGCTAAAGGCCGCTATTGAAGCATCCTGGGCATCCATAACACCTCAGCAATGCCACAGGCTGATTGCCTCCATGCCACGCCGCATTGATGCAGTAATCCGTGCAAAAGGATTCCCAACCAAGTACTGAGTGCATTAATGGACATTTTCAAATGTTTGATTGTGTTTTGCTGTTATAAATCTTTTTTTTTTACTTGGTCTGAGGAACTATTCTAATTTTTTGAGATAGGATTTTTGAGTTTTCTTAAGCTGTATGCCATAATCAGCAATATTAAAATAATAAAAGGCTTGCAATATTTCAGTTGATTTGTAATGAATCCAGAATGTATGACATTTTAGTTTTTTTAATTGCATTACAGAAAATAAAGAACTTTATCACAATATTCTAATTTTCTGAGACAGTCCTGTATGTGATCGGGCTGGTTTCGGGCTTTGTCTCGCTGTCTCACAGACGGCCCCTGGGCTCATAGGGAGGGGGGGAGCTCCAACAATTTGCAATCTGCACTATGATTACAATTTTGCTCATAAAACTTTTGTAGTTTTACTTAAGTAAGATTTTGAATGGTACTTTTACTTTTACTGCTTACTATATGGGACATTTTGGGGGCCGTTCCATTGAGGATCATAGCAAATTCTACATTTACTCTTTATAAGGTTACTGACTTCCACTCACAACCAAAATAAAGATTCCATTGTGATGGTAACAGATCTCATCCAGATTGAATTGCGATAATGTGAAGCCACACCCTGCTGCAGACAACTCTACCTCCAGCACACTTTCAATGTTTCACCACAAGGGGGCAGTCTGGTAGCACGACAGGGAGCTGCAGAGCCCCCCCCCCCTCTCCTGTCAGAGAGAAAAGCATGAGCAATGAGGAGCTTCAGCACATTCACTGTCTTGTGTTCTGTTAACCAGTTGTTACAGGTGACAGATCCACCCTGAAATGAATTTGTCACATTTCCTTTGAAAGTGAATCCACATGAACAGAGGCTGAGCTCCAGCGCTGTGAGGCTGCCATGATGGCTCAGATGTTGCTGCAGGTGGATTTCAGGAAATAAATGCTATTTCTTTCCATCTGCTCAATTATGGAATATTTCCAAGAATGTAACAAACAGCTGTGTGTAAAAAGGGTTGGGACGACTTCCGGTGAAGAGAGTGACCATCGTGGCTGCTTAGCCCTTTGCTCGGCTCCGCTGAGCTACTCTGCCTCCATGCCACAGTTATAAAACTGGACCAAACTCTACTAAAATAGTCTCAGATAGTGGTATAAGACAGGATGTCGCAGGAACCGAAGCAAAATCCACCTCGAACAACAAGGAATCCGAAGAAGAGCCCGAGAGAGATGGACGCTGAAGGCGGCGGACAGGCAACACGTGCTGACGACACACAATCTGAACTTGCAAGCATCAACAGCCTTCTGAGAGGAATTGCAGCAGATGTGAGCAGTGTGAAAATGGGCCTGGAAGTACTACAGAGCATGGTGGAGAAGCTTGGAGGAAGGATGTCGGAGGCTGAAGCCAGGATTAGCAACAGCCGAGGTGCTAGCATAGATTCCACCGCAGCACACGTGAAAAAGCTCCAGGATAAAGTGACATAGCATAGCAGGGGAGGCGGAATAACGTTTGTATAACGGGCATACCAGAAAATGCTGAGAAACAGGACTTACATGGTTTTATGCTTAGCATATTTACTGAAAAGCTGGACCTGGAAGTGGATATGGGATTCGAACTGGAGCGAGCACATCGCGTCGGACCGAAAAAGGATGACAGGCGCAGCCGACAGATTTTGGTCCGCTTACTGAGATTCAGCGCCAGAGAAGCTGTTCTACGGGCCGCCCGCGACAAGAGGAGAGGCGAATGGCAGGACAACAGAATCTCCTTCTTCCAGGACCTTTCTTTCTGATCTTTTTGCCCCTATCGAGACTCTGCCCACCTAGTGTTAGACAGGCATGGCAATTTGCATGGCGGCCATCCGGCCTAACATATCTGGGTATCAAGCTCACTCCACAGCTGGAAGACATAATGACGAACAACCTAATCCCATTAATCGAAAAAATAGAACCTATTTTACAAAATTGGACTAAACTGGGGTTATCCCTCTTGGGGAAAATCAATATTCTAAAGATGGTAATATTCCATAAAATTAACTATGTAAGTTATATGCTACCATTAAGCTTGCCACGCAATGCATTATTGAAATATAATAAAGTTGTATACAACTTTCTATGGGATGGCAAAAGACCATATATGAATCGCACAAAACTTTATGCAGCCATAGAGGATGGCGACCTAGGCCTTCCCCATATAGATTGGTATCACTATGCGTTCTGTTTGAAACAGCTATCAAAAATATATATAACAGCTGGACAAGCCCCAATGTGGGTTTCTATCGAGAGAGACCTTGTAAACCCTCACACTATCCATGCTTTTATTACGCACACAAATGGGGTCACCCCTTATGATAACCCAGTCCTCACCTTTTCACAGGAAACATGGAGAACCTCACACAAGATTACAGGCTCAAACCCCACTTTTACTCGTAAAACGTCACTATGGCTTGATTCAAATCTGAAAATAGGCAAAGAAAAATGTACTGGTCTGGGTGGTTGGAATTGGGAATTGTTTACGTTGGGGATCTATTTGAAGAAGATCAATTTATGTCCCTCAAAAAATTAAGGAAAAAGCATAGACTCCCAGGTAGGGACTTTTGGAAGTCCTTGCAGCTGCGGAGTTGTATCCTGAAACGTCTTAAACAATTACCACTTATTTCAAAAACAGAGACACAGGTCAGGCTAGAAAGAGACTGGCACTTAAAAACTAAAACGTCATGCCCTTTATAACCTTATGAGGGAGTCTCCTCCACCCAAATGTGTAGGCCTTAAGAGATGCTGGGAGAAGGACAGAGGGGAAGAGATAACTGGTGAAACATGGGGGGAAATTATTGGGTCATGGTTTAAAGTTTCAAGGGAAATATAGACGAGATGCTTTGCATACTAGGTATGGTACCAAAGGAAATTGGTCTGAATGCCCATCAGATCTCATGGTGCAGAATATCACTTATTACTGGATGTAGGATAGTGTTGCGACATTGGAAAACTAGAGGGGATATATGGAATGGATGGACGAAATAGCCAAAATCTCCTCCTATGAAAGATTATGCTATAAGATGATAAATAGAAGGGATATTTACATGAAAATATGGGGCCCTTTTGTGGCGGTGACTTGAAGTGCTGGAGAACTCCACCCTTTCAAATAATTGAAAAACCAAAATAAAGTTATAATGTGATGTACTATGTATTTGATGCATATAATGTGTTGTATTGCAGTATGTTCAGGATGGTTTACATACCGCGTATCATGTATATCATGTATGCCATGGATGATGCTCTACCTCTGTGATGTTCCCTTTGTTTTTTTCTCCGTCTTGTCAGTTATTGCCCTGTCTCTGGTGTAGTTTTAGAATCAATAAGATGTTCTTTACTTATGTGTATGATGTCAGACAACAGAACAGTGTGACATTAGAAAGAAGAAACCAAGATATTTAGCATCAGAAATGATTTTAGGAAAACTTGCCTTACACTCAGCAGATTCAGGCAGCAGCCTGTACACCAACACTGAAACACATGAGCACATCCTACAGTTTAAAAATGCTCTGTTTGTTTAATACACACAGTTAAGCTCACACACACTATTTTATGAACATATAGGTTCACCTGCTTTTAGAAATGTAACAGTAATCGGATTACGTATTTTTTCTGTTAAAGTAAGGGAATTATCTTTTTTTGTATCTTGATGATTTATCCCGGGATTTAATCCATTTATCCAAAAGCTTGGTGTGGCAGTACGAGAGGAGTACAGGTGAACTCTGTTTTTATGTCAGTGCTACAATTTCCACTAACTCCACTAAAGTCATGGTTTTAGTATTTGACAATATTTATATTCACATTAAATTACTTTATAATTCAATAATAAAGCAGGTTTTCCATAAACTAGCTGGAACATTACTTGTGTAAAAATGCACTTGGATAACAGATAGGTCAGTCAGTTAGAATGTACTCAGAGTAAATATTACTGTATTGTACTTCAAAAGCAGGGTAGGGGGTCTTCAGTGAAGGAAGAACTTACTTCAAGTCACTGCTGCAGGATCCACCATGAGCAGGTCAGCTGCAGTCCCAGAATGCACCATTGGTCAGGTGTGTTCAGTGGAGGTTAGATGAATTTGATTGGGGGGGCCGTGCTGGGGCGAGTTCTTTAATATGAGGCACACATTCGATAGGGACAAAGGAAATAGAGACAGTGTTCAACACATTAGTTCAGTATAAAGTTATAACACACAGAAAAAAAACATGAAATACCATTATTGTTACCATTTTTTTAACCAACAGGATGCATTTCAATGACTTAATGACAATTTTTGTTTAGTTGATTATTCTCAGTTACTTTGGCCCAAGTTACAGCACAGTCTGCAGCACTATTAGTGCCCCCTTGAAACGCTGATGAAACTGAATGCAATAATGTATTTTGGGTAATAAATACATTAATTATGCAGCCTTCTTTTATTTTATTTCTTAAAATGTGTTGGTTTAGTAACATAATTTGTTTCAATAACTTATTTACAATTTTGTTTCAGTTTACATTAAACTTTGGCCTGGGTTAGAGCACAGTCATTGCTGCAACACCTTTTCAACATTTTTGTTATCTTTTGGAGGTTGGCCACAGGAGGGTACACGCTCAGTGCTACTGTGCATTGGCCCCTGTTGGCCCCCCACCTATAACCGCCCATGGATGTGTTTGGTTTAGGTGGATCAGCTCACACACTGTGTGGTGCCTTAAATCATTATGGATTTAGATGGAATGTTAACCTATGCCAAGGTACAACAATGCTTGACTGAACACAGATGCAACGGCCCCCCAGGACCCCCTCCCTCGCTGCTTCTTCTCTGCTGCTGATTTACCTCGTTCCTTGTTGTCACGGAGGTGATCTCTGGGCCCATAGATCTCGGCCTCCGTTACAGGTTGTATAGCTTCATTGTTGTTGATTGTGTTCACCTGGTGCCCTGTGTTGTCTCCTCCCCCCTCACCTGTGTCTTGTTGGTTGATTAGTCTGTGGGTATTTAGGCTCTGCGTTTCCTGTTTGTGTGTGGGACATCCTTGTTGCTGGTGACTGTGGTCACATGAGACAGTAAGATTGAGGCTGTGTCATGTACCACAAGGAGCAATAAATGCCCACACCGGGTTATATTTGAACTCTCTGCCTCTGCCCCCTTGCTTGGTCAGGCCGCTCAGCGGTCAGTCTCACACTTGTAAATGTAGTAATTCTTGATGAAAATGTGTGAGTTTGGTAACAGTACAAATACAAGTTAAAATAAAGAGACACCAAGAAACAGAGACAAGACTTAAAGTACTTGTTACAGTAACCATAGTAAATGTTATTTGTTGCAGTGACAGAGCCTCCGGTCGGGGGGGCATGGTGAGTGATGCCAGCCTGTCAACTCACAGGGCCTCGTGCTTCCTGGCAACAACATCTTTATAATGTTGTGACACTCAGCTTGTCCTGTCAGCACCCCCAACCCCCCTGCCTCTCCTCTGGCAGATATCAATGGAGCTAATGGTCGGAAGTGTTTTACTGCCTCCATCCCTCACTGCTGCGGGCCTACAGGAGGGGATTAAATATAGGTGTTTTCCTACTGTGTGTGTGTGTGTGTGTGTGTGTGTGTGTGTGTGTGTGTGTGTGTGTGTGTGTGTGTGTGTGTGTGTGTGTGTGTGTGTGTGTGTGTGTGTGTGTGTGTGTGTGTGTGTGTGTGTGTGTGTGTGTGTGTGTGTGTGTGTGTGTGTGTGTGTGTGTGTGTGAACATCCCATCGGAACGGTGTGTACGGTAGTCAGAAATCAATGCGATGCTATTAGTAACAATGCCTCCTCCCATCGCAGACTGTATATCACTTCATACAGCAGGGAGTAACAATACCATCACTGAGAAAAAACCTACTCACTTTTCCATCAAAATGTTTAGTTCAGTAGAGTGATGGAGAAATATATTCTTATTTACTCTATATAAGCCACATGTGGGTGATGCACAATTCTCCTTAAACCCTGGACTACTTTCAATGCCAGTGTTACTCTTTTCTGCAGTACCTCTGCCATGCAACATGGGCTTAACTAAGGTGGTTTTGTAGGTATTTTTACTCAAATTTGTAACATTGAGGGACACACCCATCCATCACAAGTTGTATTTTATAATTTAGGTGAAATTACACTTTAAGACAACAGTACCGTGACACGTGCTGATGTGATTCAATGTCCCTTGTCAGGTTGGTTTTCTAAATTCTGCATGTGTTGTCATGTTGCTGAAGATGTTTCTTCATGTGCTTGGTACATTTAGATTTGTTATATTTGCATCGTTTCTGAAGCGCATTTCTTAAATGAAGTGTTTTGGGCCGTTGTAGTGCGTTTGCACCTGTTACATTTGTTCAGTAGTTTTTCCATATTAGTATTCATAGTTACTCTTATATCCGAATTTAGTTCTATCCCTAGATAGACATGCCATTTGGAAACCATTTAAAATCGAAGGTGGATAGCAGATTCTGAGAGCAGGTTTGAGAAACTGGCATGACCTCTGATTTGTGCCAATTAATACAGTAACCAGACACTTTAGAATATACTTCCATAACTTCTAATAATGCTTTGATGGAGTTTGTCGGATCCTGACTCAGTGATAAATGTCATCCGCGTAAAGAAAAAGCTTATGATCCCTGCCACCTCCAGCAACTCCTTCTCTTCTTGAATCCTCTCTAATAATTGCGGCCAACGGTTTAAGGAAGATCGTAAATAAAAGTTGACTGAGGCTGCATCCCTGGCGGGTTGATCTGGATATGTCAAAGAACTGGGATATCAACCCATTAGTAAAAACTGCAGCTTTAGGGCCTGAGTACAAAACTCTTATCCATCTACAGAAGTCATCCCCAAACCCCATCCTTGTCATTGTTGAAAGTAAAAATGCCCATTTCACCCGGTCAAAAGCCCTTTGAGCGTCTTGGGATATGGCTGATACAGGTTGTGGATTATTTCTATTCATCCAAATTAAATGTAATAGTCTTCTCATGTTATCAGTTGAGGATCTATTTTTTATAAATCACACTTGGTCTTTATGGATGATCTTTGGTAGTATCTGATCCAATCTCAGAGCTAGTGTCTTAGATAATATGTTGTTGCAGTCAACATTTATGAGGCTAATAGGTCTGTAATTAGCTGGGTCCATTAAGTCTTTATCCTTTTACGGTATTAGGGATATAATGGCCTTATTAAGGCTTTCCTGGAGTGAGCCGTATTGGAATATGATCTCCTCTTTGAATTTTTTCGTGTCATCCATGTTGTCAGACAAAAAATGTAAAATCTCTAGTTGAAAGTATTGATCAGCATCTCTGAGACCTGTATACGATTGGCTACTGTCTGGAGATTCCAGCCCATTGGCTCGAGGTGATGGCTACATCATGCAGGAGGCAGAGGCCCTGATGTTTTTTAATTGTTTGTTTGTAGCCTTTATTCAACCAGGTGAAAATCCCATTGAGATCAACGATCTCTTTTTCAAGGGAGACCTGCAGCACATTGGTTACACATAAAAACAACAGACATCAATCCAACATAATTACAGGGGTATAAATTAGCAACCTATTCACAATGACAGGTATCTAATAACATTTCATCTATCCGAGCTTTAAAATGATGCAAGGGAACCAAAATGCTCAGTTTAAAAAATGTTTGCATAGTGTTCCAAGCTAGAGGAGCAGCACACATAAAAGCTTTAGTACCTAAAACAGTCCTAGCCCTTGGCACATGTAATAAAAACACATCCTGGGATCTCAGGCAATAGCTACTTGCCAATCTATGTGAGATCAAAGAGCAGATATAAGGTGGTAGTTTACCCAGCATGGCTTTATAGATAAACATGTACCAATGACTGAGCCTCCGAACAGTAAGTGATGGCAAACCTGCCTTGGCAAACAGTGTACAGTGATGAGTCAGTGCTTTACAGTTAGTAACAAATCTCAGCGCACTGTGATAGGCGGCATCTAAAAGTACCCGCTTGCCGGTGCTACGCTATATGGAAAGGCCACCAAAAACTGGCCTGGCCGCTTGAGGACGATTAAGGACGCTTAAACGGGGCTACCCGCTGCAGTGGAAATGCGCCATTACTGTCAGTGTTCGACATGAAGCTAGAAGCTACCTTACAGTACACAGTTGATCCGGAGTCCTGTCAATTAAAGTGTTTTATAGTTAGCTTAGCTAAGCATCAACCTAGCACTGAAATATATGGATGTTATGTGACAGTATTTCTGAGAAAAAGTCAGCTGAAATGGTGGCATAGTTGCCACTGCCTTACGTGTCAACAGCATGTTTGAACGTATTTGCAGCAGTAAATGTGGCTGTTTGGCCACTGACGTTGCCATAACAACACCTGAATTTAAATATGCAACCTCTTTTTGTGACAGTTTTTTGCAAGAAATTATAATTTTTCGGAATGATATTCCTATTGACAGCTAGTTTTTATGTGAACATTATGAGATAGACAGCCAGAGAGAATAAATGAAAAACAGTTATGAAATACTATGACAAAACAAGAATACAGTTTAAGTGATTTGTAAAATACCCATAATAAAAAATCTGCTTACCGTTCGGTTTCATATGGGTGTTGAGAGATGTATCCATAGATCTCTTCATTTTGCTCTCAAAGTGCACCAGATTGATGCTTTTAACTGCAATATTTTAAAGAAAATCTTCCCGGACGAGAATGCCCCCGGACCCCCCTAGAGGAGGTTAGGTCCATGGTGTTTACATGCTTATTTAGCCATCTCAGCTAATGGAGAAAATGCTAAATCTGCTAGGGGACGAAGATCCCCGGATTTTATTCAAGGAGATTTGGCTGGCGTGTTGGCTGGACAACACGCCTTTCACGGAGCCCCGTGCCTTGGCTGAGGAAGCGGATCGTTTTTTCCTGGCTACACAACAGCCCGGTGCAGAGACGTTAGCCGCGACGCTCAGTGGCCCGTCTGTAGGCAAGAAAGCATGGCGGAGGCCGGACACGGCAGTTTCGAGCCGGCGTGGGGACACCGGAGAGTGCTTTTACCATGCAAGTTTCGGGACAATGGCTAAGAAATGCATCACTCCTTGCAGCTACAAACCCCCGGGTAACGGAGGGGCCGGCGCTCAGTAGTGGCCCTGAGCGTCGGTGGCACGGGCAGGCTCCTTTTCGTCAGCGACAGCGTTTCGAGGGGCCTGTTTCTGTGTGACACGGGCGCTCAACGGAGCGTAGTTCCCGCGTAGAGTGAAGACATCGCCCGTGGTGGGCACGGACCGCGGTTGACGACGGCTAACGGCGGTCCCATTCGCACGTACGGCGTGAGGCCTATGTGTTTGTGCATCAGAGGACAGCATTTCAGCTGGGATTTTGTGACAGCGGACATTTATTTTCCCCTCCTCGGAGCGGATTTTTTGTGTGCTCATGGACTCTTAGTGGACGTTAAGAATAGGCTTTTGGTTGATGCCTTAAGGTTTTCTTCCCTTGTGTGCACACTTGGCAGCGCAGCGTACGACGGGCTGTCGGGCTCGCTGTCGGGGGCAGACACGTTTCTCAGACTGTTGGCCGAGTTTCCGGACCTGTCGCTGCCCACCTTCTCTGCACTTTCCACTAAGCATGGCGTGGAGCACCACGTCACTACCGAGGGGCCTCCTTTCTACGCCAGGGCCCGGCGGATGAAACCCTCTAAGCTGGCTGTGGCGAGGGCGGAGTTCGCAACCATGGAGCGCCTGGGCATTGTCCGCCGCTCCGACAGTCCTTGGGCTTCCCCCCTGCACGTCGTCCCCAAACCGAACGGCGGGTTCCGCCCGTGCGGGGATTACCGCCGACTCAACGACGCCACTACGCCTGACCGCTATCTGGTGCCGCACATTCAGGACTTTTCGGCGCATCTGGCCGATACGGTGGTGTTTTCCAAGGTGGACCTGGTGCGTGGATACCACCAGGTGCCCATGCACCCTCTGGACATTCCCAAGACAGCAGTGATAACACCTTTTGGACTTTTTGAGTTCCTGCGGATGCCTTTTGGGCTCAAGAATGCCACTCAGACGTTCCAGTGCCTGATGGATTCGGTGCTGCGGGACCTGCCGTTTGTGTTTGTCTACCTCAGCGACATACTCGTCGCCAGCGCTTCAGTGCAGGAGCACCTGTCCCACCTCCGAGCCCTTTTCACGCGGCTCAACGAACACGGATTAATCATCAATCCTGCAAAGTGCCAATTCGGGGCATCTGACATTGATTTCCTGGGGCATCGCCTCACCAAGGGTGGTGCGACACCTCTGCCAGTGAAGTTGGAGGCTGTTGCGGCTTTTCCTCGCCCGCTCACAGCCCCGTCGCTCCGTGAGTTTCTGGGGATGGTGACCTTCTACCACGGTTTCATCGCCCGGGCCACGCACATCATGCGGCCGCTGTATGAAGCGTTGAAAGGCAAGACCCCCGTCCAGGCGATCGACTGGACAGCAGAGGCGGACGTCGCTTTTGCCGGGGTCAAGACTGCGTTGGCTCAGGCGGCTTTGCTGGCACACCCATCATCTACGGCTACAATCTCCATCACCACGGACGCGTCGGACTACGCGGTCGGCGCAGTGCATGAGCAGAGCGCCTGGCAGCCGCTCGCCTTTTTCAGCCACCAGCTGACGCCCAGAGAACGCAGGTACAGCGCCTTTGACCGTGAGCTCCTGGGTCTTTATTTGGCCGTACGGCACTTCCGTTTCATGCTGGAAGGCCGGAAGTTTACGGCGTTTGTCGACCACAAGCCGCTCACTTTCGCCATGTCTAAAGTGGCGGAGCCTTGGTCGGCGCGTCATTAAGCACGTGGCTGGCAAGTCGAACCTGGTTGCTGATTGCCTCTCCAGAGTCGTAATCGGTGCAGTCCAGTTGGGCCTGGACTATGATCGCATGGCGGCAGACCAGGTCACAGACCCCGGCGTCCAGGCTCTGAAGGTGGGGGGCGAGGGGCTGCGCTTAGAGGACGTGGTGTTTGGCGACGCGGGCGTTACCCTCCTGTGTGATGTCTCCACGGGCCTGTCACGGCCAGTCGTTCCCGCCAGCTGGAGGCGTCCTGTGTTCGAGGCTGTGAACGGACTGTCACACCCCGGCGTTAAGCCTTCGGAGCGCTTGGTGGCCGCGAAGTTCGTCTGGCATGGGCTGAAAAAGGACGTGAGGACTTGGGCTGGTGAGTGCGTGGCTTGTCAGCGAGCTAAGGTGCACCGCCACCACCTTTATTAGGCCGGTCGGTACGATACACATTATAACCATTTAAGGATATGTCAGAGGCCAAAATAGATTTATTTAGCCATGTTTCTGATAAAACAATGACGTCAGCGTCAGTCGAGCTTGCCCAAATGCGGACAAAATCTAGTTTACCTAACAGACTGCGCACATTCAAGTGGATGAGACCCAACCCAGACCTAGCTTTAAAATCAGCAGGAGTAGCGATCTGACTACTACTACTGGGCGGACCAGGGTTAGGTTGTACATTTCCTGACAGTAATAAAAACAACCAAAAACAGGCATCTTTTCCTCTTAAACGACACACATACATTGTCGTCTACTTTATAATCACCGGAAAAGTCTGCAAGAGTGTGATTAGAGCTTAAAAAGCGGTCCTGAAGAACCATCAACGCAGGAAAACAAAAAAGACAAACATATTTTGTTGAACTGATTGCCTGTGACAAGGTAACCGGTAATTGTTTGTGTAGCACTCCCGATCCTTTGCAGGGGATGCTCACCGCGGACGGCGGAACAGAAATGAATCCAGTAGACTTCTCAGGATGAATAGAATTCTGCTCACCGTCCAAGACAGCCAAAAGCCGATATTCCCTTCCCGTTATGAAGCGAAGCGGCGTCACTCACAGAGCCCGGGAAACTAGAGGTGGGAGGCCCGGAGATGCAGGGCTGAAGAAAGACAGCAGGCCTATCCGGTGAATCCTTCAGATCCCAAAGCCAGATATATCCGGCGTGGAGGCGCTCCAGGTCTTACGCGATATCTCCACAGCAGCCTGGCGTGGCTGCGCACCGGTCTCACCCCGATGTCTAGAAAACTCCACTGCACAGCAGCCCGGCGTCGCGGCGCTGCTTTCCCACCGCGATGTCTTCAAGGTGGATAAAGTCCTCCGCACAGCAGCTCAGCAGCTCAGCGTCACAGCGTGGCGGCTCTCCTGTCTCTCCGCGATGTCTTCGGGGTAAAACCTCCTGAGCACAGAAACACCGGAAAATATACATTTCTCAAGCTCTATCATATTCATAATTCATAAAATAATGTGTCTTACCAGAGAAATCCATTTGCCAGGCTTCAATTGACCAAGAAGAATGAAGTGTGCCATTCAAGACAGTTTTTAACTTGCAATGTCCTCTTGCTGCTTATTAATCTTGCATATGGCTGTAAAGTGATGTATCTAAATGTATTAATGAAACATCTGGGAGAAGCTTGTCTGTTGCACATTGTGGTTTATAATGTATTGCATGTATTTTGCAACAATAGAAAAACTGGTTCAGGTGCCATGGTCACACCTATAATAATAAAAGCCAAAGAGCATGGCTGTGTGGTGTTGAAAGCCTTCAGCATAATGTACTTCAGTTGTGTATATATTAAACACGCCCACTGTGCAAGCGCCATCTCAAAGCCCGTGATTTGTCAAGGACAGCAGAGGTTTCCATTAACGAAACATTAGACGTCCTCACACATGCCTCTCTACTCTACAAACCATAGCTTTGTCTTCATTAGGCCCCCCTGACAATCTCCCACCATGCCTCAAAGTGGGCCATTACCGGACCCCCTAACACCATAGTGCCCCGCACCGGGCACTAATAACTGTCTGAGCCCCCTGCACTCCGCTGGAGGCCAGGAGGTGCAGGAGAGTTTAGCACAGTAGATAGTAGGATGAGGTTGTTAAGTTGTCTCATAAATGCCTTTTATATGTAGCTACCCACACGCAGCTACTCCCTGTGCTATTGTTGCCACTTAAGATATTATTTGGCACCTGCAGCGTGGGGAGGCTGGCTGTTGGAGAGAGAAAGAAAGAAGAAGAGGGAATGAGTGGCTGTGTACAGAGACTCGTGTTCCACAGCCCTGCATTCAGATCACAAGGACAAAGCTGCAGGAAGTCAATGAACCACGGCTATACAAACATCTCTGCGTCAAAACATACAAAACCAACCAACCACCTTATTAAAAAACATTTTTCATGCAGTACGCACTGAAGCATCCACTGATCACAATAGTGTGACCTTTGCTATTCTGCTGCTCCTGGAGGAGCTTGATGCACCACAGACATCATGTTCCAAACAAGAAATCAAGGCTGAGAGCTATGAAACTAGCATAAAGAGAACTACAGAACACTGTGACCATGAAACTTATATTTAAAAAAGGGAAACGATCCTCAACAAAACGTTCCTCTTGTAGCCTCGCAAACGACATGCTCTGTTAGCATCCTGTTCCCTTTCAACGGGCAGCGTCTCTATGAACCATGACCACCATCTGTAACCATGGATACTTGGTTTACTCAACCACAGAGATGGCAGATCAATATCTGGTCATGTTAGTGTTAACAACTTTGTGTGTGAATTATACTTATTTTGATGCCAATACTTTTGTACTTTTTCTTAAGAAATGTTTTGAGTGCAGGACTTTTACTTTTAACAGAGCAATTTTCTATTGTTACTTTTCCTAAGGTACAGCATCTGAGTTCTTCCCCCACTGGTGCTGAGGTGTTTGTATATTCATTGAGTGCTGCTCCATTCCAAAACATTTTTTGAGAAAATTACTCTATTTTACCACACAGCATTTTTTAACAGCTACCGCTATACTTACTAGTTGAGATGATATAAAATCACAGTTAGCTTCTATCAATCATCAACAACATTAAAACACTGCTAAATGTCTGCTAATGTTTCACATAACTGTATTAGGTTAGTTGAAAGCAATAATATTACTTTTAAATGAAAAAATGCAGGTTCAACTTAATATTAATGCTTTCAGCTAACCTAATACAGTTATGTGAAATCTGTTGACATAATACATTTAATTAAAGTGTCAGTTTTTCAGTGTATAGACAGGGTCATGCAGGACATTTGACTTTAATAGAGTTTGTTGGATAGTTGCAATAGGAAATCAAACACTTATTTTGCCTCCATATAATACTGAGGACATAAAAAGCAGCAGCAGCTGAGCACTTGTTGCTTCGCTGTCACACGCTGCGAAGCTGCTTCTGCACTAACTCCCTCTCGGCTGGTGTCAGGCGTCGTGTTTCTTCTCTCCTCTTGTCTTACTCTCAGAGCTCGATCCTTGTCTGGGAGGCTTTATCTCAACCTGTCAAGCTCTCGACTTCCAGCCTGCACAGATAGCAACATCACATCCTGCCTTTGACAGATATCAATGATGGGGAGAGATTTCTGCCTGTGATACTCCTCACAATGTGCTGTCAGAATGCAGCAGGATCTGTGATAGTGCAGGCTGTGCAGGAACATCAGCAGATAGACATTCCAGGTCTGTTTTTGGGTTGTGGCTCTGACACTTGGAGGATGATGGACGGAGGAGGAGATGCTGAGAGAGCTGTCATTCTCTGAGCGGACCACAGGGGGGGGGGGGAGGTGATGACTTAACATAGCCCTCTATTACCTCATTCACACCAACGCAACCCCGGTTCAAGCTCCGTGCTAGAGCTTTTCAGGTTCAGAACCGGTTCTTCGGTTTAGCTCCGGCTCTTTTCATACTGCCCAGAGTCCGACTGGTGCTGCGTCATTGCGTCATCGTTTGCGTCATGACGTAACTGTTTGCGTGCCTGCTTCATAAAGCCAAAGCGGGTGGAAACCCCTCACAGCTGACACCGACAACAACAACAATGGCCGATTGTGCTCCAGCTTCCTCTGTACCTCTTCAGAAGACCAGATTCCCAGTAGGTAGCTGGTCTCTTCAGTGGACCACTGCTGCTTGTTAAGTTTCTCCATCGTTGTGTACAAACTGGATAAAACGCCGGCTTTTTGTTGTTGTTCAGGAGTTGATCCCGCCCCTGCCCCTGCCTCGACGTAAGCGTGACGTATGCGGTGCTTTTGCTCTAGCCGAACAATTTTTTGGTGCTTGAAACAAACCGGATTCCGGAGCTAAGAGGCTGCTCCGCTGCGGTGTGAACAGGAAAACCCGTTGCTTTTCAAGCTCCAGCTCCGAACCGTCCTGAAACACCGTTGGTGTGAATGAGGTATTAGACACAGTGAGGCAGAAACACTCCTACTGGTATGACGCTATTATTGTGGAAATCATAAGTTTAATTTCACTTACTGACTTTGGTATCCAGGACATCTTATCATACTGTATATTTTGCATTTAAAAAGGGCTAACGCTTATTTGTAAAAGCTTGGCCTTAAAAAAACAATGTTATATACCCAGGATATTCAAAATTCGAAATAAGTACTCTAAGTATTTTAGTTGAACTGCTGTGTCCCAAGTCATGTTTGCTCAATTTCAAGATATCTTCAGATATACAAAATAAATAAAATACAAACAAATTCCACATTTGTGTCACCATTGTATATTCCCATTATTAATGTTCCTCACCACATTTGTATTTGTGTTATGAATTAAAAACATTTGTTTTTGTGTTATTAATTAAAAACATTTTTTACATAAAGTTTTTAAAACCGTGTGTGTCCCACGTTTGAATGTTACATTTCATTACATTGCATTTAGCTGACGCTTTTATCCAAAGCGACTTACAATAAGTACATTCGACCAGTAAGATACAAACTTAAAAAAAAACAGAATCATATACTGTAAGTACATCAGGTTTTATAGAGCCAAAACATTTCAAGTGCTACTCAACTGGCTTTAGATAAGCTAGCCCTTTATTAGTATATAAGTGCGTTGTTAATAATTCTATCGCTCGAAGTGGAGTCGAAAGAGATGAGTTTTCAGTCTGCGCCGGAAGATGTGTAAGCTTTCTGCTGTTCTGATCAATGGGCAGCTCATTCCACCATTTTGGAGCCAGGATAGCAAACCCACGTGTTTTTGCTGTTGGGAACTTGGGTCCCCCTCGCAGTGCGGGTGCAGCGAGCCGTTTGGCTGATGCAGAACGGAGTGCACAGGCTGGGGTGAACAGTTTAACCATGTCCTGGATGTAGGAAGGGCCAGATCCATTCGCAGCATGGTACGCAAGTACCATTGTCTTGAAGTGGATTCTAGCAGTTACCGGAAGCCAGTGAAGGGAGCGGAGGAGCGACGTGGTGTGGGAACATTTAGCGAGGAGAGATTTAAAAATATGCATAAATAAATAAATAAATAAATAAATGTTAACTGGTAAAATAAGATATGAATGAACAACACAAATAAAATAAGTTACATTTATTTGTTATTGGCTATGGTAGGTTATTGGAAATGTTCACATATTTGATGAATAAAATGCAAACCGATCTTTTTCATATGTGTTTAGAGTTGTACCCCCTAGATCAGTCTCTAGTAATTGAGTGCTCAAAGTGCACCAGATTGAAGCATTTTACTTTAAAATGTTAAAAAAATCTTCCCGGGGGCTACCCCCGGACCCCCCTAGAGGATTCGAAGTCCACCCCCCAATTAAAACATGTTATAATACTAAATACATTTGAAGCCTTTTGTATAAGCTGTCCACCATGTCAATATGTTTCTCTTTTTGTAGTGTATTGGTCTTTTGTAGAGGTTTTTCATTGCCAGCTAAAATCTTGCCTCTAGGGCAGCAAATTGGTCAGAACCAGCCCTGGTGTCATCCCCACAGCACCCCCCATTTGAAACATTTTCCCACGGTTATGTGCTCCGCAGTACCTGAGCGTGCTCCACTAGCACCCCCCCGGTCAACATCTTCAAAATTCTGTGCTATATATAAAAATCGCTGGCCCGCGAAAGTGTCTATTGGATACATTTTGGCCCTTGGACAAATGTAGTTGGTGATCCCTGGTCTACAAGAAGCAGAATAAGAATCATTTAAGGAGGAAGTGAGGAACAGGCACATGCTCATGAGGACCGGGCTAGTGCTCGTGAGCAGGAAACTGAGATGGAGCGTTTAAGGTTAACTACAGTGGTGCGGGAAGCTGAATTGCAACAAAAGCGTTACAAGTTGGACCTCATCCAAGAGGGTAAGCTTTCTTCTGGGCTGTCCCCAGCAACTTTTGATGTAGCTTATAACTTGAGGTTGTTATCGAAATTCGATGAGAAGACTGTAGATTCTTTTTTTGGACTTTTTGAGTGACTTAGCCAAAGACGACAGTGGTCTGATTCGGAGAAAACATTGCTATTACAGTGTGTGTTAACTGGTAGGGCTCAAGAAGCATTTTCTGCATTAAGTATGGCTGACAGTGAAGATTACTTAAGGGTACAGACTGCAGCGCTAAAAGCTTATGAGTTGGTGCCTGAGGCCTACCGTCAGCAGTTCAGGAAGCTAAGGAAGTCAAAAGGACAGACTTATGTTCGGGAGCTGACGATAAAATTCAATCGATATCTGCTTCCGAAGTAGTAAATCTTAATGATTTGAGGGAACTGTTCCTTCTTGAACAATTCAAAGTTATCCTTCCAGAACGCGTTGCTACGTACTTGAATGAGCATAAGGTTAAAAATGTAACAGACGCTGGGGTGTTAGCTGATGAATACATGTTAACACACACTATTCATTCAGGGGAGAGATTTTAATGGGGGAGTAGAAATAACTGGTCTGGTGACCCCAGAGGTAGAGTGGGTGAAGTGTTAAGGTCAGAGCAAAAGTCTTTGCATGGCTGGAGGGATAAAGTAGATCTAAATACTTGCAACTTTTGTTTGGGTAATGGTCACTGGAAAAATGAATGCCCGGAACTTAATGCAAAAACCAAGGGACTCCAAGATGGCCAGGTTCCCAGGCCTGTTGCCCTTGCAGCTCCTGCCCACAAAGTTGCTAGGGATGAGGCTATAGCTGCGGTTAAACTCCATACTGCCCGCAACCAGTTGTTGCTGCGGTTTCTAACTTAGGGACTAGCCCTGCAGGAGGTGAAACCTCGCCCCTCCCTGATAGCAGAGGAATTTGATCCAGGTTATGCTCCTTTTATATGTCAAAGTTATGTGTCTTTGCAAGGAAGTGACAAGAAATTCCTTGTTAAGATACTGAGAGACACAGGTGCTTTGGATTCGTACATCGTTGGTGTTGTCCTGTGATTTACGGCAGGGTGAGGTTGCCATGGGAGTCTGGCCTTCTTTGCCTGTTCCATGAGTGGCAGTCATCCTGGGTAATGATTTGGCTGGTGGCAGACTGTGGCCCGATGTGCTTCCTTCACCAGTGGTATCCTCCAAGCCAGTGTTGTGAGAACTTGCTGACCCTGAGAAAAAGCTGACAAAGGTATTTCCAGCATGTAACACATTTTGTTCAGCTTGTGCAGTAACACAAGCCTAGGCCTATAAAGAGCAAGACCCAAAAGGCAATTCGGGGAATGTTGTTTTTTCGCTGCCTGTTGTTCCATTGTCTGTCTCTCGTAGTGAGTTGGTGAAGCTCTTGTCCCAGGTTCGCCCCGCCGAGGAAATCACCAAACCCAAACCAGCGGTTAATGAGATGGTCCCTGTTTCTACAGCCTTTCCATTTAGACATCCGACATCTCAAAGGTTCCGAAAATACCTTTACAAGCCATCATTAAGATTAAATAGGAAAATAAATCATAGAAAATTCAGATTCTTTTTTTTTAAATACACGCCAGAAGGGTGACGCCTTGACCAGTGTCAAATATTCTCATATGGAGGTTTGTAATGGCCATACGTGATGTATTTCCCCCCTTGTTTACAATTCAATACAGTCATGAAAATTGCTTAGTTGCGTGTACTTCCCCCTGTGTGCAGCATTTGATTGTGTTACGGCTGGGTCAAGAGTTCAGGACCTACAATGGCAGAGACAAGGTGGATGCAGTCTTGAACAAAGTTTAATAAGGGGAACAAAGGAAACGGAGCAACTAAAGAACAATCCACAAAACGAAGGTGGATCTAGTCAACGCTGGTGGCGGCGGCAGGACTCAGGCTGGCTCGGGCAAACACTGGGCAAAGCAGAGGAAAAAACGAGGTTACAGTTCAACAAAAAACTCAGCAAGAGAAATCACACTTAAGCTAGAATAGACTACGACGATCAGCTCTACCGAGTGAGACGGAATTATCTGAAGTGTGAACATGACCGGGGTTTTATGGAGGAGTTGATTAGGTGAGAACAGGTGCTCCCCATTGTGAACCAGTTGCGCGTTCTAACGAACACCTCACTGCACGAGAGAGAGAGAGAGACCCCCCCACTTTACATGTTTTTCTTTCTGTATAGGCTACACTTCTTGTCTTTTGTTATAACCGGTGTCAGATGCCTGTATCTGACAGATGCTTTAACTCTTCATTAAACAACACAACTTTCGTTTAAACCTCTATATTTGTTTATTTCTTACCAATAGGTGATTCATTGTGAAATTTTCAGCAAGTCGTTGGTAAAAAAAGCATTTTGCAGAACTTGGAAATCTTTACGGATATCAAACGTGCTAGATAGCATGCACATTCTTTATTGTGGAGTTTTGATGCTCCTCTCTTTCGGAATATACTTTTTCTTTTTTTACTTTTTACAGGCTTTGGACTGTTGAATTAGACTGTTGAATTTGACCAGGCCTATTCAAATGGCGGCCCGCGGGCCAGATGCGGCCCAGAACCAACTCTCGAGTGGCCCAGCGTCCCTTGGCCAAATTCCTACACTGGTACAGACCATGAACGCAACACTCCGCGTTGCATAGAAACTACCAAGCACGTTTTTTGAAAGTGCATCTAGTGGTGCTAGCAACGGTGGTCCTATGATAGCAACTCTCTCTCAACTCTGAAGCGTAAACAGAGACAAAACGTTCATTGATCTTGTGGAGCAGATGCACGCAAGCTGGACCTTTTCGCGACCGACTTGAGTACGGGTCGGATGCTGCATTTCCCGACGCTCCTCAAACACATCACATCCCCGGCACAAATCACGGATGTGATGACAGATTTCATTGCGAGGTTGAAAGAGAACTTTGCCGGTCGATTGGATGGACTTGCTCTGCCCACAGAGGTGATGGGCTTTGCCATAGACCCCTTCACTGTTGCAATAGAGGGGGACGTATCAACCAGAGTAAAGGAAGTGGTCGCCTGCATCGACAAGGGGAACATGCATTCATCCGTAATGGCACAAGAGCAGCGTACTAACGGACCGGCGAAGTTTCGGAGTGATGTCAAAAAACAGCAGTTCCCTAACGTTCAGAAAGTAGTGATCTGTGTGCTCAGTATGTTTGGATCAACATACAAATGTGAATCAAGCTTTTCACACATGAACTCAATAAAAAGTATCACTCGCTGCTCCCTGACTGACAGCACTCTTCACCAATGTTTTAGGATTGACATCCTATGAGCCAAAAATCACTGCCCTTGTTCAAAACTAAAAATGTCACTTCTCCCATTGAGAAAGTCAGCGATGACAAATCACAAATGAGGTGATAGTAAACACCTAGTTTACTATAGTAGACGTGTAGTGTAGTATTCATTCATATGTAGTTACCCTTATCCCGTGTTATGGGTTTGTGCACTGAAGGGTTTGACAGTTCTTTCTGTATTCATTTTAATGCACTTTGTAATGTGTCTGGGTAAAATGTGACCAAAACGTATGATTTTTTTTGTTTTTACTTGAAAAGTGAAAAAATAGTATTGCTATAGTACTACCTCGTTTTGTTACATTGGAGCTCTTTAACTGTTTGTTAATGCACTTTTTGATGTGCATGTGTCATATGTATCCAATTTTTTATTTTGTATGTGAGGATATTTATTAAGACTGCTATTATTGTATTCAGTTAAATGCACTTTGTGATGTGCCTGGTTCTGTTAAATTAATGCTAATTTGTTGTGTTTTTATGCACTTTTTGACGTACCTTTGTTGGATGAACAATTAATAAAGATTGCATGTTTTTCATCGCAGTAATATGTGTTGGCTTAACATTTGTCATTACCCGCTTTTTACAGGCCGCTGAATGTCTGGCCCAGCTGAATTTTGTAGTTCTAAAATCTGGCCCAACTGAATGTGTAATTGAATAGCCCTGAATTAGACTGTTGAATTAGACTTGAATTAGTTGAAAACTCATTACTTTGAGCTTATTAAACTTGATTTTGACTTACTTTTGACAAAAATTACTTTTCTCAAAGCATACAATTATTAATCATTAGCTTTAATAAAAACATAAATGGAATCAGGAAAATTAACCAATTGGATATTAATTCATTTGGTGTCATACTATTTAATATAAACGCATTTTTAATGTTCATTGTTATTATAATTCATGCCGTTAAAACTACGCATGACAGTAGATGACAATAAGATGCAATAAACTATACTTATATAGAGTTTGGTTTAAAATGGGATAAAAGCCAAAGTTATTAATGATATTTGAAAGGGTTTGATGAGCATAAGCAATCAATCAATCAATCAATCATCAATCAATCAATCAATCAATGTTTATTTATATAGCCCACTATAACAAATGTTACATTTGTCTCAGTGGACTTCACAGTTTGTACAGAATATCAGTATGACAATACGACACCCTCTGTCCTTAGACCCTCACATCGTACAAGGAAAAACTTCCAGAGAAAACCCACAGTTTAAAGGGAAAAATGGGAGAAACCTCAGGGAGAGCAACAGAGGAGGGATCCCTCTCCCGGGACGGACAGACGTGCAATAGATGCCGTGTATAAATTGAAAAGATAATACATTTGCAACTTAGCTAGTCCAAATGTTTGGAAATGCATGTGTGTATAATAGGAAGATGAATCCACGAGGATATCCATCCAGGACTTATGATCCAGGACCACAGCCACGACTCAAGATCCAGGAATCGCGATCCATGACACAGGACCGCAGGATCATCCATGACTCCGGATCCCGGCGTATATAGACACCAAAAAGAAAGACATTTGGGGAAGCTGGGTTAATCGTAACATGAGAGTACACAGGTATAGACAGAGAGAAGGAAGAAGTAAGATGTCCCCCGACAAACTAAGCCTATATCAGCAAAACTAGGGGCTGCATCTAATCAGCCCTAACTATAAGCTTTATCAAAAACGAAGGTCTTAAGCGCACTCTTAAAAACGGATAGGGTGTCTGCCGTCCGAACACAAACTGGAAGCTGACTCCACAAAAGTGGAGCTTGATAAGAAAAGGCTCTGGCTCCCATTGTACTTTTAGAGACTCTAGGAACAATCAACAACCCTGCATTCTTGGAAACGCAATGCCCTAGTAGGACAGTAGGGTATAATGAGTTCTTTAAGGTAAGATGGCGCCTGCCCATTAAGGGCTTTGTAGGCAAGAAGAAGAATTTTAAATTCTATCCTGTGTTCTATAGGGAGCCAGTGTAAGGCAGCCAGAACAGGAGTAATGTGGTCCCTTTTCCTAACTCTGGTTAGTACACGAGCTGCAGCATTTTGAATCAACTGAAGCGACTTGACTGACTTCTTTTTACACCCTGATAATAAGGAATTACAATAATCCAGCCTTGAAGTAACAAATGCATGGACTAGTTTCTCTGCATCGTTTTGAGGCAAGATATGCCTGATTTTTGCAATGTTACGTAGATGGAAGTAGGCGGTCCTTGAAATTGATTTTATGTGGGTGTTAAAGGATAAATCCTGATCAAATATAACACCAAGATTCCTTACAGTCTCACTGGAGGCCAAATTAATGCCATCCATAGTTAGTATATCTTTAGATAATTTGTTTCGTAGATTCTTCGGGCCAAGTACAATAACTTCAGTTTTGGTCGTGTTTAACATCAAAACATTTAAGGTCATCCACGTTTTTAAGTCCTTGAGGCGGTCTTGAATTTTATTTAGATGATTAATTTCATCAGGCTTGATTGATAAATATAGTTGAGTATCATCCGCATAACAATTAAAGTTTACAGAATGATTCCTTATAATATTGCCTAACGGAAGCATATATAGTGTGAACAAAATAGTTCCAAGCACTGAGCCCTGTGGCACTCCATGGCTAACTTTGGTTTGCATGGAAGATTCATCGTTGACACGTACAAACTGAGAGCGTTCAGATAGATAGGACCTAAACCAGCCTAAAGCAGTTCCCTGTATGCCAACTAAGTGCTCTAGTCTTTGCAATAGGATATCATGGTCGATAGTATCAAATGCAGCACTAAGATCGAGCAAGACAAGAATAGAGACAAGTCCCTTGTCTGAGGCTATTAGAATGTCATTTGTGACTTTAACAAGAGCTGACTCTGTGCTATGTTGTGTTCTAAAGCCAGACTGAAAATCTTCAAATAAATCATAGTTTTTTAAGTAATCACACAGCTGTTTTGCGACTGCTTTCTCAAGAATCTTTGAGAGGAACGGAAGATTAGAAATAGGTCTATAGTTGGCTAAAACCTCTGGATCGAGGTTGTGCTTTTTAAGAAGCGGTTTTATCACTGCTACTTTGAATGATTGTGGAACATAGCCAGATAATAAAGACATATTCATAATATTTAATAAAGAAGTGCTAATTAATGGAAAAACTTATTTTAACAGCTTAGTTGGAATCGGGTCTAAGATACACGTTGATGGTTTAGAAGAGAGAATCATTGAATTTAATTGTTCAAGGTTTATGGCTGAAAAGCATTCTAGTTTACTATCTAGTGTAATATTAGAACTTACGTTTCCGGGAGCTGTTGATAACACCATACTGGTCAAAGGCAAGAGGTCATTAATTTTGTTTCTAAGAGTAACAATTTTATCGTTAAAAAACACATAAAATCATTACTACTGAGTGCTATGGGAATAGAAGGCGTAGTCGAGCTGTGGCTCTCTGTTAATTAATAATAATAATAATTACTTTATCTGTTTTAAGTACCAAAGTTGATAAAAACTCAGAGAATTCTGATAAGAATTCTGAATAAGGACCTGGTGCACGGTACACTGTAACAAATAAGATTGGCTGCAAAGTTTTCCAGGTCGGATGCGTAAGACTAAAAACGAAGCTTTCAAAGGAGGTATAATTAAATTTTTGTTTAGTATTGATAAGTAAACTTGAGTCAAAGATTGCTGCAACTCCACCTCCTCGGCCCGTGCCTCGGGCAATATGAGTATTGATATGGCTGGGTGGAGTGGCCTCATTTATGCTGACATATTGTTCATGTCTCAACCAAGTTTCAGTGAGACAGCATATATCAATATTATAATCTGATATTAAATAATTTACCAATATTGCTTTAAATGCTAGAGATCTTATGTTTAAGAGACCACATTTAATCTTCCTGTTTTGTTGCACTGTAGTAGTTGTTACATTTACTTTTATTAGGTTATTATGTATGACACCTCTATTAGGTTTTACCTTAAATTGTCCTTGGCCAGACACACACACCGTTAATATTGGGTATTTTATTGGGTTCGGGATTCCTGTGGATGACTGCCCAGGAGAGAGCGCAGAGAAGCGTGTAAGACTGCGACTCTGCCTCCTGGTCTCAACTCCAGTTTGTCATGGATTAAGTCCACAAAGCCCTGAAATGTTTGCCGAAATGAGATGTGGACCTTCCAAAGTAGGATGAATGCCTTCTCTCTTAATCAGACCAGGTTTTCCCCAGAAGGCTGTCCAATTATTTACGAAGCCCACATTGTTTGCTGGGCACCACCAAGACAACCAGCGCTGAAATTATGACATGCGGCTATACATGTCATCATTGATCAGATTGGGGAGGGGACCAGAGAAGATTACGGTGTCCGACATTGTTTTAGCATAACTACACACCGACGCCACATTAAGTTTGGTGCATTCTGATTGGCGTAAACGAACATCATTACCACCGACGTGAATAACAATCCTACTGTATTTACGTTTATTTTTAGCCAGCAGTCTAAGATGCGCCTCAACGTCGCCCGCTCTGGCCCCCGGAATGCATGTGACTGTGGAGGCTTCGGTCTCTAAATTCACGTGTCTCATAATAGAGCTACCAATAACCAGAGTTGGCTTCTCAGCGGGTGTCTCGCTGAGTGGTGAATATCTGTTAGATATGTGAACGGGTTGATGGGGACCTGCGGGTTTCGCGTTATGCCCCTTCTGAACAGTCACCCAGTCTACCTGCTGCTCGGGAGTTGCCGGGGGACGGCTATAAGGAGCTACCTTTTGCCGGTCCGCACCGGCTAACATGGGCTTTACTGTAGCTGAGTTATTTTCTAAGCTGTGGAGCCGGGCTTCTATGGCTATGATTCCCGCCTCCAACCTAACAACTATACTACATTTAACACATGTATCGGTACCAGTAAAGGAGGTAGGGAAGTAACCAAACATGAGACAGTTAGAGCAGGAAATAGCACCCGAGGGTGGGGAAAGAGCCATGGCTAGCTATCAAGCTAAAGTAGCTACCGTTAGCAAACCCGAAAAGAGTGTAGGCAACTGTGGAGTTACAGTCGCTAAGAGAAGGAGAGTTGTGAGTGCTTAAGCTGTAGTAACGTGTGATTACAATGTCAGGCAGTTGTCGTGATCAAGAGTTTTAAAAAGATCGATTAAGTTAAGATAATAAGCTATCAGCAACAGAACAGGCACACGGGATACCCGGAGATGACAACAACCGGAAGTTACAACATGCTTACCGCAATAGTGGTCCGTGTAGAAACAACATGTCCCCTGGGTAGTCTTTGCTTCGGTCACATACTGTACTTTTCTAAACTCAGAGGCATGTAACTGGAGCTTTCTGAAACCATTGGAATCACACATTGGTTGATCAGGTTTTCAACACACTGACTCCATATCAAAATGTGAGAAATGTAAGTCTATGCTTCAGGACCAAAGTCTGCTCTGCTGCCAGAAGCTGTCATGTCATTTTGTAGAAAAATGTAAATCAGCTTTACATCTTGAATGTTTTGTAGACTCACTGTGACATTTATTGGCAAATAATTTAACAGCCGGACTTTATGTGGAAATCAGAGGCCGACACACCCTTCATCAAAGACACATCAGCCACCAGCCCTGCAAACATACTCCCATAATATTCATACTTTATGGCTGTAGTGTGTTTTTATTTTGGTCTATAATGTTGTTATTTTTTACTGTGGATCACTTCTTATGTTCCTACAGGTATGGCGGATGTTCATGTGGTACTTACATGGTTTATAGGGGTTTATAAAAGTCCTTTTAAATACTTAAATAGGATTTTTAATGACAAATGTATTCTCTTAGACAGTTGAGGTAAAACAAGACCCCTTTTTACAATGATAATCTCGAATAATCCAGCGATGCTTAAGAATTTTACAGGGCTTTTCTTTCAAAAGATGTCATTCTGCATATCTTCGATTGAAGAATTGAAGTCGATCAGTTGCTCAAAATTGTCCTTGTCTTGCACAATGTGATTTGTTTATCAAACCACGGTTCTGCAGGTTTCAATATAGGCTTGTCAGTTTTGTTTCCATTTTACAATAACACTGACAGCTGATCAGTCAATCCCACCTGCTGAATGTGCTGCAGCAGACACTGAAAGAAATGCAGAATGAGAAAACACAGAGGGGGCTGCACAGCCTTGAAGCACTGTGTGTGTGTGTGTGTGTGTGTGTGTGTGTGTGTGTGTGTGTGTGTGTGTGTGTGTGTGTGTGTGTGTGTGTGTGTGTGTGTGTGTGTGTGTGTGTGTGTGTGTGTGTGTGTGTGTGTGTTGTGCAGCAGTAACAGTAACTTTTATTGGCAGTGATGCTCCCTAATGACAGGCTGAGTGATGCTCTGCTGTCGACACACAGAGATGTAGAGGAAAATAAAGCAGAGAGTTATTACTGTGAGGAAGTTATCACGCTTTGAGGCTCACTGTATGGTCTACAGTACTCTGGTAATGTAAAGGAGGACATGTTAGAAAGATTGATTTGAGTTTCTTTGCCATGATCGCCAGTTACACACCTTTTAGTTTTCACTCTGAGTAAGTTCAGTAAGTTGTTAGTGCTGTGAGTTAAAGGCCTACTCACATTTTAGAAGTATGTATTCTCTTACCTGGATTACTGACCTGTCCCCTGCTACTTCTAAAGGTTAATGCGCAGTGTGAACCAGACTTGGCTCGAATGTATATAAATATAAACTAGATCTGTCAACGTTAACGCATTAACGCTCGCAATTAATCTGGAAACCTTAACATATTAAAGAAAAAAAACCCGCAAATTCTAAGATTCTTACCATGTGTTGCACAGCAGGCAACACAAAGGCAAAGGAAGCGGAGGATCGGCACAGACATCAGGAAGAACCAGTATTGGAAGAAGTACTCAGATCCTTTACATAAGTTAAGTACAAATACTATGGTCTTAAAATACTCTGCTTAAAGTAAAATTCCTGATTTCTAAATGTTCCTTAAGTAAAAGTGCAAAAGTATTAGCATCAAAATATACTGAAAGTACAAAAAGTAGTATTATTAGATCAATGTGATACACTTATCAAAAGTACTCGTGATGCAGAATGGATATTTTCATTACATTTTTATGGATGCATTTGTGGTTAAATTATACTGTTTTTAAACACCTAAGAGCATTTTAGTATTGTAGACCTGTCGATTTTAGATACTTGAAATGCTCTGGAGATTAGTTTTAACTGTGAGTGCTGAAATAAATGTAATTGTTACGATTATTGTGTTATGTCACGTTTTGTATGTCTTGTTTTGGGTGTTTTGCTGTTCTCCCTGTCATGTTTTCCTCCTTGTATGTTGTCTGGTCCTTTTCCCTGTGTTTTTCCTCCTGTCGTTAGTTTCCCTGGTGTGTCTAATTTTCTGATTGTGTTCACCTGTGGCCCTTGTGTTTCTCCTCCCCTGCCCGGCTGTTTCTCGTCTTGTGATTACCCCTCCCTGTATTTAGTCTTGTCTCTTCCTGTGTTCAGTGTTGATTTGTCTTTTGTTTGTGACTGAGTTCACCGGTGAGTGTCCTGTTTTGTCCAAGTTATTATTTTATCCTTGAAATAAAGGCAATATCAGTGTAATCTGCATTTGGGTCCTGCTTGCTTCACCCACCGTAACAGTAATGGAGTTAAAATGTGCCTCTGAAATGTAGTGGAGTAGAAGTATAAAGTCAGTGGCGATAAATGGAAATACTCAAAGTAAGAACATGTCAACAAAGTACTTATAATACCTGAGTGAATGTATTTAGTACTAGATTTGAAAAATGTTCTACACTCGGTCGGTGAAGACAGAGAAAAGGCTTGTCTAACCATGCTCCAGCTTCCTGAAGTAGCAGAGGAGTGTGAGACAGAGGACGAGTCTCCACTGCAGGAACAGAGAGCAGCAGTGTGAGGGCAGCAGAGAGAGTACGTCCTGTGTAGCTCACACTATACAGAGGGCAGTCACAGCAGTTGGTCCATGCTTCAGCTAAGGGATGGAAGGTGTTCAGACTTAAAAAATCATCAAAACTAAGCTGAGTTGTTATAAAGTAAAAAAGCCTCTCACGTTTGTCATACATTTCTTTATTAAAACACCACACGTGTATTTATTATGAAGTCAATCATCTGTAAGCTGATCTGCACATGTTTTATGTATCAGGGTTCATTAGCTGCTCCCACCATGTGCTGTGCTGTGTGCAGTGTTGGGCAAGTTACTTCCAAAATGTAATATATTACTTATTACTCTCTTTTGAAAGTAATAAGTTACATTACAATATTACTGTCTCTGAAATGTAATGAGTTACACTACTTTAGTTACTTTTTAGTTACTTTCACCAAAATAACCGCAAAAGAATAGCTAGGTATTTTAAATGCTAAAATGTAGTTTAGTGCAGCTCATTATGCATCCAGTGAAGGGCAATGTTGTATAGCATAACAACTGTGTAGGCCCTTAAGGCTACTAACAACTTGTATTACACGGCTTAGTTGAATACTCGATTCTGATTGTAAATTCTTAACATGTGACACATTGTTAATACAGCAGTACAGACCGCTGTCAAGGACTATAATGAAGGTTAACATATTGTAAATCAAGGCAAATATTATTTAAACCATGCTCATGGTTTGAAATGGCAAACATTGAAAGGCAAAAGTATTATTAAAACCATGTAGCCTACTACATCATCACCTTGGTCCCATCATATACGCTGGGAAGAGAATATTTACTGTGCTTGAAAACTGGTATCACATCATCATGTGAGGTTGAATTTGTGACCTGGAGAACATTTCAGCTGCAACATCAGCTCTTTGATAATAAGCTTGGGATATGAGATATTCTTTTAGCCATTCGTGGTGAAGGTATCTGTGCTATTGTATACATTATTTTTGACCCAACATTTCTAAAGGCATGTCAGAATATGGTACTATTTTCACATGAATATTCTAGCCATTGTCTATTTTTATACCACAAGCTGCAAAATGACCGCTTTACTTACCCCACTGTACAGGCGGGTAGTTGTTTAGATATACCTGGCACCTGCGGGCCGCAGAGGGGCGGCGTAGTCTCGGGCGACGAAGACTGCTGCTCCGGGGCTGGCGAGTCAGGCGGGAGTAAGCTAGTGTCCACAACGGAGGGTAACGTGATGTCCGCATCTGACCTGTTGCTACTGTCTGCAGTAGATGCAGTGTTGCTGGCGTTTAGTGATGGTTGCTTTAACCATTTTCGTATAAATGATTATCCACAGATCAGATGTGTGTCACTGCTGTGGAAGCACTTTGGAAATGATGCACGCGCAGCGGAGCAGGTCACGCGTACCTGACACAATTTGTTGTTAGTATTTTTCGCTACGTTCTCTTTTTTGAATGGTTGCATAACGTTCAACTTCCCCGAAGATCTCGACGCGAAGCCTGAAGGGTAAACACCAGGTTTACTAATCTACCCGCACAATTTGTCCAGTGTCGGAATGTCTCGCTATGTTAGTACATTCTTAAAAAACAAAACACCATTTAATTTCGGGTTAAAATGTGTTGTAACTGCGTTACTGAGCATTGTAACGGGTAATATATTAGCCACATTTCATTAGTAATGCGTTACATTACTTCGTTACAGCAAAAAGTAATATATTACTGTAACTCCGTTACTTTTGTAACGCGTTACATCCAACACTGGCTGTGTGTAATTATGTGTGGATTTGGAGCCTGATGATCCTCACTGAGTGTGTGCAGTATGGACTGCTGAGCACACCTATCAGCTCTCATCAGGTGAAGCTGAGTCAGTCCATCAGCTGCAGTGAAGACTGGACCGCCTTCAATCACACATCTCTGTGAGGGTTTAAGCTACAAAAACAGGATTCCAAATGAAAAGGGGGGTCAGAAACATCCTTTTGATAGCAATGTATAAACTGTCCCACATTTATTAAGTGGTGAGTCTTCTTGTATTTCTTTTTGGGGTGGCTGTAACTCGGGAACCAGATGGTCACCGGCTGGTCGGCGAAAAGAGTCCTATACGAACCAAAAAGAAGAGGAGAACATGCAGTGTGGTCTGGATGCTGGAGGGCTGCCAGTTCACCTGCAGTGTCCTCGGACAGAATGCTACGGTGATGGATAAATAACAATAGCCTACTCTTTAAGCCTTACATATCAGAAGATAGTAGATCAATGTGGTGGAGATATCACTCAGGTAGAAGACCAGTCACAAGGTGCCACACAGAGGGGGGGGGACCAGGGACATGGCCAGGGGTCTAGTGTCCTTTGACAGGGTCAGGGGTCAGTTATCTGATGACATGTATTCGTTGTAACTGTTTAAAAGCAGACTCAGTTAGAGTTGTTGCACTCGGCTGTGGAGACATTTGATTTCTGTCTGCTGTGTGACTCTCTGCAAAAGATGATGAAAGACTCCAAGGGGCCGCTCTTTGACCGGTTCATTGCAAGAATTCCCACCACAATGTGTACAGGTCATGTTTGTGCATGTTTGTAATGTAGGTGTTTTAATGTAAAATAATACATTTCTTGTGGTTTTAATAGAATATTGTATCATTTGGGGTCAGGAGCTGCTGCTACTCTCTCTTCTGAATTGAATGAATAATGATCGTGTTCATATCATTAACCTGACTGTAAAACAAAGCTTACTCTAATGAAATGCTTTATATCATACAGTACATTTCTATTTGCATGTGGCCCTTGTATTTAGCAGGCTTTGAATCACTCAGACAGCTCCTCTTAGGAAGGAGTCTGCTGATGGAGGTCAGAGTGAGAGCAGCATCACTGACACTCAGCCTGATCTACAGTGTCAGGGTGAAGCCAAAGGGCCACGGTCTGGAGAGATGGCCTGACCAACTTCATCTTTGTCTATTTCTGACTGATACATGCAGCTACGGAGAATTTCATCATGATCATCAGCTGGTTTTAGACACAATTGAATCCCAAATGTTTACCCCTCCTGTCGTGTTCATTTCTTACTTAGGTGTTCCCGGTCAAATGTGAGCGGTCTGTTTGAACTGCTCTTACTTTAACACAAGCACCATTAATCACAGCCAAATGGTACACCCTTTGAAGCTGTAAGCAATGCCTCACACTGCTGGTTTGCATGAATAACTGCAGGTAATAGACAAAGTATAGACACTGAAAATGTATTCCAAAATGAACATGGATGTCGTTTTGTGTGTTCTCTCTGATGGATGAACATAATCTGGGTTACCCATTCATTTCCTATGGTGGTCATTTTTGACCGGGAATATCATTGGTGGAAAAAAGTTCACTAAACCTCTCAAAATTCAATGAAAGTGGTGTTCAGCAATTGTATATGTTCCAAAGCCTACTGTGGAGAATATCATAAGGCCTTGAAGCAATCAAATGTAAAATACAATATCTTTGGTTGATGAAAGTGGTGAATCAGTCAGATTCAACCCGAACACAACAACAATAACACTCAACCCCCCTAACACCAAAATCAATGGCAACACTGATCAGAATCTATAGGCCTGGCAGATCAGTATGCTTCCATTGTACTTGCTACATAAATAAGTAAACAGGAGGTAGGTTATCAAGGAGAGAATATGAGAACAGCATGGTGCATGGGAGAATAGAGGAGCATGAAGAATGGATGTAGCTTCTCTGTGACAGCAGAGCAGCAGCCGCTCATTAGAGTGCAGGAGACACAGGTGAGGATACACACCACTCTGAAGGCACCTGTGATAGGAGGAGGCTCGCATGATCACACAGTAAACCAAACGAAAGCACACAGGGTACTTGGTATTCATGGCAGTCCATGTCCTTGTAACGGCATGGAGTTTTGGTTTTATCTCATTGGAGAATCTCATCCATTATTTAGAATGCAGGCGCAAACCGACAGCAGTAATTCCTGCCTCTGCTCTCTTTCTCTCGCACACTTTCTGTACTCCTCTCTCCCCAGCCGCAAGCGTGTGTTTGTTTGCCCTGGACAGGCTCTGGCAGCAGTACACACATTCAAAGAAGACTGAGAGAAAGTGATGGCATCAGAGAGGGGTGTGAAGTTTCCTCAGATGAGTTTACGAGGCAGAAGCTTGACTGGGTCATCATTGTTTGTTAATTTCCTGTCAGCTGCTCTATTATTCATGTACATACTTTAATGGTGTGATATTTCTCTGTGGAATCAGGCTGACCTTCTGCTGACTCCATGCGTGCACTCTCCAAATGCCCCATGAGGCCACCATACTTTCACATTCTGCCTTTCATGTTGACTCCCTGTTGAAGATGATCTGTGATCAAATGTTAATCAGTGGCTTCATGAGGGCTAATATTGTCTTTTTAAGATGTCATTTACACTGGCTGACTACAAATATTACAGTTTCAGTATTGAATGCATACGATGCATATCTTTAGATTCACTTTTTATTAGCGACACCCCTCTTTCAAATGGTATCTTAGTCTTTATTATTTACTTATTTTTAAATTGCTTTATTTATGTTATAAGTTTTACTTGTATTATTTATTTAACAGTTTTATTAATCAAATTTCCTAAAAGTTGGTATTTTAATATTTTAGCCTTTATTATAATTAGTTTAAAGTTTTTACTATTATTATTTTTAATATATTTCATCTTATTATGTTTATTTTATAGGTTTTTATATTTAGTTGAATTGATTGATATTGATATCTTATGTGTTCCCTTATCTTTAAGCGATCACTATTCATTTTTACTGTATTCTATTTGTATTATCATACCTTTTACCTCCTTGTGTCTCTTGAACTGTTATATTACTGTTGCTTTGCTGCATGTTTCCAAAGATCTGATCTGAGATGCTTTTCTTGTTCTCCGTTTGAATAAGTACTGTGTTAAAGCCCTCTGAGCTTATGAAAAGTGCTATACTAATAAAGCTTTATTATTATTATTATTATTATTATTATTATTATTATTATTATTATTATTATTATTATACAAATCCTGAGTCTAGGGACTAGCATGAGTTGAACAACAGGGGGCACTGTTGGTTTGGATTGAGTCTCTCATCAACACCTGATGTGGTGTTAGAAATAAACCTATGATGAACACTGAGAGGCTGTTTCATTAGGAGTATTGTCTGAATGTCCTCAAAGATTGATCCCAGAGGCAAAACCTGAGAAATATGCCTTCCTGGATTTTGAATCATCAGGTGCAGCAGGAGGAAATGATCTAGAACCTTCTCATCTGACACACTGTGTGTTGGTCCTTTAGCTTATTGATTGGTGCCCGTTTGCACTCGGAACAATTAGCAGCCAACGATCATACAGTGAGCAGATACTGAGAATCACTAAAGCGTGATGTTGACCGGCTCTTTCCCCTGTTTTAAAAGTGTGGCGTGAGAGGAGTCTTCATTTGTTTGCCCTTGACTCGGCTCAGGTGTGCTTTGACATTTAAGTGAAATGCAGAAAAGAGCAAAGTCATATCAGAATAGAGTGGTTCTTTAAATTTGATTAACAGCCTTTCTTTTCTTCCCATGCCGGGCCCTTCTCCCATGTGATAAGCACACACGTTGTGATGTGATGTGACATTTCCAGACAATCAATAATTTAGTGTGCAGCAGGTTTTTGTGTCTGACTTAAATACGTGTCAGACCAGCACTCTCTGCTGAATGTGAATATACTAAGAACTGTTATTTTTTATTTGAAATGTGGCACAATAGAATAGTGGTTTCATGCCTTAATATTGTAATATGTAACACAGAGAACTAAAAGCCATGAATGTAACCAGGATTCAAACATTCAAAGGCTTTATTGTCATATGCATTTACTAGAGTGTAGTTATGGCAATGAAAACCTTAAGTCCTAGATATAGGAAATAAACTATAAAACAATTTTAAATAACAATTAAAAAAAAGTGCAAGAACAAATGTAGTATAAATGAAATAGCACTAGATTATGTTGTGAGACTAATATGCAAGTAATGCAGATGAATTAAACTATATACATGCAAAAAAACAAGAATACAATGAGCTCAGTGACCAACTAAATGCAGGAGTCTATGTACATGTAAATAGAATCAGATAAACAAGAACAGAATGTAAAATTAAATACTGTACAGTGAAATACAATTCAGTTTATTGTAGTAATAAATGGTTTCTATGATTTCTGGTTGACTGCCAGACACAGTAATAGCTGGACTATATCTGTGTAACGCATGGCAGTCAGGAAGAGTTCACTTTTCAGTCCACTCACTCATCATAAGGTTGAATGCACACAAGTCTTGAATAAAAACTCTGAATTCAGCAACATGACTTCACACCAGGGACGTGCACAGACATTTGGAGGGGCTATTGCTCTAAACTGAAAAAAGGGCCTCTCCCTGATAAAAAATATAAGACCAAAACGATTATTACATTAACTGATTTGAACAGTAATTCACATCATCAACAAAATAAGTTAAGGCAACTACTTGCATTCGGTGACTTGATTTTTAAAATGAAAACCAGGGACTTTTTTTGTTTTGCGGTCCATATCTCATTAACATATATAATGTTAGAAACTAATAAAGACAAAATGGGGACAATTCAATGTAGTTTGACAATTGTAACTGCTGTGCAGACATACTGATAAAATAGGGCTTCTAATTACCTTAAATAAACTCACTAATTAATTAAACCAGTTCAATTCGCATTATTCTTATTATTATCATTCTTTATGATCGCAGTAACGGTAAGGTATCTAATTATTTATTTAGGATTCCATAACTCAATAACAGAGATGGTCAAATTAAAGTAGAGACATGGCAGAAATCCTACAATGAAGCGGGACAGTGAAGTGTTCTCCTGTATGTGAGAGGGCGATCAAGAAAAGAGAGCGAGTTGATGAAGTTTACGGAGCACATGAAAAGACACAGAAAGACAGAAGCACAATAACAAGTATATGTAGGTGTTTTTTTGTAAATAACCAATGGTGTCAAGAGGAAGTAAAGTCCCTGCCATGAGAAAACTCAAAATCCATTTTCCAAAATCCGACACTAGAGGTGGTCTTAACGCACCGGTACCAATACATAGCCTATAATAAATATTATATCTATGATACGTAACATGTGTAATCACACACTTAGCGACATAGAACATAAATAATAAAAACGTAGGCCTACCTGGTTTAAAACACTTTTGTGGTCATACTGTGGAATGAGTTCACACTGAAACGAGTTCTTCATTCAAAATCGCGGGCAATTACAAGAAGAAGGAGAAGAAGAAGAAGTAAAATAAGTAGTAGAAGAAGAATAAAGCTGGGTGTGTTTCCCGCAGCGAGACACTAGAATACTAATTGTGGGCAGCCTTATCACGTTAATTCGACCACAAAAGAAAGAGAAAAAAAACCCTCTCGCTCTATCCAGAGGGGCAGGTCAGCCAAAAAGGGAAAACGGGCAGTTGCCCGGGCAACAATAGCCCGTACCTGTGCACGTCCCTGCTTCACACAGACAAGACAACAAATAGCTACTACTTTATTTAACATGAGCACTGTGATGTTATTAAAAGTCACAATGTGTTGTGCCCAGATACTAGAACAACGTACCGTACATTTAGACAAAGTTGAATGTGAGTCTGTGAGATGTTGAATATTTAAAACTGCATATTTTTTTACCATTGGCCTTTGGTTTCTCTTTTTAATGTGACTTACCTATTGTCTGACTGCTGCTGCCTGTTACCCAAATACACACACACACACACACACACACACACACACACACACACACACACACACACACACACACACACACACACACACACACACACACACACACACACACACACACACACACACACACACACACACACACACACACACACACACACACACACACACACACACACACACTTCCCCCACATGCACTTCCGGTCTCCTTATCTCTTTGAGTATTTTGGGAGAATACCTTTAGAGTAGCTGGAATAATTCTCTTTGGGCTCTTCACTCTCAGAAAGGTAAAGGAGACTTTTCTCCAAAATCTGCTCCCTGGAGCCCGGACTCACTCAAAGGAAAGACTTTAGGTTACATCACTGCGCCTCCTTCATGTGAGTGAAGCTTGTAGACCAGCACCTTTGAAGCAGGGTTGAGTTGTAAGGGGCTGTGTGAAAAATATTGGGCTTCCTCATCAAACATCACACACATGTATTTACTCTTCCCTCCTTTTTTTGCCTATGATGTTTAAATAGTAACCTCTTTATGTGAAACCTATTTTAAAAAATTAATTTAGAAACTTTAGTAGCTAGTATGTGTTTTCGCAAGATTTCTGTTCATGTTCATAGCTTTGCCTCGTAGCCTTCTATTTCAGTTCTGTAACTAAAGTGCTGATTCTGGGTCTGGCCCTTTAAATAGCATCTTGCAGGTTTTTATTTTTTCTACATTTATGCTTAAACTTGCTTGAAAATTACAATTAAAAAAGTGAATGCAGGATTTGATATGTTTTACGAGACATAAGGGCAGGATTTCAGAGGGAAAGGAGCAATTTTGAGCTCTGCTCTTAAAAACGGCTTTTTTTTAAGGTCATACGTCAAACGCGTCATATTACATCACACAGGGGACACATCTCCGCTCTCTGACCGCGGGTATAGTAGAGTTGCGTTGAGTAGAGCGGTTGTGTTTTAAAGAGCTGGTATTTTTCGGTAGTTTTACATTGTATTTCACCATTTGTAATCATGGTGCAGTATTGTGTTTGTGCAGGTTGCAAAAATACCAGCCTGCCAGGACATCGAGTCCACAGGAAAAAGGACCGGAGCTAGCGTTCGTTCCTGGGTGCGCTGTGCATCCACCTCCCTGCAGCACATACTCTCCACAGCTTTATCAGGAAACCGTATTACTTCTCACTCACCAAGATAGCTGCCCAGTTCTCCACTGGTTCTCCTCACACCACAGCTCAATTTCTCTCCGATGGCCGTTATTTCTTCTAATCCTTGGCTGCTCCTGGTCTCTTGGACGCCTAGCAGGCTCATAATTATAAGGTTGTGGTCTGTCATATGCATTAGAATATTCATGTTCAACTTCTTCTGTGTCTTCTGTGTCGAAACTAGCATTGGGATCCATGTTCATTAATACGTTACACCGGCCACTCTCCCCCTTGTGTCCCCCGTGTTACGTCACACGCGGAAGGGTCACGTGCCGAGGCTTTTTTACGCGGAAGTGAACATTTCTTACAAAAACGACGCCAGATGTCACTGTAGTGTATATTTTTGTATATTTTTTTGATAATCTAGTGTCTTCATCATTTTACTACACATTTATTCACAGGTGTCTTTAACCTGGAAGTTGCTCTTTAAATGTAACCGAGCTGCTGCTGGCCACGCCCCTTTGGAGCTGCTGCTGGCCACGCCCCTTTGAAGCGTCCACATGCAAGCAGTGAGCTCTGTAAAGAGAAGGCTGTCTATCAGCATAAAAATCAGCTAAACACTGCCGTGATTAAACACCATATTATGTTCCAAACCACATCAAGCATTATTTCTGAAACAGTGTGGAGCTGAAATGCTTTCTCTCTCGCGGGTTTACCTGAAGTATTATTTGAATTATTTGAAGGATTAATGTAACGTGTTATGGCAGGAAAGTTCAATCTGGTATATTCATTTTAATGTCACCTTATATAGAATGTGTGTTAAACTTGTGATTTCTGCATTGAGTGACTTCTGCCTAGCAGATACCAAGAAGAGGCCCCTAGGGTCCCTCTGTGATTATCAATAGTCCTTGCAATTAACAGGGGAATTCCCAGATACATTTTCAGATAATGCAGTTAAAGTCCTGTTAATTAGTGGTTCATGTCCAGCATGCATTAGTTAAGAAACGATAAGGGTGTGTGTTTTGTTTGATTTCTTTGTTTTGTTCTTTCATGTGTGGGTACTGAATTGCTACAACATTTGTGCAGTGGTTAGCTAAAACATGTTTTATTACTCTGTATGAACAGAGAGCAGTTCTGCATTCCAGTAGATTGGAAGAGCTGGGGGAAGAGACATTCTTCTTAAGATTTTCAGCATGTCAATTATCAGGGAAATCTACTTGTTTTAAATAGATGTGTGTGGTTAATTACTTTGTATTAATAATAACAGTATGTGTAAAGGAAGCTGGAAATATGCAATGTGAAACCTTTTATTTGAAGTAAAGATGTGAACAATAGCTCAAATGGCTGGAAAGGCTGCAGGACAAATGAGTGTGTTCTCTATATTGGGCCTGTGTGAAGTTTGACTATTTGAAAAGCATCTCTAATACTGCTTAAGAGCATAGGTAATGTGTTCCTCGTTATTATTGATATGAAAGTAATTTACATGTATTACGTATATTTAGCCAACTATAACAACTATATCTTAAAACATACTTTTAACTTGTGTGTGGTAACCTGAGGGGGGGAAGATGGCCAAAGAGACAAAGAGCCATAAAGGGGATGTGTGTGTCCTGGCTGCAAGATGTGAAATAAGATAAGGAAACTTGTTGTTTAGAGCAGGTTCGTTCCAGACACCAAAAGGTATCTGGTTTTCGTCAAACTGAAAGAGACTTTTTGTTTCCGGGTTTCTTCTGCTGTGTCGCGCTGATTGGGTGCGACAGGCCATGTGTTGGTCTCTCCCAATAAGATGACCTCTGGGGGAAGCATTCACACACCTCCTCCTGTGTTTTTAGTATGAAAGCCTGTGTTTTCCTTTGGTTCGCGCTCTTGTTTTTGACTTGCCGTTCCTGAGACGTGTCTCACACGGTGGTAGAACCTGAGCCCGGAGTACTCTGCAGAGTGCTTCGTGATTAGGTGAAGTATTTGTATGTTTGTGCCATTAAAGCAGATTATTGTTTAACCCTTATCCTGGCTGCTTTGAATTTTTCCTTCTTTTGAGAACCCGCTCATATAAGAACGGCGCGGAGCAGAGATTCTGCCCCAACAAATGGTGTTTCCCCCGACGTGGTGACGTCATGAGTAGGGTTTTTGAGAGGAAAATCAGCAGCCAGCGGACGAATGGTCCGGAGAAGAGGCCTAGAATAATCTCTGACAACTAAAACGAGGATCCTACAATTGAAAGGTGAGCAGACGAGCCTGTTTCTATCGAAGGTCTGTAATTGGCTAAACTAAATTTTAGAGTTGTCAGAGACATATTCCGGTGTCATAGTTGTTGCGGTGGAATATACAAATACGTGTTTTAGTTGTAAAGTAGGATATTGAGTTCCTGCAGCCGGAAGGGTATTGAAGTCCCTGGCTTAAAAAAGTGGAGGTACAGAGTCCCCACAGTTATACTGTCTGGAGTAGTTAAATGGTAGTATTGATTCTCCATATAGGACTGACTCAAAATAACAAATCCAAAGCTCGACGGAGCTGGAGATGAGTTATTTATGTTATAAGTGATCCAAAGGAGAGTAACGCTAACTTCAGAAAGTCATTCTGAAGTGACCGGGCCTCACTATATCCTTTGTTCTGTTGGGGTTGAATCTATAAAGCCAAACGTCACGATAAAGAGTTCTGTAAGCCTGGGTTATGACTCCATGTCAGCGTCACATCGTTGAAAGACGATGTTGAATCGCGCTGAGAGGCTCGCTAAACTTGTTGGAATAAACATCGGACAATAAAAGCTGAATAGACTGTACGGGGAATTTTTTCTGTGAATATTTACTGGTAACAAAGACAGTAAGTCAGATGAATAGATACAAAGTCATAATGAAGGGAGAATTTGAACGAGAGGAGCGTGAGTTAAGAGCTTACGAGAACAGTGGGTTCAAGCAGAAAAATTGAATAGCAGGATAGCAGAAGTGTTAATTGTTGAAGGAAGCCCCCCTTCTCTTAAAAAGGCTGAGAGCTGCAGCGGGGGAGAGAGGGGGCTGTCAGTATTTGTCTGTGAGACCCCCCCCCCCCTTTTTTCCTCTCGAGAGCAGCAGCGGCCCGGAGGGTGTCTGCTTGCTTTTTTCTCTAGTGATCTGAAGTTGGAGTGAAATACATAGAAAATGAACAGATCAATGTGTGATTTGAAGTGGTAGATATATTGAAATAAATAAGAAACAATGATTTGCTGCTATTTAAACATAGTCTTTGAGAACTGATTGATACCGTTGCATTGCGTTGTGAATTTTATGGTATTTGTCATTAACTAAGGATTGTACTTAATTATACTTCAAGGACAATTATATTACATACAGTAACCTTAGGGGAAAATAAAAATATCCACCTAGAATAAGACATGGAAAGAGGAGAATTTGTTAGACATGAAATAACGAACTCATTGGAAGAAATATATATTGTAATGTTATTTAGGAGTTGTTATTATCATATACAGTTACTCTCAGTTGATGGTTGTTTAAAGTAGATAGGAAACTGAAAATGTAAACGATCCATCTCACACAGTTGGAGAACAAAAGAGGTTTTGATGAGAGAAGCTTGGGCCGGCAGCTGCAGGGCGCAGAGAGGAAGAGAGAGAGAAAAGTCAGATGGTTTGAAAGAGTAGAGAGAGGGTAAATGTTATATAAAGTTAACTAATATTCTGGAAAAGGTCATATTGTTTTGTGAGTAACATAAAATAAGAATATATTTACTAGATGTAAGAACAACAGGCTTATCTAGGTTAACAGAAAATTGCTATTAACCAGTTTCAGCTGCGCCTATCCTGTCTTTGTTCTAAAGAGAACATACGTTGCATTTACAATTAATATTAAGAAAAGTTCACAATAGATACCATTAAAGACCGTTTGGGATTAATAGGACGAGTTTGTCATAAACATTCGTGCTTAGATGGAATAAAAGTGTTGAGATGTTCTCAAAAATGGGAGTTTTCACAATGCTTTTTAGTTTTTATTGAAACAATTAAGTAATAAGGACAGAAAAATGTTCCGTGATGATTTATTTAGGTTTCAGCTTTAGTAATAATGAAGATTACATTTTGTAAAAATTCCTTTAAGTGTTCCAAAAATATATTCATTAACTTTAATCAGATTACTTGTTTTAAATATATAGCGCTGAATACAGTTAGTTTTGTATTCTGTTACAAATCTAACCATGCTTGTAACACAACTTAGATAAACAATTTGAAAAATAATAGAATAAGCAAGAAGATAAAAGATGAATCTATAGTGGTTAAGAAAGGTGTCTTTGTTTTGCCTATTAACTTAGAACTGAAGTAATGAAGAATAGGAAGACTGTTACCATTAATGGGTTTAACATTCACATGTTTCAGCATTCCTGACCATATAGACACTCAGCTGTTTTATTTTGTAACCCGCTGGGGGAGAGATTTACATTGAGTTTTTCTCAGTAGCTGATTTGCTGTGATTACAGCAGCATTGGATAGTTGTGCCCCACCTTTGGGTTGTACTCTGAATCAGTGTGTTGGTGAAATGTTGCTCATTGCAAACAGAAGAACTGTGCAAAGAACGCATCTCTGAGGAGGCATGGACAGTTTGCTTGTGCCTCGTTGTCAAGGCAACAGTGGTGTGAAGAGGTACTGCAGTTTTTGGGGATGTCTGCTGTACAGAGGACAACGTGTGTCTGCTGATTGTATCACATTGATCCAGAGGTTCCTTCCCCCTCAGGACATCCCAATGCCAGAGAGAGTTTCCTTGGAGCCCACTGACCAGGGCCGGTTCTAAGCTTTTTGGGGGCCCTGCCACTGACTACAGCTGAAGAGGACAATGAATCATTGACTGTTCTCAATACAACAAGATCAAGAGACAGGCTGGTCTCAGTCTGTTCAGACTCTGAAGAAATCATGCAATGATTTTACAGCATAACTGTGCAAGAGTTTACCAGAAGGTGGTGTAGAACGATATGCTTAAGCGTTTAGGAAGGGAGGCTGATTGTTTAATGATGGTCTGGAATACTGAAAAGATTAAAGTTTAATATCCTTGTTTGGCAAACAAGACATCTGATTATTTTGTCACACATGATAATCTTGACATAGAACCTAGCTATGGGTAAACGTGTGGACGTTATACCATTATTATCATGAATTAAAAATAAATAGGGAAATAGTATCTGGTTAAAGATGAATGGATTTCATATCCTAGAGAGGATTAGTTATATTGTGAATACTTCACAAGGTATTTACTAATGTATTTTGAAAAACACACAAGAACACAAGTCCAGTTTTGTTTTTAGATTAAATTGTCCATTACCAAAACTGTTCAGCTTAGGTCTAGCTTTAGACTTTGATAGTAAAAGAGTATTTAGGCTTATTTTTGTATATCTGACATTTTTTTAAATATGTTGGCTATTCACTAGATAGAGAGATGGCATTACTCTCCATTTGTTAAGAACATTTCTGAAGATTAAATATTTGTTTCATTTCTAATATTCCTATTTAAGAAGTAATTTTAGAGTGACAAGGCTGATGCTGAAATTGGAAAATATGTTAGTGGTTTGCATGATGTAAACAAAAAAGGTTTTGTTTGTTCAACCTCCAGTTAAATCTGAAACAGTAATAATAATTTATTTGGCCAAAGCTTAGTTTAACATCCTGATGTAACATTATGAGGTATGTTCACTTCTAAGGGTAAACAAATTGATAAAATTGATTATTGTTATTATTATTGATTAATTTTGAATATTAATTCAAAAGGCCGTTTTCTGCAGGTTCACTTAAGAATGCCTTGCATGAACATTTGTCAGGTATTGTGTTTCCTAGGTGCGGCATATTAATAAAGTCTATTGATAATTTGTTTGTTAAACATCTGAAGAAAATGATGCTGCGAACACGAGAAAAACTTTGTTGCATTGGTTGACATCAACACAATGATGTCACTAGTACAACTCCAGCTAGTAGAATATTAAAGTCTCTGCAGAGCACGACACATGGCCAAAAAGACTGAGACCAAATGACCTTTGACCCTGACTGACAGTGTGACTTGAGAAAAGCACTATCAATGACAGACTCTGGGGCTGACCAAACTTGACTTTACAACCTGACAGAGTGAGTGTGAATGAATTTCTGCATGTGATCAGTGCAACTGCATGATTCTAAAACAATAACTAACCGAGCATGTCTTTGGACTAACATATTATTTTGGAGCTCCAAGGGAAACATAGGTTTCCTAAAAATTCTGCAAAAGGGGGAAACCACAGGTGACCCGTTCTAATATACTTGATTTTCATCCATCCCACAGGCAGTGGCGCTTGGCAGAATGTGAAGCTCAAACTAAAATCTAAAGATTCTGTTTATTTTAGGACTGCCAGCTGGAAATAAACACTTATTTTCCCTGGAGTGTTTACTGTGAATAATAATGGATGTACTTTTGTGAATGATGTTTGGTATTTTCTTGTACCCACTGGTTACCTGAAGGTTTTCTTCCCATACAGCAGTTTGTTACACATGTGTACATGTGTAAAAAGGGGGAGTGTGGGATTTTTTCATTTAGGGACTGGAAGAAACCTGCCGCCCCAACTCAGATGTTCAATCTGACCATTGATTGACAGTTTTAGATTTAACCTGCTCCATATCTGGGGATAAGATACTGTTTGATGAATGTTGACATGTTTCTAATATTGATTGAATTATAACAGGTAACACAGATGCAGAATCAGTGGCCAAGGGGCTACTGAGAAAGGTCATTCCAGAAGGGAGTACCAGAGAAGTTGACCTGTGATGATGAAACAATTTTGTAATATTTCAACAGGTATTAAAGTAACTGAGGTTTGAACTGTAGAAAGAACATATTACAGTTAAGCTAAAACATAGTAATGTAATGAGATTTAATTTAGACAACATCTTGTAACTAGCCTGGCAAAGAAGTAAAAGCCATAGACTTTATTGAGGTAACATTATGGGGATACATTTAATTTAAATTCATAATAGAAAGACATTTGATGACAGTATGTTGGATTTCAGCTTGATAATATCTAAGCAGTGACAGGTAGAAGCAGTATCCAATTCCAAACCGCCCCCTACACCCCTACACACTACCCCTCCGTTTGCGTGTTCGCACGGAGGGTCTACCACATTAAGTGCTGTTCCAAACCAACAAGTGTTGAGTGGGAGTGGGTTATCAAGCCCTCCAACAGCGAGTCTGCATCGCACCTGACTTCACCTGCTGCTCTACCTGACCGGACTCAACACTGGGTCTGTCCGTCATGAAACAAGCTGTTTACAAACAGTTCCGTGGAAATATTCACTGATAAACTGCATAAGAAGAGCTTTTTAATATCTTCATACAGATGTTAACAACTTCATGGTTACCTCGTATTTGTTTAAACTTAGGATCATTTACTCATGTCTAGTCTACAAAACGGTAAAAGTTGTGTATATTTACATGGACTTTTGCTAAAACTAAGCGGCTTATAAACATCAGATTTTAAAACAAAAATATGTTTACAAAAAATAAATTATATATATATTTATTTTTGTTATTTTTAACCCAAGAGATGCTGATTTGAGACCGCTGTTACGTATTATGGCATTTCCTGTTTCTGCAGGAGAGAGGGGAGTTCGTCCCAAAGCTTGCCGCTGTATTTACACCCTCCACCTGAAAGAAGGGAGCCTCGTTAAGCTGAGAGTGTGACTACAGACCGAGTTCACTCCATCACGGAGGGGGAGTGGGTAGGGTGTGGTTTGGAATTGGGCTGTAATGTCAGATTATTGCTTTGATGCTCTAAAAAGCCATTAGACATGCAAACTGCGTACCTGTACTGCTACTTAGCAATTGAATAGCTAGGATGCTTGTGTGTGTGTGTGTGTGTGTGTGTGTGTGTGTGTGTGTGTGTGTGTGTGTGTGTGTGTGTGTGTGTGTGTGTGTGTGTGTGTGTGTGTGTGTGTGTGTGTGTGTGTGTGTGTGTGTGTGTGTGTGTGTGTGTGTGTGTGTGTGTGTGTGTGTGTGTGTGCATGCGTGCGTGCATTTAGTTAGAGTTCTTGATTGCCCTGGCCTCTTCTTGGCAAAAATTACGCTTATTTTGCAGTACTCCTGCCTATCTCAGATGAATGTTCTCACTTGATTCACAACATGACTTTAGATATCTATTCTCTAGCTGTGATCACTGGGATGGTCTAGATTGATTCACAATGCACGTGAAAAAAGGCAATGGTGTTACTGGCATAAGAAGCAGACAGGGTCCCAGTGTTAAGTGGATATAAATATTAGAGGACCAGGCACAACCAGGGGCCCTGTATTATTAAAATGATTTTTTTACATCAAGAAGCATGGAAGCTAAAATAATTTGCACATTGGGGAGCATGTGCGTGCCGGAAGTCACAGGAATGAATCGTTCATGTCAGACGACTGCTTGGATATGCGACCCATATCAAAGGGCAATTAATAGGAAATTGTAATCAACCCTTGTGTTGTGTTCGAAAGCTGTTACCCTTCATGGTGTTCGCGGGTCAATTTTGACCCATAATTTATCTCAGTCCAAAACACTCAAAAAGAAAGACTATCATCCAATATTGTTTTAACTACATCACAACTAACTTATTATGCATTCATAACCGTACAATCCTGTTTTTTTATGGCCCAAAATCACATTACACCACATATACCAGAGGGATGGGAGACTAGGTGCATGTTGCGAAAAAGTTATTGTTACGGTGGAAGAAGGGGGTGGGGTGTCTAAAGTCAAAGATGAATCTTGATTGGGCCAAACTTGGTGTTTGTACACTTTATTTTTAGAGACCGAAGAGGAGAAGACATGGAAAAGGACTTTCGGGCGGCACCAAAGTTGTTCTGGAAAACTGTCCGACACCTCACGAGGGGGAAGCAGGGAACCATCCAAGCTGTCTACAGTAAGGATGGGACGTTGTTGACCTCAACTGATGGAGTGTTAGGGAGGAACACTTTGAGGAACTCCTGAACCCGACAACTCCTCCCTCTATGTTAGAGGCAGAGCTGGAGTATGACGGGGGATCGACACCAATCTCCCGGGGGGAGGTCACTGAGGTCGTCAAACAACTTCACAGTGGCAAAGCCCCGGGGGTGGATGAGATCCGCCCAGAAATGCTGAAGGCTCTGGGTGTTGAGGGACTGTCATGGTTGACACGTCTCATCAACGGTGCGTGGAAGTCGGAAACAGTACCGAAGGAGTGGCAGACCGGGGTGGTGGTTCCCCTTTAAAAAAAAGGGGGATCAGAGGGTGTGTGCCAATTACAGAGGCATCACACTACTCAGCCTCCCCGGGAAAGTTTATTCCAAGGTACTCGAAAGGAGGGTCAGGCCGATTGTCGAACCTCAGTTTGACGAGGAACAATGCGGATTCCGTCCTGGTCGTGGAACGATGGATCAGCTTTTTACTCTCGCAAGGATCCTGGAGGGGGCCTGGGAGTACGCTTATCCGGTCTTTACGTTTTGTAGACTTGGAGAAGGCGTATGACGGGTTCCCAGGGAGTCACTGTGGGAGGTGCTGCAGGAGTATGGGGTGAGGGGATCTCTACTCAGGGCCATCCAATCTCTGTACTCCCAAAGCGAGAGCTGTGTCCGGGTCCTCTGCAGTAAGTCGGACCCATTTCCGGTGAGGGTTGGCCTCCGCCAGGGCTGCGCCTTTGTCACCAATCCTGTTTGTAATATACATGGATAGCATTTCGAGGCGTAGTTGTGGGGGAGGGGGTCTGCAGTTTGGTGGACTAAGGATTGCACCACTGCTTTTTGCAGATTATGTGGTTCTAATGGCTTCATCGGCCTGCGACCTTCAGCACTCTCTGGATTGGTTCGCAAACGAGTGTGAAGCGGCTGGGATGAGGATCAACACCTCCAAATCTAAGGTCATGGTTCTCAGCCGGAAACCGATGGACTGTCCACTCCAAGTAGGGAATGAGTCCTTACCCCGAGTGAAGGAGTTCAAGTATCTCGGGGTCTTGTTCTCGAGTGAGGGAACAATGGAGCGTGATATGGGCTGGAGAATCTGAGCAGCGGGAGCGGTACTGCAGTCGCTTTACCGCACCGTTGTTTTTTTCTCTAAAGGCCCCCCACATTCTGGCTATCCTATTTGCATGCTCTACGCCTTTCCACCGCTGCATCTCATGCCCCACTCCTGGAGGGGGTGAGACGAGAACAGTTGTCTGTCATTCTGGTAGCCCCAGGTCGCCGCTCGGCGCCGTGGTACACAGAAGTGACACAAATGATGGTGGGCCAGCCCTGGACGGGTATAGGCTGCAGGCTAAGAGCTCAACTCAGTGAAAGCACTGCCTGCTGACCAATCAGAGCTCAGTGTGCGGAGTTTAAAGCGATCAAGTCATATTACAGGAGAAAGGAAATACAGAAAAGCTGCCGTTGCAGGAAAGACGGCCGACAAAAATCACCGACTGTGTTAACGTGAACATTAATAGAATATCACCTCCCACCTTCAGAGCAATCTGACTATTATAACATTAGCGTTAAGAAAGCTTACTTAAATATCTGCCACAACATAAGTAACCAGATCAGAGTAACATTAAGTAGCCTACAGTCTGCGGCATATCACATCATAATGTATCATATATTTCCTTATCTGAGTCAGCTGAGCCGTGTCTGGCCGTGCAACACTCACAGTGTCACATACTGTATGCAGAAGTATTATTTCAAGCAACACATTAAGTTGACGAAACACTCGAGACAAAAGTAATTAAAGTCAGATCCACTCGTGTCTTAGACGGGGCAGTGATATCATAAACCTGTTAATGTACGCATTCAAACACTTTTTCTTTTACCAGCTGTATTCACCTTGCAGGTGCAACTATGTGGCTTTTATCCTGGATAAAGTGTTTAAGTCATGGATGTTTAAAGTTTAACGTCTTCATATTTGTCTAATATTATAGTTGACTTTTCATTCAGGAAGTATGACGCTCCACTGTCAGTAGGCTTCTCCATGTTTGTGATTGGTCGAATGCTCCAAATACCACCCCTTTCATGTGAACGCGCACCTAACTAGATAGGACACGGCTGGCTTGAGCGATCCACTTGATAACCCGCGTCGTAGTACCGTTTAGCGAGAGCGCGTATGTTTTGGATCAGGCCAAATGGCTAACTCAAACATATCCAGGTTAGGATGAACCAGCTTCGTAGTACAGGCCTCTGTGCTCCCCTGATCCGAACACCAACGCTCTAATCCACTGAGCCACAGCCGCCTGTTATGCAACTGTTCTGCTAGTAATCACAGACACACTAGTTATCAGAGGATCAGAGATGTCAACACTTTACTAACTAACCTTAGTTTTATTATTATGAATGATTTTTTAATAACTTAATTAACTTACTCTTTATTCCAGCCCCATACCTTAATTTGTTTGCAATATCCTGATGGACCTTACCTGCTCTATATGCATGTGTGTTCAGAGTGCCAAAAAACTATTTAGGAGAGTAAACACTGCCTTAGTGAACACAACTGTCCTGGGCCGGTAAATTGCTGTAATAACCTAATGGACCCCCCTCCCCCTCTACTAGGATTAAGGGTTTGATACGCTGTTTGGGAAAAGCAGTGGATTACTGCAATTAATACATTGGAAATGAACAGGAGCCAGTAAGGTGGGATAAACTGAGGACATCAAGAGGTTAGATTTCAGGACAATAAAGCAAAATTGGAAAGGATTTACCCCAAAATAACAAACTTTCCCACCTTTTAATCTGAAATAGAAAGGCATTTGTTTTAATGAAAAGCTATCCCACCTTAAAATACAGTTGAGGAGATCTCAGATAGTAACAACAAGGGGTCTCAACTTATGGTAAAGGGCCCTACAAACAATAAATAAAGGACTTGTTTTTCTCCTTAAGAACACTTTTGGCTTTTGGCACTTTCGCTCTTATCATACTGAATGTAAAGTCCATAGGCCACAAAAGAGTTTTACCAGATCAAGCTGAGACCCAGCCCACATTTCCTCAGTACATGACCCCCCACTGTTAGGAACTGTGGGGGATAAGGCTGTTCCAGAGCAGATTTATGTTAAATTCCCACCTCCATGACAAGGTTTAAAAACTAGCCCTGGGGTACCTTGGTGGTAGATAGAAGGAGCATGTTCTAATATATCTGTTGCTTCCTCACAGTACGACAGCTTTCTAATACATGCCCAGGGTCAGTGGATCTACACACTGATGTGTTGAAGAGAGAAAAAGACATTTCTGATTGTGAAACTTCAAAAAAGATATACAATAAGCCAACTACTATTGCCAGATGTCTACACATTTGGCCAATATTTAATTTGCTGGTATAAATGTTTTAAAAGCAGGTTTTAATAGAACCATTGGGGCAGTTTCCCAATAATACATTACAAGCTACATTTTAATGAATTGGCCCCTCCTCTCATCTGTTGACTCAGCATGCAGTAGACCCACAACCCTGTCGCTACACAAAACGTCAATAATAAGCTGCTTTACATTCAATGCCAACATTTAAAAATAGTTTTTTCCTTTGATATCTGCACAAGACAGATGGGATATGGTTAAAGTTCCCCTCCAGGCATGTACAAAAAACCTCTCCTATGATTAATGTTTTGTTTAACATGCATTTCCCTCATAAAAAGTTAAAAATAAATAAAAGGAAAAGGGGTTTGAAGCATATCTTCTCTTCTAGGGGGGAAATGCTGCAACCGGTTTCCCAAGTCAGAGTAGTAAATCCATAGTTCTTTGGCTTACAAAAGGAGTTTGTTCGGGCGCAGAATTCCATAGCAGACAGATCAGAATGGTATACGTGTAGTATGTCTGGTGGGATTTTTGGAAAGAAGCTCCGGTGTCCGGCATTTTCTTTATCTCAGTCCATAAGAACTAGGAACCGGAAGGTCACACAGTATAGTGTGGAAAAGCAATCAGTTCACCTCTTGGGCACTGCCAAGGGGCTCTTTAGCAAGGCCCAGACCACTGCTCCTAATACTAGGATGCGTTAAATTAAAGTCAAAACGTCAGTGTGTCTGCAATGCTGTGTACATTAAAACTGTTGATTTGATTTGAGACCTCAATTTTCAGTTTGACTTCCAAATCTCTTTGTTGTCAAAACGTTCACTATGCTAATGCTAACTGGGAACGAACTGTGTGTTATGTCAAAGACATGTCCATATGTATCAGCAGTATTGTATTAGACAGAGACTGTCAGGTTTGTGAAATATCTAATCTAGTTTGGGTTCAGGTTACGTTTGAATGTTATATTTTAGGGAAGTGCACAGACATCAAAGTTCATAGTAGTTTTTGATAGATTCCTCTAGTTGTCAACAGTCCAAATTAATTTGTCAGAGTTTACCATGCAAGGTTGAACTCAACTCTTGACATCCAAAGATAGAGTTAATTCCACTGATGAAAATATATTTTAGCTTTTCTAAACTCTGGAAAGACAATGAAACAATACGTATTGTTTTTTTTACCTTTTTTCTTTTACTTTTATTCTACAAGGTTAAAAGTGGTGTGTGTGTGTGTGTGTGTGTGTGTGTGTGTGTGTGTGTGTGTGTGTGTGTGTGTGTGTGTGTGTGTGTGTGTGTTATGTTCGCATACAGCAGTATAGTAGCATATAAGTCATAGTATATGAGTTATATGCTATTGTAAAAAGTAAATCATAGCATAGCATAGCTCTTTATTATGTTCACTCCTGACTAATGAACTTCTGTTATCCCCTGCTTGTTAGGAACCTTGACTCAATAGTATGAGGACTCAAATGCACAACCCAGAGACAAAAAAGTATTGAAGAAAATAATCTTTACTATGAAAAACAAAATCACTCTTTCAGAGGATATAACAAAATGTCAAAAGTAAAGCGCCCACAATGGAGGATAAAAGGGAAAACACTGAGTCCTTTAAACGATGGCTTGGATCTGGCTTCATGGAACGAACTAACAATACGAACTGGCAACTGACAAGGGAAGACAGGACAATTTATACATGCGGTAAGTGGGCACAGGTGGAAACAGTCAGGGGCGGGGCAGACGCTGATAATGGAATGAGACAAGGTGAGTAAAATAAAAGAGGAAGTGAAACATAAACTAAACTAACATGAAACATGAAAATGACAATCACAAACATGACAAAACGAACATATTTGATGGGACACTACACTGCTGGATAAATTCTAAGCATTGTTGTCAGCTGTTTGCCTCCTTTCCTTTTAGAGGACATGTTAAAAGGCTTGCTAATGAAGTAAGAAATCTTTGGGCAAATATGTCTACTCGGAATGAGCCATGCATCATACCACAGAGGAGACTTCATAAGCAAGGCATTTGGAATATGTTGGATGTGGCTTGCTTTAATTTATTACAAACATGCAGAAGTACAGCACTCACAAACCTGTACAGACACACATGCGCATACACACACACACACACACACACACACACACACACACACACACACACACACACACACACACACACACACACACACACACACACACACACACACACACACACACACACACACACACACACACACACACACACACACACACACACACACACCTCCAACAGCGATGGAACACCACCCTATTCCATTGCTCTGCCTGCATATATTACTCCCTCTCCCTGCGCCTCGGTGTGACAGGGACAGATTGAAACGCTCTCTGATAGCTGCAGTAGCTTTTGTTACGGGAAATGGAGCTGCACATTTACATTTACTCATTATATTACTTTGTTGGATCTACCGGGCTAGCAGGAAGCTGTTTAATGGTTCGGGTGCAATGTGTCTTTTAAAGAAACAGGCAAGTATTACATGCTAAAAAGTGCAGAGGTATGTTATCAACACAGACTTTTTAGAAAGTGACTGTATGGGGATTGACCCAGTGTAAGGATACTGGTACTGTTAATGAAACTCTGAACAAAGGAACGGTCACACTCAAAGAAACATGGATTGGAATGCTGTCAGGTTTATGTTGGCAAGAAGACAAGGTACATTTTCACACTTGTGTAAGGGCCTGATCACACACCCAAATGCTATTATATGATATGCTAATTGAGACAGTTTACATGCTGCAGTCAAATAATGCATAATAGCCTTGCTGACACTAAGGGCATTCATTTACATATTTTCTGCCAACAAACCTAATGAAGATAAAAACAAACTATCATATTAAACTGGGAGTATCATAAACTCAGAGTTTTCTCATAGACTTCTATGAAATCTGATGTTTTTATGCATACTGAAGAGTCATCCTCTTGTATTAAATCATGATGGTTTTTTTTAAATACAAGATTTAATTCGAACTTCAAAAAACACCTAGCAAGACAAAGTAGAAACCAGTGAAGCTTTGGAGAGGAAACACTTTGTTGTGCAAACATGACTTCACCTCTGCAGCAAAGATACACTCAAGGCAACGTCCCTCTCATCCCTCCAGACGTCTCCTATTTTTTAATACATTTCAAGTTACTCAGTAACCCTTGTTAAAAGTGCAACTTTGCAAATAAAAAATGATGAAAGGATGTTTGTACCAACCCCAATGAAGCAGGTGTACAAATAAAATAACTACACAATATGTTTTCAGACTGCCATTAGTCATAGCTTTAAAACTCAATTTGCTTTGACGACAGATCGAAATAATGGCTTAATTTGCCCTTTAGGTCAAGTTCATTCAATTACAGTTGTTGTCTTACTGTCATGCATATCATCCATTAAGAATAAGCGCTTCAGACAGGGATGAATATCTCCTTTTTTATTGAGTCTTTAGGTCAGTTCACCCAGTAGCAGACAAACATCATACAACAGATTTCTGGTTTTATGTGGCATTAAATGTGACACTTTTGGGCTCAGGTTAGTGTTTGGAGGTTGGAATACATTACTCATATTAGTGATGTGAGAGACTGCCTGAAAGATCCCTGTTAACTCTCGCTAACCAGAGTAAACAACTGACACAGCCTGCCAGCAGACTTTAAAAACAAGTAGCAAGAAGAACGTTAGCGTTGAGCTGCTAACTAAATAAGGTTAAACAGAGGACCGGTTTTCTGCGACTTGCCCAGAACACAGCAAAGCAAAGTCTGCATCAGATCCACAGCCAAACTCTGCCGGTCTTGTCCACAACCGACGAAATGACCTCCAAAGCCCTGTCCACTAAGCATATTTTTCTTGCGGAAAGGCACTGACATGGCGGTGCAAGATTCTCCTCCCAGAGTTTAATCAAAATAGTTCTCCCAGTTCTTTTTTTCATGTTTCTATGAAAACAAAACTGTGACATCGTATCACCGTTAGAGAAATAAGCTTTTACCTATTTAGCCCTCTCCCTTCATGGAATGGTAATGCTAGCTGGGCATTAGCATAGCGTAACAGTACCTAACTTTAGTCAATGTGCATTTGTGGACTTGGTTTGATTCACTGGGCTTTATGGTTGTTTACTGAGTTCTGATAGTTGGCTTCACTACACCTCTAAACTGATGTTATGTTTCACTTGATACAGGGCTTTCTGAATTGCCCGTTATCAGAGCATCACACACAGAGGCATTTCCAAGTATCCTCTCAACATGCTATTTTGTTCTGACCATGCTCATGCACATGGAACATACATAATTCATTTCAACTACTACTAGGAGACATTGTGGAATCAGAAAAAGGCCCATCATGTATGGGAAGCTGCAACAACCATTTCACTTTGAACAATTAAATGTCAGTATTCTTCAATAGAAGTATTGACTAAGCGTTGAATAAACATCCTTTCAAAAGAAAACACTGTGGCCCAGATGATGGATGATTTCTTCCTCTGACCCATGATAACATAACTTATTTTCAAGGACACTTGATTGCTAAAAGGGACTTGAACTCAGCTAAAAACATTAACACTAGAACCGCCAGAGGTCACTATATACCTAAGACCGCCAAGGGGTCAAATTTTCCCGCTATTGATTTTCAAGGTACAATGTTCTTTTATTTATCATACAGAACAGTGAGTTTTGATCGCACAGGGATGAAACTTATACCAATAGAATCTGTGGACTCTCAGCTTTTCATATGATATAGTTTGTGCAGATAGCATTAAGTATAGAATATCGCTACCAGTGCTGATTTAAACGCTTGGTGTTAGACTTAGTGTTTTGTTTAGGTACAATTTTGTGTAGCAGTAACACCAATGACGTCATTTTGGGTGACTGACATTTATTGGATATAAAGAAGAATAATTTGCGTTTTTTTTACCATTTCAGTGTTATATTTAATGTATGTAATGTTATGTAAATATGAATGAAGTTTATTTATTGAAAGAAAAATATTTTAAATTAAAACTATAGGCTCCACTTCCGTGTAAGATCAAAGTGCCCGCAACAGGGCTCACTTGACCGCAACAAGTGCAAGTGTTTTAACACGTGATCATGGCGGCTTACAGGGGGATAACCTTGTACATGCGGTAATGGCGGCTGACAGAGGCATAATGTTATACACAGCTCACCGCAATAGCACAAGACTGGAAATATATGTCGATCGTACACACCAAATATAATTATATCAACAGTCACAGCGGACAGAAAGTTAAACTACTGAACATTTAACAGGCAGCCAGTCACACTTACGGCAAACAAGTACTGTAAACAATATATATACACTACGCCGATTATTGTCTGTAAACTGTTATTTAAATGCAAAGATATTGATACAAACAGGTGCTTATGCCACAGTAACAACACTCACAGTTTCATACACGCACAACGCGGAACACACAATGACCCGTTCACTCGCTGAAAGTCTGTCTCTGACCGGTCGCGCGCTGCGCGTGACTGATGACGTTACAGTGTGAGGGGTGCGTCCGGTAACTATCTCTGGACTGTCTGGGGAGCGTCAAAGCAGGGAAGTTTGCACAGCCGCCCCCAAATTCACTCGATGAATTTGTAATAGCACAAATGTCCCTGCTAGAATGTGGGGTAGGCATGTCAATCCTCTGGCATTTCAGGAAGTGTGATGAGTTTCGCCACAGGTCGAATATATGTAGTGCCTTTAATATTCACCTCTGCAGAGCGTATCCTACCATCATCGCTCGGGTTCATTTTGGCTACCCGTCCAACTGGCCAGAGAGCCCTTGGCAGTTGCGGGTCGACGATCATGACGACCTGGTCTGTGGTTAGGTCTGGCGTAGGAGTGTGCCACTCTCGACGGAGCTGAAGGTTAGGGAGCAGGTTCCGTGTAAACTGGGCCCAGAAGTGGTCGGCCAAGACCTGGTTGTGTTTCCAGCGACGGCGCACAAGCAGATCGCAGTCGCCATACACTGCTTGTGGCAATGATGCATCTCACCGACCCATGAGCAAGAGATTGAGTGTAATGGGGTCTGGATCAGCAATGTCAGACGTCGCATAGCCGAGGGGCTTGGAATTGAGTATTCCCTCCACTTCCGCTAGCACCGTCATCAGGACCTCTTCAGGCAACGTTTGTTTTTTTAGGACCACTTGCAGAGAAACTTTGGCTGCTCGACAGACTCTCATTCAGGAGCATCAATGAAGTGACCCGCTCTGGTGAGGATAAAGCAGCCATTGAACTACTGGAGGACAAGACTGTACCTGTCACAGTTGGCGATGTGTCTGGCTACGCCACCCCATTACTGCGTAAGCAAAGTGCCCCCTCTCTGCATGCACCTCCTACTGCAACAATGGCTCTCCTAAGAGCTACAGAACGTCGTCTGTCTAACAACCCCAAGCTATCTGCAGTCTACAATGAGGAGATTCATAAGCTGGAAAAGGCTGGTTATGCAGTGAAGATTAGCTCTGAAGAGGTGAGCAACTCAAAGGAGTCATGGTTTATTCCCCACCATATTGTACAATACAATGGTAAACACAGAGTCGTCTTCAACTGCTCCTTTAACTACCAACAAGCCTCTCTTAATGACAATCGGCTTCGTGGACCGATCCTGGGCTCAGCGCTGCTTGGCGTGCTGCTGAGGTTTAGAGAGTATTCTGTGGCCATCAGCAGAGACATACGTGGCATGTTTCATCAAGTGCGTCTCCTCCCTGAAGACCAACCACTGCTCCGCTTCCTGTGACGAGACAGGGAGACAGATCGCAGTCCAGATGTCTGCGATTCATGCCGGATATGTACAGCGTAGGGCACTGAAGAACGATGTTGTTCCTACTTTGTTTGGACCAGCGGGAGACACGGGTACACAACCTGTAAGTATTCATTGTTGTTTGTGTATTTATGATGTTTAAAACAAACAAGGGATCTACCACGACTGTTTAAATGTGTAAACGTTTTTCGGGCTACTACGTTGGGATCGCGGAGAAATGCTCTCCGCAGACCCATGCTCACATCGTTATAAACTTTTTTCTTACTCAATATCAAGCCACACTTATTGTTTTTACTTCGGCTGTGAGTGTTTGTGTGTGCTCAGGATAAGTTTAGCTTGTTCTCCTGTATCGCCGAGACGCCGTCACGGAAAGCCTGTCTGCTCCTAGCAGCAGCTCACACAGCTGCGAGGAGCTGCGAGCAGCAACGAGCCTGTCAGCTTTGCGACCAATCAGAGCACACTGAGCTCACAGGGAGGGGGGGCAGGAGCTCCAACAAGCCGTTTAGGACAGAGAGTGAATACCGGTGAATGAATACACATACTTTACAGAGATGCTGTAGGAGAAACCAATGTGAGTTTGGAAAATTGCACAGTATAAATCTATTCTAGAAGACCTCAACAATGGAATTATGATCAGTAGAAATGGCCATGACATGGGATCTTTAATTTAATATCTCTGGCTAGCTATAGCTACTTGCTAACGGTTTAGCTTACCCGAGCGATTCAAAGTAACGTCAACAACGTTGCTGTAATTTATGCTTTGCTTACATGTTCGCATAACTTGGAGATTTACTGACATTTACATACCTTGTTCAGCTGGCTCAAGCGGTGGCTCTGGGGTTGTTGTGTGAGCCACCCAGGGCCGGCCCGTAGCACTGGCGTTACAGATGTTCGCCTAGGGCGCCAGATCTGGGGAGGCGCTGCGCTGGTAGAAAACATTTTTTGACCGTTGGTGCTCATCCTAATTTTCGGCCTTGATGTAACAACATTCATAATTAAGTAAATGTAAAACCCTTTTTTAACCCGGTTACACTTTTCATTTGCCCTGTACGATGGGCGCTGTAAGTGATGAAAATGGGGGATGTTGGCTTATCTGGCGCCCGCAGCTCACAGCCAAAGTGCGAGTGAGCTTGGGAGCGAATGAGGGAGAGAGGGAGGGTGCACTGGTACCGGCACTGGTGTTATTAGAATCTGGTGCTAGCTGCTCTAACGGATATTAGAAGAAGACGCTTCTACAATAATGTGGAGGGAGAGTCCTCTCCAGTCAGACTGAGAGGCTGATAACTACAGCTCAGTGAGGTAAAGGACTCTGAGTATTTAGATAGTTCACTTTAGTCTAAGTTATCTCAGTGGGTCTCAAACGGTTTGGTCACAATTTATGTAAACAAATATTTCCAAGGCACTCCTTTATAATTATTGGGATAAAACAGGTTTGAAATCATTTGAATGTATACTATAGGACAGTAAACCAAAAATATTGTTTAAACTGGACAGATTAAAAAAAATGCACGAATAAATAAATGTTAATAGGTCAAATAAGATATGAATGAACAACAAAAATAAAATAAGTTACATTTATTTGTTATGTGGACATTATTTAAGTGGGGGGCGGATCTAACCTCATCTAGGGGGGTTTCGGGGCATGCACCACCAGGAAGATTTTTTGTAAATGTTGAAGTTAAAAGCATTAATCTGGTGCACTTTGAGAGCAACATGAAGAGATCTATGGATACATCTCTCAACACCCATATGAAACAGAACTGTAAGCAGATTTTTTTCTTTATGGATATTTTACAAATTACTTCCCTTTTAAACTGTATTCTTGTTTATTAATAACAACTTTTTTTTACTGTCATACCTGTTTACTTTATTCTCTTATTGTTCTATAACTATAATGATCATATAAAGATGTGCCTTTACCTCACTGGTTGGAGAAAAAGCTTCTTATATTCGTTAGCATAGCTAGCTAACCAGATGCTAATAACAACAACGTTATTGACTGTATGATCAGTATGACAGATGAACAGATCGCCACTGGGCTTTCAACTAAAGACACAGCCACGCAAAAACTGCGGCATGTGTACGGCTCCTTATGGGTATTGCAATTTGTGAAGTCCCGGCCCGGAGCCGCGTTCTGGTGCTCTCCGTTAGAACTACACTCCTGTCAGACGAGACATATACCACGTGATGACATGTTAGGCTCGTGTTGTGTTCAAGGACCCTGACCTTGGCCAGGAAAAACAAGATTGTACCTCGAGGGCCGTACCAAATGGTCTGGCGGGCCGTATACGGCCCGGAGGCCGGAGGTTCCCCACCCCTGCCCTAGTAGGACAGTAGGGTATAATGAGTTCTTTAAGGTAAGATGGCGCCTGCCCATTAAGGGCTTTGTAGGCGAGAAGAAGAATTTTAAATTCTATCCTGTGTTCTATAGGGAGCCAGTGTAAGGCATCCAGAACAGGAGTAATGTGGTCCCTTTTCCTAACTCTGGTTAGTACACGAGCTGCAGCATTTTGAATCAACTGAAGCGACTTGACTGACTTCTTGGTACACCCTGATAATAAGGAGTTACAATAATCCAGCCTTGAAGTAACAAATGCATGGACTAGTTTCTCTGCATCGTTTTGAGGCAAGATATGCCTGATTTTTGCAATGTTACGTAGATGGAAGTAGGCAGTCCTTGAAATTGATTTTATGTGGGTGTTAAAGGATAAATCCTGATCAAATATAACACCAAGATTCCTTACAGTCTCACTGGAGGCCAAATTAATGCCATCCATAGTTAGTATATCTTTAGATAATTTGTTTCGTAGATTCTTCGGGCCAAGTACAATAACTTCAGTTTTGGTCGTGTTTAACATCAAAACATTTAAGGTCATCCACGTTTTTAAGTCCTTGAGGCGGTCTTGAATTTTATTTAGATGATTAATTTCATCAGGCTTGATTGATAAATATAGTTGAGTATCATCCGCATAACAATTAAAGTTTACAGAATTATTCCTTATAATATTGCCTAACGGAAGCATATATAGTGTGAACAAAATAGTTCCAAGCACTGAGCCCTGTGGCACTCCATGGCTAACTTTGGTTTGCATGGAAGATTCATCGTTGACACGTACAAACTGAGAGCGTTCAGATAGATAGGACCTAAACCAGCCTAAAGCAGTTCCCTGTATGCCAACTAAGTGCTCTAGTCTTTGCAATAGGATATCATGGTCGATAGTATCAAATGCAGCACTAAGATCGAGCAAGACAAGAATAGAGACAAGTCCCTTGTCTGAGGCTATTAGAATGTCATTTGTGACTTTAACAAGAGCTGACTCTGTGCTATGTTGTGTTCTAAAGCCAGACTGAAAATCTTCAAATAAATCATAGTTTTTTAAGTAATCACACAGCTGTTTTGCGACTGCTTTCTCAAGAATCTTTGAGAGGAACGGAAGATTAGAAATAGGTCTATAGTTGGCTAAAACCTCTGGATCGAGGTTGTGCTTTTTAAGAAGCGGTTTTATCACTGCTACTTTGAATGATTGTGGAACATAGCCAGATAATAAAGACATATTCATAATATTTAATAAAAAAGTGGTAGATAGGACCTAAACCAGCCTAAAGAAAAAATACTGTGCAATTTTCCAAACTCACATTGGTTTCGCATACAGCATCTCTGTAAAGTATGTGTATTCAGCAGTACTCACTTTCTCCACTAAACGGCTCACTGCAGCTCCTCCCTCCCCGAAATCCCTCCCCCCCCCGACCCTCCGTGATTTCCTTGTTTAGCGATAGACAGCCAAACACAGCCAAACTCAACCTGAACACACAAAGTCACAGCCGAAATAAAAACAATAAGTGTGGCTTGATATTGAGTAAGAAAAAGGTTTATAGGTTGATAAATGCTGTGAGAATGGGTCTGCTGAGAGAATTCCGCCCGATCCCAACTGTCTGTTATCAGCCTGCAGCACGGAGCAGAAATCAGCAGGGCTGCCTGCACTGAGTGTGTGTGTGTGGATTGGTCAATTTGGACCAATCAGCGGGGGCTTAACGTAACGGCTCCGCGGACGTAACGTAACGGCTCCACGGATTGGCCCATTTAGTTCCGGGTACGTGCTTTCGTAAGCACGTACCCGGAAGAATCAAATGGATGATGACGTCATGATGACGTTTCACCAACGAGGCGTTTTGGGGAGGTATTTTCCGTTTTAGAGTTTTACTCGCTACAGGTTGTACTTTGAGGGTTTTGACTCTGCACACCGTTTACATGCAGAAAAACCCTCATAACACAAGGGGACGGGTAATAACCGGAAAAACATGTGACCTTTAAAATGTTAAAAAAAATCTTCCTCCGGACCCCCCTAGAGGATGTGACGTCCACCCCCCATTCTATTATGTATTCCTTGGATACTCTATTGATCTTTATCTTTTCTATTGTAAGATTCTCTGGCTGGGGCGCCAACTCAAATCTCGCCTAGGGCTGCAAATCTTCTAGAGCCGGCCCTGGAGCCACCACTTGAGAATTGTCGTCTTTTATAAGAAAAAATGTTCTTATGTCCATCTTCAAAAACTCTGAGTACGACTGACAGTTTAAACATTGTCACAGGATAGGTACCTGTCAGCCAATAAGACACGTTTATTTCCATGCAACTCTCTGGTGATTGGTCTGGTGTCTTGCCTCTGTTGCATTCACTGAACACGGGAAATTACAATCCTGCCTTCCTCTCTAGTGTCATGATGAGGTTCAGGTAAAGCAGGGTTAATGTATTTTATATTATTGAGGTAGAATTTTCCGGGCCAGGCGACGCCCCTGATATTGAGTATGTCCTGGCAGTTTAGGGGATATAGTGAACAGCACGATGTGAGCTGTATTCATTAATAGATATTCATGCTTTTAGCTACAGTACGTTGGTCAGAATGATTATAAATAGATAGAAATCACACATAAATAAGGTAAATAAGACGCAGCACTTTTTATTTTATTATTTATTTGCTGTAAATAGCTGTCACCCTAACTGGAACGCTTTATGTGTGCAGAGTAAGGGGTGTGAGTGAGATTTGATGTCATGGATTGATAACATTTTTTTTTTCATTTTTGCAATGGGCAGAAAACACTTTACCAAGCAAATGATAACTTGCAGAGCTAATTAATTTTAGAATGTTCTGTTCTGGTCTCTGCTCATCATAAAACAGTAAGACTGTCGTCCCACAGAGAGCCCTGCAGAAAATGAATAACGCTTATCCTCATTCAGAATCCACATCATCTCCTGCTGTGCAGCAGCTGTGCACCAAGAACCAGTCTTTATTTAATGCTGTGCACGACTTACTCATGAATACAGAACCATACGTGGGAAGTAACTGGTATTATTTAGCAGTGTCACGTCAGAGTAATGTCTGGGCCTTTCTGTCTCACTGTCCTGAAACATCTGTCTCTGTCAGCCTGTTTTCACTGCCTCAATGTCAGGGTGTAATTCGCCTGTCACGCAATTTGATCTAAACATGTTACACATCAACATTGCATTTATAGGTGTTAGGGAGTTCCACTGCTTATGTGAACAATTGTGTAAGGCCTTTACTGACTCTGAGGGAGCTGTGTGACGTCTAACAAATGTCTGCAAGTGATGTCACTCCTGTCAGTGTCGGTTTGGTCTGAAAACTAAAAGTTGAAAAGTCAAAAAGTCGGAGGTGTGGATTTAGACAGAAGAAGGCTAACAGAGATCTTAACATCTCACAGACTGCACACCTTTGAGGCCTGTTACATTTTGGGTTATCTCTATTAACAGATATCTGCACATGATCGAAGAATCACCTGCATCTGAGACAGGAACTGTACCTGAATCTTAATTAAACATGTGAGTATTGGTGATTCTACCTGTATTCAGCATTCATTACCACCTTTAATTGTTTGGACTTTGACCTTTGTTTGAGAATTTACAGTATATTGCACAATAGCAAAAAGGTACAAATCTGCCAGAAGTTTCCAATATGCAATAGGCAAACCGCCTAAACTATCAGGTTACTAAAGCCTAATGCAAATCAATATGGTTTGCATGAACAGGAGTCATTACAAAAAGTAACTATAGCTTCAGCATGTTAATGACTGACGACCTGGTCTGAAATCAGGACAGGGCCATGGCGCAGATTGAACCCGCCACATGTAGAGGAGCTGCACCTGACGTGCACTCAGCTTGAATTGATCGGCTGGTTCAGAGGCTGCTGGTCAGCAAACAGCTCAGGAATCAGGCCAGCATGTAGCAGATGCACAAGTCATGTACTGCTCTGCACTGTCACTTTAAATAATACAGTAGTCACACTCTGTTTCCATTTGGAATTCACTGCAGACTGCACTCTTTAAAATTTGATTTTACGGGGGAAATAACAGGCTCCCCATGCAACATTCTTAACACTTACTTAGCCTAAAGCAGTGGTTCTCAAACTGTTTCTGTCAGTTACTTTGGAGAAAAAAAAAGTCGGGCCCCCCCAACACAAATAGTCACGTAATGGGCCAAGTTAAAATTTATTAAAATACATCAATATGAACGTGAGCATTCCTTTTAAAAAAATTAAAGAAAACACTTTGCTAGAACAGTGATAATAAAACAATGCTCCATAAGTCTGTGTGTTCCAAAAAATAAATACATAATACAATTGTGCAATTCCTTTGCCAGAACAATAAGTTATAATACTTTGCCGCTTTGTAATCTGTGCAAAAAAATGAAAAGAAAGAAAATGCTGATATTTGGCAAAGTGTGTCTTAGCATTAGTGGCTGCAATGAGCCTGTTTTGCACTGCATATTTCTTCAAAACGGGGTTGCAGGCTCAGTGGCGGCGCCAGAGATTTATTTTGGGGGTGCTGTGGGGTAGCTTGACGTTTCATAGAGGGTGCTCAAACATTTAGGGTTTCCCATCAATGTACTGGTCACTACAGTGGAATTTTCTACTGCAACACTCCCCATGCAAATACACAGCGTACCCGCGTCAGTTACAATGAAGGCTCGATAATCAGCTTACGGCATATAGGTGTAAGCAGGGGTAAAGTGCTAAGTGGGGAGTGGACCCAACATAGGGGGGTCCGGGGGCACGCTCCTCCTGGAAGATTTATTGTTAAATATTGAAGTTAGAAGCATCAATCTGGTGCACTTTGAGAGCAAAATGAAGAGATCTATGGATAATGTTAGAAATTAAAATCAATGTTTTGATGGTATAATGTGGCTTAAACATACCGTCAGTTTAAACGCTGTTTTATACTGAAAAAACCCGAAATTCTCTTGCACAACCAGTTAAGCTTTTATTCTGAAAATCCTTCATCTCCGGTTAACATTTAGCATGTGGCTAATATACGATTTCCTCAAGAGGTGAATTTTGTAGCGAAACGACATGGAGTGGTGCAAACCGAAACCTACTGATTTAACACTACAACTATAGATGTCAAGATACTACCAGGCTGAATATTAAATGAAGGTACAGTTTATTTGAATACATTATTGTTTACAGACGACAGTAGCATGTGACAACATCTGGAATGACCGGAAACCAAACCAGCCGTGAAGTATTTTCTGTATTTTTTACAGTATTGATTACAGCGTTTAGAATGTGTTACATGAAAAGTGATGAAAGAGAATATGAGGAGAAAAGGCGTGTAAATCAATCAATCAATCAATCAATGTTTATTTATATAGCCCAATATCACAAATGTTACATTTGTCTCAGTGGACTTCACAGTTTGTACAGAATATCAGTATGACAATACGACACCCTCTGTCCTTAGACCCTCACATCGTACAAGGAAAAACTTCCAGAGAAAACCCACAGTTTAAAGGGAAAAATGGGAGAAACCTCAGGGAGAGCAACAGAGGAGGGATCCCTCTCCCAGGACGGACAGACGTGCAATAGATGCCGTGTGTAAATTGAAAAGATAATACATTTGCAACATAGGTAGTCCAAATGTTTGGAAATGCATGTGTGTATAATAGGAAGATGAATCCACGAGGATATCCATCCAGGACTTATGATCCAGGACCACAGCCACGACTCAAGATCCAGGACTCGCGATCCATGACACAGGAACGCAGGATCATCCATGACTCCGGATCCCGGCGTATATAGACACCAAAAAGAAAGACATTTGGGGAAGCTGGGTTAATCGGAACATGAGAGTACACAGGTATAGACAGAGAGAAGGAAGAAGTAAGATGTCCCCCGACAAACTAAGCCTCTATCAGCAAAACTAGGGGCTGAATCTAATCAGCCCTAACTATAAGCTTTATCAAAAAGGAAGGTCTTAAGCGCACTCTTAAAAACGGATAGGGTGTCTGGCGTCCGAACACAAACTGGAAGCTGATTCCACAAAAGCGGAGCTTGATAAGAAAACGCTCTGGCTCCCATTGTACTTTTAGAGACTCTAGGAACAACCAACAACCCTGCATTCTTGGAACGCAATGCCCTAGTAGGACAGTAGGGTATAATGAGTTCTTTAAGGTAAGATGGCGCCTGCCCATTAAGGGCTTTGTAGGCGAGAAGAAGAATTTTAAATTCTATCCTGTGTTCTATAGGTAGCCAGAACAGGAGTAATGTGGTCCCTTTTCCTAACTCTAGTTAGTACACGAGCTGCAGCATTTTGAATCAACTGAAGCGACTTGACTGACTTCTTTTTACACCCTGATAATAAGGAGTTACAATAATCCAGCCTTGAAGTAACAAATGCATGGACTAGTTTCTCTGCATCGTTTTGAGGCAAGATATGCCTGATTTTTGCAATGTTACGTAGATGGAAGTAGGCGGTCCTTGAAATTGATTTTATGTGGGTGTTAAAGGATAAATCCTGATCAAATATAACACCAAGATTCCTTACAGTCTCACTGGAGGCCAAATTAATGCCATCCATAGTTAGTATATCTTTAGATAATTTGTTTCGTAGATTCTTCGGGCCAAGTACAATAAATTCAGTTTTGGTCGTGTTTAACATCAAAAAATGTAAGGTCATCCACGTTTTTAAGTCCTTGAGGCAGTCTTGAATTTTATTTAGATGATTAATTTCATCAGGCTTAATTGATAAATATAGTTGAGTATCATCCGCATAACAATGAAAGTTTACAGAATGATTCCTTATAATATTGCCTGACGGAAGCATATATAGTGTGAACAAAATAGGTCCAAGCACTGAGCCCTGTGGCACTCCATGTCTAACTTTGGTTTGCATGGAAGATTCATCGTTGACACGTACAAACTGAGAGCGTTCAGATAGATAGGACCTAAACCAGCCTAAAGCAGTTCCCTGTATGCCAACTAAGTGCTCTCGTCTTTGCAATAGGATATCATGGTCGATAGTATCAAATGCAGCACTAAGATCGAGCAAGACAAGAATAGAGACAAGTCCCTTGTCTGAGGCTATTAGAATGTCATTTGTGACTTTAACCAGAGCTGTCTCTGTGCTATGTTGTGTTCTAAAGCCAGACTGAAAATCTTCAAATAAATCATAGTTTTTTAAGTAATCACACAGCTGTTTTGCGACTGCTTTCTCAAGAATCTTTGAGAGGAACGGAAGATTAGCAATAGGTCTATAGTTGGCTAAAACCTCTGGATCGAAGTTGTGCTTTTTAAGAAGCGGTTTTATCACTGCTACTTTGAATGATTGTGGAACATAGCCTGATAATAAAGACATATTCATAATATTTAATAAAGAAGTGCTAATTAATGGAAAAACTTCTTTTAACAGCTTTGTTGGAATCGGGTCTAAGATACACGTTGATGGTTTAGAAGAGAGAATCATTGAATTTAATTGTTCAAGGTTTATGGCTGAAAAGCATTCTAGTTTACTATCTAGTGTAATATTAGAACTTACGTTTCCGGGAGCTGTTGATAATACTATACTGGTCAAAGGCAAGAGGTCATTGATTTTGTTTCTAAGAGTAACAATTTTATCGTTAAAAAAGCACATAAAATCATTACTACTGATTGCTATGGGAATAGAAGGCTCAGTCGAGTTGTGGCTCTCTGTCAGCCTGGCTACAGTGCTGAAAATAAATCTTGCATTATTCTTATTCTCATCTATTAATGAAGAGTAGTATGCTGCTCTCGCTTTACGCAGTGCTTTCTTATATTTATTGAGAGTAATATGCCAAATTAAACGAGATTCTTCAAGTTTAGTGGAACGCCATATCCTTTCAAGTTGTCTCGACTTTTGCTTTATTTTGCGGGTTTCGGCATTATGCCATGGAGCTAATCTATGTTGTTTTATTTTCTTCTTTTTCAAAGGAGCAACAGAGTCTAATTTTATTCGCAGCGCATCTGTAGCACTATCAACAACATGATCAATTTGGGGTGGTGTACATTTTGTATAAGTTTCCTCCCTTACACTCAGACATGCTATCGAGTTAAGTATTGGTGGAATCTCTTCCTTAAATTTGGCTATAGCACTAACAGATAAGTTTCTGCTGCAGGAGCTTTTGGCTAATGCTTTGTAGTCTAGTAACAGTACTTCAAAAGTTACTAAGAAATGGTCGGATAAAGCAGGATTATGCGGTTCGACTAATAGTTCCTCAGTTTCAATACCAGAAGTCAGAACAAGGTCGAGAGTGTGATTATAGCAGTGGGTTGGTTTATTTACACTCTGACAAAAACCAACAGAATCTAATATAGAGTTAAATGCAACAGTAAGGCTATTTCTATCATCGTCAACATGAATATTAAAGTCACCTACGATAATTACTTTATCTGTTCTAAGAACCAAAGCTGATAAAAACTCAGAGAATTCTGATAAGAATTCTGAATAAGGACCTGGTGCACGGTACACTGTAACAAATAAGATTGGCTGCACAGTTTTCCAGGTCGGATGCGTAAGACTAAAAACGAGGCTTTCAAAGGAGGTATAATTTAATTTTTGTTTAGTATTGATAAGTAAACTTGAGTCAAAGATTGCTGCAACTTCACGTCCTCGGCCCGTGCCTCGGGCAATATGAGTATTGATATGGCTGGGTTGAGTGGCCTCATTTATGCTGACATATTCTTCATGTCTCAACCAAGTTTCAGTGAGACAACATATATCAATATTATAATCTGATATTAAATAATTTACCAATATTGCTTTAGATGCTAGAGATCTTATGTTTAAGAGACCACATTTAATCTTCCTGTTTTGTTGCACTGTAGTAGTTGTTACATTTACTTTTATTAGGTTATTATGTATGACACCTCTATTAGGTTTTACCTTAAATTGTCCTTGGGCAGACACACACACCGTTAATATTGGGTATTTTATTGGGTTCGGGATTCCTATGGATGACTGCCTAGGAGAGAACGCAGAGAAGCGTGTAAGACTGCGACTCTGCCTCCTGGTCTCAACTCCAGTTTGTCATGGATTAAGTCCACAAAGCCCTGAAATGTTTGCCGAAATGAGATTTGCACCTTCCAAAGTAGGATGAATGCCGTGAGTTCATTTTCTTTTGTTCTATTTAACCCTGCATGCTATTCGTTTGTCTTTTATTACATGTCGGCTAGAGGCCAATCACTTCAATAGGTGTCTTTTGTTACGTTTTAAGTTAACGTGAATGGTTTTAGGCCATTAAGCAGTCGGGACTGCTTGAGGCAAAGACAGAGCCAAAGTTGGAAGCTGAGGTTATTGGAGTGAGTGTTTTGTGTTAACAACAGTGTGAGGCTGTTTTAAAAAAGTCCTTTTTCGAGGAAAAGGCCTGAGGAGTTTGAAGCTTTCAGTGGTTACTTTTTTCTGTTTTCAAAAAGACATTGCATGTGGATTACGACGAGAAGTGAGACATTCGTGCGTTAGATAGACGATATTCTTCTGATTGTGTGTGGATAGCGTCCCATTTTGTCCCATAATAGCGTGTTTAAACAGAAGAGATGACCATACTGGCTCTTAAAGTCAAAACATTTACGTACATGGGTAGAGGGCTATGACGTAAGGGTATGAGGCCCATTTATCATTGTAAACTAAATAGAAATGTTATTTTAAACTACAGTGTTGTGTGTTGAATTTATTAGACAAAATATCACCCCACCATTATTTCAACTCCACTTCAAGCCACGAGGTGTTTTTTCAAATCCCTTTGTTCTTCAGGTCAAAGGTTGGAAAACCAGTTGTCATCTTGTCTTGACCTCATGTTCACAGTGAACCACACGGCAGTCGCCATTTCATGAAATGCTAATTGAAGTACTCTGTTTGCTTTAACACACTGAGGCTAGGCATCCCATCTTGTAAAGAACATCATACTTCTTGTCAGAGTTAGAACTATTGGAAGTACTTCTGCTGGTAAAAGTGTATTGGCTGGTTTTGGAATATTCTTGTTTGCAAGTGTGTATTGGCGGTTTTGTGAATATTCTTGTTTGCAAATGTGTTTTGGCGGTTATGTGCTGTGTTGTTTAACCATAGTGTAATGTTCTTTATATTTTAAAGATATTTTTAAGGAAAATAAGTTTCTCCTTCTTAAAAACAAGTCAGTTTTGCAACAGCTATTCCCTAGTGGATTAAGCTGGAAATTAAAATAGCGCACTCTGGTGGTAGTACAGAATTATTACACAAATAGAAGAAACACCATAACATTTTGAAGTATAATTTTAAGTGTTATAAATAAACACATGCTTGATCGCCAAGATAGAATTGCAAGTGGTTTCTAATTATAAGATAAGAAACTTTACATAATACTTTTTCAAACACCAATTTATTGAAGCTAACACAAGTAGTGACATTAGCATAATTGCATACACTTCGGTATGCACTGTATACAGGAGATTTAGATTTGAACCAGTATTCATATTTCAAAGTCAAAACCATACATGGTACAATTTTTATTTTAACATTTCATATTTTAATTTTGCATAATTTGTATATATTAATTAACTTTATTAATATTTTACCTAAATCTTAAAAAATCTATAACTTAAAAAAACTAAAACTAAAAATTAATAAAACCTTGAGCAACTAAAAAAACAAAAAAACAGATTTAAAGTTCGGACGAACAGCAACGAAGGTGCTAGTCAGAAGATTATTGCTTCATCTTTGATAAGTTAATAAATAATTAGAGAACATTTCACCAAAACAAACTAAGTTGAGACTAGACGCAGAGCCAGGCTCAACAGCAGATATCAAGGGAAGGGTAAAAATCAGATCAGATGCTATGACAGTTCCAAATCTTAGACAAAAGACATGGAACCACATGGAGAAACTGTTGGAACAGTGGCAAACGAGAGGACTGTTTCCAGCAGATGATCAGCCTGGACCAACGAAAGCCCATAGAAAAGCTGTAGTTGAACATGAGAATGCTGAATACCTACAACAGGAAAAAGCATGGATCAAAGCCGGACAACCCTCTTGGTATGGACCTGAAAACATTGCTATGAACAGAGCTGAAAAAAGAAAAGTTATGGTTGCAAGTCTGGTATTCCATCTGGAAGATGCCAGCCAAGGATTGACAAACAGCCTACATGTGGTAGAACTCAGCAGAAGAATGGAAGAGGAGACCAACAGAAGAATGGAAGAATCCAACAGAATAATGGAAGAACTCTGCAGAAAAATGGAAAAGGAACTCAACAGAAGAATGGAAGAGCAGCTCAACAGAGGAATGGAAGAGAGACGAAAAGCAGATGAAGCACATAATGACATTATTGAAGAGAGACGAAAGGCAGTTGAAGCCCATAATGACATTATTGAAGAGAGACGAAAGTCAGTTGAAGCCCATAATGACATTGTTGCAGAAAGACAAAGGGAGGAAGATAAATGCCAACAACTTCTGGCGGAAAGACGACAAGAAGATGTAAGATTCCAGGACATGATGGCAGATAGACAACGGAGAGAACAAGAAGAACGAAGAACCGGTGCATATACCTCCATGCCATTGATAGCGGCTGGAAGAGGAGGATTTCAATACCAACCATGGACTCACAGGGACATGGAAGCATTAGTGTCAAAGCTACCTCCACTCACGAAAGGAGGTCAGAAGTGGGTGAATGATCTGGAGAGATACACAGCCAAAGACCACCTGTGCTTGGGAGACATGAGGGCCCTGCTCGGACGGATTGAAGGACGACTTGAAGTGAGAGCAATAGATTCCAAGGCCAAATGCACCAACTCTCCAGATTACATTTCCTTCAACAAAGTCAGGTCGAGGTATTGGGCTGCCATTCGTCAAATCTACCCAACAACACAGAGTTTACATGCCCTCAACAGCCTGAGAAAAGAACCGGGGGAAGACATGTATGCATTCCTGAAGAGATGTGAAGGAGTGTGGGAGGACTGCACTGGAGAACGACATAACGTTTCACCGTCTGTCGTAATGCTGTGGAAGAACGCGGTCATTAACGCCCTTCCCCAATCAGTGCAGGCAAGCCTGGGAGATGTGGTGGCATTAGATGCTATACCCATTGAAGAATGGAGACAACATCTCATTTACCACGATATGAAATACCAAGCAACCCAGAGGGAAAAAGACGAAGAAATTAAAACATTACAACTAACACTCTTGAAGATACAAATAGCTGAGAAAGATACCGAAGCTAATAAAAACAAGAAAGCGGCAAGGCAAATGGCAGCTACATCAGAGAAGGCAGGGCAGATACCTCCAACAATTCAAGCTCAGGAAGAACCAGAGAATGCAGGGCAGACATCTCATACAGTTAAATCTCAGATAGTGCCAGTGAATCAGATGGAGAACCAACAACCAGGAGGTTTCCGAGGAGGCAGAGGCAGAGGAAAAGTTCTCCGGTTTTAGGGATGCTACATATGCAATCAGCTGGGCCATTGGGCTAGAGATTGTCCACAACAACAAATGAAATACCCACCACATGCACCAAACAACGGCCCACCATGCAGTTTCCATGATGACGACGGAGGCAGGGGGTCCCAGAGATGTCAAAGACGTACAGGATTTCCAAACATGAACTAAATGCCACTGACAGCCTGGTATCAACCACAACAATGAGGAAGCTGAGAGGACCAGACCATCAGGTGATGCATCTTCAGCACCATAGTATTTTGAAATCCAGCTACATAGAGCCACATATGTCACCACAGGAGGGAGAGGTTGAATGTTATTTAAAAGATAGTGAGTAGAATATTGCATTTACACATAAAGCATCCACAGAGTAGTAGAAGATTAAGACATAGTAGAACATTTAGCAGACTATTTTTGTAATTATGAGAAGGAAAATACATTACGAGTGATGTTGTTCCCCCACACAGAAAACTATTATGTCCACACAGCTAGTGAGGTCAAGAAGACGGGCTTCCACCCAAAATATGCAAGGGGCGGCGATACACCTGACGTGAAGCTGTCCAGACCTGAAAACAGAAACTCGATTCTGCTGTGGTGAAGTCTGGCTACAAAGGGAGGTGTTCCAATAGGGTCGCTTGTCTCAAACCAGTGAAGAAGTCAACAAGAACCCAGCTGAACTAGAGAGTGACTGTTAGCGGGAGAACTGTGACGGAGCGACAGAGACTGGCCCAACATTTTCCAGCCAGTACATAGATAGACCCCGTCAGAAGACCGGGGCTGTGTTTAAAGGGGAACTTCATTTATTCTTAGCCAGAAGTGCAGTTTTTAATCAAACAATTATGTGATTTATGGAGTCAGATTACATTTTTCTCATAAACACAATTTTATAATCGGTCTGAAGTATCTGTTTTAAGGCATGAGCTGCAGATTAAATAACATAACACTGATTGAGAGCTTGGTTGAAGAAGTTGTAGGGTTTTTACAACAGTTTCAAGAATCAGTCTTAATTTATTTATTCTTGAGTAACTTTACTGATTTATAGTGTAGTGCGTAAGGCAATTTCTCATTTTGAGTGAGGGGCACCAGCCCTTCATGCAGGTCACTCTCTGTGAGAATAGTTCATATTTTCCCTCTAGTTTGGAGAAATATTATTTTATCATATGTTAGTTCAGTAGTGTCAACCAATCCTCTAATCCTAGAATTATTGAGACGCATTAGCGATACCAGGGGTATTGTTTTTCGCAGCAACGATGATGCATAATACCATGACAAAAGCCATTATTGAAACAAGTAAACTATTTTTTTGTGCTAATGGCAGATTTTTTAGTGAATATGCATTTATACCATCAGAAAACCATACATCATACGATATTTTTGTACCCCTTGTGGGTACACGGAGAAGTTATATTTATTTAATGCAACGTTATGGGTTTTACATGTCCTGTTCATAATAGGGTAATCATTGCAATATTAATTGAGCATTTTATGCTCAAAGGAGGGAGTGTCATGATTATACAGATATGTTGATTTCAGTGACGTTGTAGTTAATAAATAATAACATGTAGTCAACAATAGGTCTCATAACAACAAGAGGTATGCCGAAGCTTGGGCCTATTGGGAGTAATATTATGCAAGTTTTGTCTACACAGGCTAGGAAAACTACAGAGATACCAGACGAGACCCCAGAAGAGACTCCTGTTCGGCCAGGTGAATTGGTGAGGTTGAAAGTTCACAAAAGACAGTGGGCTCATCCCCGGTGGACGGAAGCGTGAAAAGTTGTAACAAACTTCACACGCGCTCCGGTTTAAAGGTATAGAAAAAGGAGCAAATTGAAACCACCTCACACATTGTCACCCTTCACTGGCATCTTCCAGAACATTATTGGGAGTTAGGACTGATTTGGCAGAGCTGGAATAAAACAATAAATAAAAATAAGATAAAGATAGAAACAGCTCAAAAGACAAATTGTCTATAGATTTTTATAGATTGTACATTAATGTGAAAACCTATTTTTTGTTTTACATCTGAAAAAGAGTCCAATTTTTTGTATATGTTATTTTTGTACTCATTATTTAAATTCTGTAACGGACACAACCAGGGATAAAATAGAGATGATGACAAGAACAAAGCCAAACCAATTGTGGGGTACCCTAGGGATAAGAGTTAGAATAGCATTGTTGATTGTGCTCATTACACTTGGCACCTTTCTTGTTGAAAGGGGAGTACAATATCAAGTAAAACATGGAACCATTAGTTCACTCATAGAGAATGCCCACATCACTAACAAGACTCCAGCTGTGTTTCAGAGACTTTCACTTATCCCCAGAGCCAAAAGATCAGCTGAGCAACAAGAGGAGGAGTTAGAAATACTCGTTCCCAAAGGTGAGGCGGTTATAATCAAGATGATTCACCCCCCCTATATGCAGTTCTTGTATCAAATGATGGGATGGGTTTAAGTGATCGGGATATGTAGGTGATGGGGATTTACAGATTAGGGGAATCTCTAAATACACTGGATCCATGTTTTAGTCTGTACCAGAAACACTCCCTGTTAAGCTATGAACAACCGACCGGTGACCTATCTGAGCACAATTATTGAACATGATTGTTAGACACAGGCTACTAACCCACAAGTACAGCTTTGTACGTACAAACTCTATGAACAAGATTCCCCAGCAGATAGTGGCGACATTGCAGATATGTCCAGTCACAAAAGTTACTAAGGTTCTAAATAACAGTGGGATTAAAGTGATGGAGAAAATATGGAGACGTTCTTTTATAGTGTGTGAAATATGTGGTGCTTGAAACCTGTAGGTATTTAAATGTATAGAAGAAAATGGTTTCCTGAAATAATTAATTGGAGTAAACATGTTACAGTGGGTGAAAGCAATGTTTAGGGATATGGTAAAATTATTAGTAGACATGAATTGTGTTTAGATGACATTTAACAACTAAGATGGATAGTAAGATTAGGAAAATAGAGTGGAAAGTTGGAATTTATTTTACCTGGGTGTGTTAGAATTTAACTATACGTAATGCCTCCCGAGATCTCTCTCTCTCTCTATCTATCCGCCTGTCAGACCACTACGACCCCATCGTCCAAGCAGACAAAAGACCTCACCACGGAAGACTCCTCCTCCTCCATCGAGCAGACAGAGAAGCAGAGCTGAACCATCTCCACCTGAGGCATCCAGAACTACAGGTGACATAAAAAGGCACACTCTCATCGGTCCCCCACAGGACATGAAGTTCCAAGCTGAGCCACAAGATTTGGGCACAAGAGCAGAGTGTGGGACATGAGAGCGGAATACGCCCTCCATGCAACCAGTAGAGACTGTAAAGGAGGAGATGAAATGCAAAGCAGATGGGACACTGAAAAGAGTTACAGCGGAAGGATCCAAGAGCGGATGGACTGAGGAGAAGATGGACGGAGGAGAGGACAGGACGGAGGAGTTGACATGGTCCAGCAGAACGTGAGGGGGTCGTGGCTTGACAACCAGAGGGGGAGAGAAGGAAAACGGGAGTGAGTGAGTTTACACATAAACACACTTATTCACCAACGAGAAATACGTAAAGAAAAAGATTTATTAGCCATGAATTAATCAATTGGTGAATTTATAAAGAAAGAAAGAGGAAACTATTAAATAACCCTAAAAACACACTGAGGGTAGAACATATTATTCAATCTTTTCATCATATGAACAAATTATTCTTTAAGAGTTTTTTGTTCATGTGTGAATTTGGGGAAGATTTAATTTGTTACAGTATAGACCTACAGTTTAAAGGGATGGTTTTAGTAACCACTCTATAAAAGCAGACAAATCTTTATTTGTATGGAAAATGTTAAAGGTAGAGCTAGTACCAAGCCAAAGATAGTATTCCAATCTAGAGTATTGATTTCTCCATTGTAGCATGGTTATTACCTCAGGAGGGAAGATTAAGGTGGAAATAACATTTGTTTTTCGTCCAAGATGTAGAGTTTTAAAAAGACACTGGGCAAAGAGATTGCACATTTTAATTTAAAAAAAACTAATATAATTGGGAGTAATACATGCATGGCCTTGGATCCTTCATTGTGATGGTGCATATTTTACAACAAACATCGTTCAGGGAGAAGGGGTCGCTCAACCCACCCAGCAGATGTTTTAAATCTTACTTGCAGCCTCAGAGGGAGCGCACGGCACCAGAGTATGCATTTTTTTTTAAAGACAAGCGCCACCAGCTCCATTTAATCAGGGATGACCTAACATTTAGAGATGTTATTTAAAGGAGAAATATATCTGCCATAAGTGTAAATTCCTGAATTGAACTACAAACCATTAAATGAAATGACTTCTGTTTTTAAAATCCTTGTTAAAGGAGGGAGTAATTATCACATGCTCGGCACCCAAGGTTCCACACACTGTTAAAGGGGTTAGCATAGCTATTTAAGTAGACCAGAATTGAAAATAAATTAGTATAATGCGTTATTGATATTCCACCGGTTCTCACACCATTTCAGGGACTTTATCACTGCATTAGAACAGATCACCCAAATGTACTTAGTAGGAACTTTTAAGTGATGAAATTCTACAACTGTTGTGACTGACCAAAATCTTCTCCCAGAAATTACTGTCTAGAATGGCGTACCCCAGAGTAGAACGCCACCCTGTATACAGATGTTGATGACAATGATGAGTTAGTTTGAATGATGTAGAATGACATGGATGTTCGGAGATGAGATTGTTCAATGAATGTCCAGCCGATGTGATTCTTCACATGATGAAATCATGTGAAGAAGTGAGCAAAATAAAATGCTAAAATGGAGTGAATTCAATTTATTTTGTACTATTCCAAGATAGTATATTTTTATACTTCCAATTTATTTTAAACTATTCCAAGATAGTCTATTTTTATACTTCCAATTTATTTTACACTATTCCAAGATATTTTATTTGACTTTATTATTTTTATACTATTCTAATATGGTAGATTTCATGTTGTATAAATCATTGTTATTCTAAAATGGTTTGTTTCTTTTCACTTTGTTTAAACAAGTGCCTTAAAACTGAGCGTGGTATGAGAACGGTTTCTGTGAAAGGAGGGAGGAAGAAATGTTCTGATACCAAGCATTTGCTGCTATTTTGAAGAATGATATTGAATGTAAAAACTAGAAGTTATGCACAAGAAAAAATGTTTAAGTTTGAACCAAGTCAAAGTATTTTTGGAAAGTTAGGGCTATTGAACCATTCCATTTTGATTGTATGTTTGTAACATGAGTTATGTGCTATGCAAAGTTCAGATGAAGAACTCATTGATTTCAGTATTAGATACACACCTTTTAGTTGTGTAAGGAGGGACTGTTAGAAATTAAAATCAATGTTTTGATGGTATAATGTAGCTTAAAAATACCGTCAGTTTAAACGCTTTTTTATACTGAAAAACCCAGAAATTCTCGTGCACAACCAGTTAAGCTTTTATTCTGAAAATCCTTCATCTCCGGTTAGCATTTAGCATGTGGCTAATATACCATTTCCTAAAGAGGTGAATTTAGTAGCGAAATGACATGGAGTGGTGCAAACCGAAACCTACTGATTTAACACTACAACTATAGATGTCGAGATACTACCATGCTGAATATTAAATGAAGGTACAGTTTATTTGAATACATTATTGTTTACAGACGAGAGTAGCATGTGACAACATCCGGAATGACCGGAAACCAAACCAGCCGTGAAGTATTTTCTGTATTTTTTAGAGTATTGATTACAGCGTTTAGAATGTGTTACATGAAAAGTGATGAAAGAGAATATGAGGAGAAAAGGCGTGTTAAGCATGTATTGAATGTGAAAAGTACCAATCCTCTGTTTAGAGACGAGGCGAGCCGGCTGGCGGGGAGGAGCCAGCAGAGGATATATAACAGCACCGGACGAGGGATTCTCTCTCTTCTCTTGCTCAGGAGAGCCGGTGTCGGTACCAGATGTGTTCGGGGTACCATATGTGTTCGGGGTCCGTCTCTTACCAGTGACGTCATGACGTCACGACGTAATGACGTCACGCATTGTGATTGGCTGTACGGTAATTTACCCACGCTGTCTAGACTAGTATAGAGGGGTTTTTTGATCATTACATTACATTGTATTTAGCTGACGCTTAAGTGCATTCGACCAACAAGATAAAAACTTGAAGAAATACAATAAAACTTGAAGAAAAACAAAGACGAATGAGGAGAAGAACAAGAGAAATCGAAGGTAAGAAGTATATAACGTAATATGGTAGGTAATATGTAATATGTTCAGTGCCGTTGGTACGTTAGTTCAAACAGTAACAACGGACTATTTTTCTTAGCGTATGCATGTCAATTTAAATCAATACATACAACTATTTCACACGTACAATATTTTCTTAGCCCTAATACTTAATACTACTTATTTCGTTTTGATTGTTATATTTGATTATATTATATATTATCAATACATTATATATTATATATCAATATGATATACTTTTCTATATAATAGATTATCAAAAAAAGTATTTATTAAGTAAGGGATAATGTGCAGCAATCACAATCAAGTCCACAATCGAATCCATAAAGACAAAGTAAATCTGTTTACAGTTGTTTCATATGGATGTTGAGAGGTATCCATATATCTCTTCATTTTGCTCTCAAAGTGCACCAGATTGGTGCACTCCAAAGGGAGTGCTTGTTCTTCCTTCTGTCTGTCTGAATCTGTGTATTCTCATGTTCCGATTAACCCAGCCAAATTTTTCTTCTTTTGTGTCTTGATGTGATCTTGAGTCGAGGCTGATCCTCTTGCTGTGGTCCCGCATCCTGGATCCTCTATCCTGAGTTCTGGATTAAGTCGTGGACTTCGGGTCGTGGCTGAACCTGTCTCTGCGGTCCTGCCTGGGTCTCGTCGTGCTGCCTCCCTGAAGGCTCCCACAGGATTGTTGACATCTTCGTGGATTCATCCTATTATTATAGAAGAATGCATTTCCTAACATACGGTCTACCTATGTTGCAAATGTATTATCTCTTCGATTTACACACGGCATCTATTGCACGTCTGTCCGTCCTGGGAGAGGGATCCCTCTTCTGTTGCTCTCCCCGAGGTTTCTCCCATTTTTCCCTTTAAACTGTGGGTTTTCTCTTGAAGTTTTTCCTTGTACGATGTGAGGGTCTAAGGACAAAGGGTGTCGTTTTCTTCTCATACTGATATTCTGAACAAACTGCTGTTGTATTAGCTGTAAAATGTCTTTACTGTAGGGTATTTTTATTATTTGTACAGCACTTTGGCTCGACCAAAAATCGTTTATAAATGTGCTATATAAATAAAACTTGATTTGATTGATTTGATTTGAAAGGGTGTGCGCCAAGGTTCCATATTAGGACCAATAATTTCACCATATACTGTATGTAAATAATCTCTAATAATCTTTCAAATGCTGCTTTCTATTTCTATGCAGATGATACTGTTATTTATTGTTCATCCTCTTCTATAGAGCAAGTCTTGATTTCCTGCAGTATGCCTTTGATGTTATTCCATCCCATTTATCTCAACTCAAGTTAGTATTAAATGCAGACAACTCCAAACTCATGATATTCTCAAATCGCAAAAAGTTAACTTCTTTTCTCCCCAATATTTGTACTGTTCAAGGGACTGACATTGACATTGAAAGGGTCACTACATACACATATCTAGGTTTTATTATTGATCAGAACTTATCTTTCAAGTCACACACTGAAAATGTTGTTTTAAAATTAGGTTTCTCCTTTCAGACAAGGAAACATTTGATCTCTGCAACGTTTTTACCAGTATTGGATTCTGGCGATCTGCTTTACATGAATGCCTCTAACCAGTGCCTAAAGAGTTTGGATACTGTGTACCATTGTGCATTATGTTTTATTACATATATATATATTGTGAGTTTGGAATAAATATGCACTTCATGAAAATTATTAGTTGGTTACTGTTAGTAAAAAAACAGTAAGGTTAATACTGGATGTTTGTTACACTTGGATATGTTTTCTGTAACACTTGTAACATAATTATTCTCCAGTTTATGCATTTGAGTGACTTGCAGTTAATGCTCGACATTCAATTCAAAACCTTTATTTATCCAGGTAAAATCCTATTGAGATCAATGATCTATTTTTCAAGGGAGACCTGCAGCAGTAGGTTCCACATGAAGACATACAAACTTAAACAACAGAACAACAAAAGGACATCATACAGCAAAAAATACAGGGATTACAATTTACATATCTATCCACATGTACAGGTACCAACAGCATCTGACTGTGGAGCATCCAACCGAGCTTTAAAAACATGTAGTGGTACCAGCTTGGTAATTTTACATTCTTTTTGCAGACTGTTCCAAGTTAGTGGAGCTGCACATCTAAAAGCTTTCTTCCCTAAGACAGTCCTAGCACTTGGCACATTTAATAAAACCACAGCATGAGATCTCAGGCAATAAGTACTTTCAATTTGCCGAGAGATCAGGGAGCAGATATAAGATGGTACTTTATCTAACATGGCTTTGTAAATGAAAATGTACCAGTGACTGAGCCTCAGTACAGTAAGTGATGGCAAAACCGCCTTGGTTTACAGTGTACAGTGATGTGTAAGTGCTTTACAGTTTGTCACAAATCTCAGTGAACTGTGATAGTAAAACCTTATTGTGGTGTAATTATATATCCAAAGCAGTCAGAAGTCAGAAAATCTTTAGTGATGTTTAACCACTCAGAAGACAGCCCATCAAAATTAACACATTGGGACCTTTCAGAGAGGTAGTTCATCTTCTACATATAATAACGGACAAAGTAAAGAATGAAGTGTAGGCTATGTTTAAATGTTCGGAATTTGACCGTGTATGATGGTCCTCTTGAGTTGCCGTACAGCCAATGGCGTACAGCCATTGCTCCGTTTTCATGTTTTTTTAACATGTTTTTCACAAACATTTTCACACGCTAGGAGCATAGGAATAATTCAATTCGGTTCGTCATGATCTGTAGATGTGATTTGCCCCCGAGCACCCCTGGGTAAATTACCGTACAGCCAATCACAATGCGTACAATGCGTGACGTCATTGGTAAGAGACGGCCCCCGAACACATATGGTAACCCGAACACATCTGGTACCGACATCGGATCACAGCTGTTTTCTGCCTGAACAATATTCTGTCTGTAACACTACCGCGCCTTTTTAAATTAAAGTATCCCATTTGAATCTTCTCAGAGACTCCATTTAGTCTCATTTTAAAGCTTCTCTCCTGGACGCGAGAATAACGAACATATTTAACAATACATCTCTCAACCATGGCTGTATCCAGCATTGAGGTCACCGAGGACCGGACCTCTGTAATTTTTTCCGAGCTGTGTATATAACCAAACTTGTGAAATAATTTCACTAAACGGGATTCTTTGTAGTACTTCCATTTACTGACGATGGGGGCGCTGCATAACTACGTAGCCTCGATTAAAGCAAACAGAAGAAGACGACAAACCACCGCAGCCCGGACTTGAACCGGAGCAGCGAAGGAGTGATGAGGTCAGGGGCGGCGCCAGGGGGGAGCTAGGGGGTGCTGAAGCACCCCCCAGGATTGCCAAAGCACCCCCTAAGCACCCCCAAGAAATATGTTTTCTTTTTTTTTTCAACTTTTTTTTCTTTTTTTTTCAATTAAATTAAATTAGAAAGATTATTGATTACATCAATGCAAATATGAAACAAACAAATGTTTGACCAAAAACATAAAGCCAACACAGGTGATAAGGCCAATGGCCAGCACCCATTAGATTTTTGACCTACCCATAGGCTAAATTACTTTGTGACACTTGAGTGACTTCCTGTTAGCTGGAGCGCCAAATTATTTGCTAACAGCAAAGTGACAAATGGATCGTTTTTTAGTCCTTAAACGTCCACGTATGGACACTCAATCAAAACCACCTGAAAGTGAGAGGGATTCTGCACATAATAGGCCTCGTGAGTACAAGTAGCTTACTTCTGGCTCTCTGTGTTTCATTCAAGCTCTGCTCTGTGTGTGTGTGGCACGAGCCATTTTGTGTGCGTGCGCGAGCACCGGTGGGTCTCTAGCTCTACCGGAGATCGTTGTGGTTAGCATCTGGTGCTAGCTAGCCAAGCTAACGGATATAAGGAGCTTTTTCAACAACAAAGTGGAGGGAGAACTCTCTCCTTTCAGACTGAGAGTCTCAGATAACCTCAGCTCAGGTGAAGTAAAGGACTCTCAGTGTTTAGATAGTTAACTTTAGTCTAGTTATCTCAGTGGGTCTCAAACGTTTTGATTTAAAAGGGGAGTGATTTGTAAAATATCTATAAAGAAATAGTAAATCTGTTTACAGTTCTGTTTCATATGTATGTTGAGAGATGTATCCATAGATCTCTTCATTTTGCTCTCAAAATGCACCAGATTGATGCTTTTAACTTCAATATTTAAAAAAAGATCTTCGGGAGCATTTCAAATGCAAGATGGGGGGGGGGGGGGGGTGCTAGTGGATCGCCGGAGCTGTTAGATTAACATTAACATGCTTATATTATAGTTCTAAGTGCAATGCAGTCCTGAGTAAATCTGATTTTGTCAGAAATCGGGAGAAATGCGGGAGAAATATGACCCCAGGAGGAAACCGGGAGAGGGCAATGAAATCGGGAGTCTCCCGCGAAAATCGGGAGGGTTAACAAGTATGAGTTGCAGTAGACAATTCAACTGTAGTGCTGGTGCATTAATGGGAAACCCTTAAAGTTTGAGCACCCTCTATGAAACGTCAAGCTACCCCACAGCACCCCCTAGAGAAAATCTCTGGCGCCGCCACTGGATGAGGTATGCGTGTGACACGCTCGCGCACACAAGTAAATATGCAAGTTCATTTTCACAACGCGTCAGACACAAGAAAATATACATTAATTTACATCAGAATCAGAATTCTTTTTTTTATAATGTTACACAGAGTTCGGTCCGGATTGATTTTGT
>NC_136908.1:40613487-40735292 GCF_949606895.1 Notothenia rossii | reverse complement strand
GAGAGAGAGAGAGAGAGAAAGTGATGGAAGTCAGGGAGGAACTGCAGGTACAGTCACACAAAAGAATGTAGGCTTAATAACCCCATCTATTTATCTATCTATCCATCTATCTATCCATCTATCCATCCATCCATCTATCTATCCATCTATCTCTCCATCTATCTATCTATCTATCCATCCATATATCTATAACAATAGTCTTCATTTACAATAAGCATAATTGTAAAACAACATACATCTATTGCAGTTATGATGTCATAATAACATACAATTGTATAAAACACAATTTGCTTACATCTTTTTTCTCTTTTGATAATCAAACAAAACAGATTTAAATAAAACATAAAATGCAAACAAACAAGTGAAATGAACTAAATTGCTAAATTGCTTTTAATTCACTGGCAGGAGCGATAAGTGAGAAGGAGCAAAAAGTAAAAAACGAAGGAGAGATTGAACAAAGAGAAAGAGTAGAGGATAGAGAGAGTAATGAACAGGAAGAAGACAGAGAGACTAAAGAAGATGGAAGAGAGGGTGCAGGTTATGGAAAGGAGAGAGACGTGGACAATGAATGTTGACAATGTTTTCTGTTCATTTTAGCCTCTTCTGCATGTCCTGATCATTAATAGTAACAATCAACTGATTCTTATGCATTACATTTTCAAAAATAATTGATGCTGACATTGTCAGCCCACTGACATGGTTTGAAATCAATATATTATCCAATGTTTGACCCCCCACAGGACTTACAGATGTAGCACTGAATTTCGGACTCCAGCTTACAGCTTCCTGCCTACTACCTGCCAAATACCAGTATAGAGGAATGTTAAGCCTCCCACTATTTTCCAAGAGGGCGTTGCCAGATTTTCAATTTCAGGTTTTAACCAGGAGATGGCGCTTCATTCACAAATACAGAAAGACAAGTTTCATGGACTTTCAGTTGTGTTTTGAAGAGCATTTGAACACATCAATATTTTAGATCAACTAAAGTATATCTAATCTTGTAATTCAATAATATATAGTCTTTATATATTAAATAATCATAATGTAAATGTTTACATTACACTTCTTTATTTGTTATGCTCATACTTTAACCTTTACAATCGTTTGCTTTAATATGCAGTATATTTTTGTGTTTAATTCCTCCTGCTCCCTTTCGGACACATACTGTATGATTTATTATTAATATGAAGATATTATTAAGATAAGATAAGATGTTACTTTATTGATTGAACATTTTAGTTTAGAATTCGCTGTCCCACGGTAATTCAGAAGGCTCACAGGTCACATTCCGACCATTATTTAAAACAATAGGTGCTTTCACACCGTCTACAGTTTGATTTGTATAGAGGGAGCTCTGTCAGTTTTCGAATTATCCATTTGCTTTCGGGGAGCCCTATTTTTCAGAGCACATCCTGCTACTAAATATGTCACACGCACGCTCTGTTGACTGGCGCAGCAGCGCGGATGCGATCAATTGCTATAAAAACACTCTTCTACTAATACAGATGGTGTCACTATGCCGGCGGATGTGGCCGTTGTTGAAGCCTCTTCAGGCTCCGCATCGGCAGGCCTCTCCCTCGGTTTGGAGCTGTCAAGCTCGACCCTAACGCCGCTTACAGCCGGCCAACTAAAAGTTGTTTTCCGTTCACGTTGTCATTTTTAGACTCCTTCGCTTCTTTGCTTGTGAATCCAAAAGCTGTGACGCTTGGCTGTTTTCGTTTTGCCATATTTTTTTATTACACAGCCAGAGTTAAAAAAATATCAATATGAACATTTCAAATATCGCGCCGGCATCACCGCCATAACCATAGCAACGTAAGTAAGAATGCAGCGCCGCCACGTACAGATGGCAACACCCAGACATATTCACAAATATAAAAAAAATATTCAGAAACTGTAATGAACAATAACTATTATTTATTTCAAGAACTGTTATTTACAGAAACTCAACATTTCTAATCTGTGTGACACAAATATGCACGATTGTTTTGGGCTCCCCCTATTTATCTCAAAGTCAACCTTTAGGAGCTCCCTCCCTCTTCGGGGGAGCCAAGCTCCCCTAGCTCCCCCCCATTTCGAACAGTGTCTGTGGCTGAATGGGCAGCGATTAGGTGCGGCGCATTTATCATAGGTGATCAGAGCTAACTGCCTGCCGTCAGATTTCATTTAAAAAACAGATCTGATTTTAAGACTATTTCTGCGCTCATAAAGAATGATAAGAATAAGAATAATGCGTATTGAACTGGTTTCATTAATTAGTGAGTTTATTTAACACTAGAACCGCCAATCGGGTCAATTTGTGCGATGTGTGTTGTGTGTGTGCAATGTAACTTTTTGTCAATCAAATATTAAAGTCTCCCAGTCCGTGACTTTTCCTGAAAGTGTGTAATGTAGCACCCTATGTTGTTAAAAATTGCATTCTAATAGCGGGATTTGACGGGTTTAGGTAGGCCTATACAAAAACCTCTGGCGGTTCTAGTGTTAAGGTAATTAAGTACAGTAGAAGCCCTTTTTTATCAGTAACGAATTTAGCAGTTGAACATAAAAGTCAACTAACTGAGGGTCACTTGCAATTACAGTGTTGTGTCTAACTGTAAGCTTGTCACTCAGAGTAACCTACCGTTAATTTAGCTGCTGGAGAAGAAAGATCAAGGGGGGAGGGGGGGAGAGAGCTGTGGTTGATGGGCCATTAGTTGTGTAAATACACAGCTGAGAGCTGCCGTTTCATTCAGACTGTTTAAAAAACTGTAACAACGGACTATTTTTCTTAGCGGATGCATGTCAATTTAAATCAATACATACAACTATTTTTTAAATCAATACATACAACTATTTTTTAAATCAATAAAAACATTTTCTAAATTCATAAAAGCATTTCAATTAATATTGGGAGTCATGTCGTTACTTTGTTGAGAATGTGGCCGTGTAATAAGCGGGATAATTTGCAGCGACTTGTTCCTTATGGGGAAAATAACACCCGTCATGTGTGTGTAGAGGTGTGTGTGGTTAAAACACTTTCATGAAGTGAAGGAATTTCCTTCTATAAAAAAGCTGTGGGCAGCAGTGAGTGTCACGGACATGAATTCATAGATCAAGGCAGACTGGTGCACACACTCTCCTGTCCTGCCAGGCGACACGCCCGTTCTAAGCCGTGTCCCTCACTCACATCCCAAGCATCCCCGAAAAGTGTAATATGTTGTTACATCTCAGATGTTATGTTTCAGTTGTGCTCTGTCTATGTTCAGTGATGCAAACTTAAAATAAAATAAGTTGTTTGTGTGATTCATGTAGATCTGCAATACAAATATTTTTGGGGTATGGGGGGGGCTGGGACGCGGAGTAATCTGCGGCCGTGAGCTGTTATGTGCCATCATGACACGCATGGTGTTCTTTTTTTATATATTATAATGAAGTACGAGCTGTGTGCTCGAGTCTTCCTGCCTGTCGGCTCTGCTCATGGATGTATAATAAGGCTCTGCTGCTCCGAGATGATGGTCTAGCTTCAGCAGCTATATTACCTACGGGTGCGTTCGTTAATATTAACTGTGCGTCAGTGCTTAATTTGTAAATCATAAGGTGCCGGAACGCAAAGTACATATGACAGCTCAGGGATGACGAGACGCGTACAGGTCCCGGAACGTATACAGAAAAGGTGCTGAAAACAACATGAAAATGTCCACTTGCAACGCTGTGGGACTTACAAGCCTCAATTTCAAATAGTATCCATGGTATAAATGTTATGACGATCATTTATAATTTGTTAGGCTAGTACGCACAACATAGGCCCACATCACCACAGGTGGGACTTCAGTATACAGCCAGCAATTAATTTCTCAACAGGTTTAACGTGTAAAAAATATATTTATTAGGCCTATTCAAAGATTGGCACGGCGGCCTATTAATAGACAGTATGTTTGCTCACCATATTTAGTTGTTTAAAACACCCCACATCACGAGCATGTCCGGATTGTCCTCTATCTCTTTTTTTCTGCTTTTACTGCGTGTGTCTGTGGCAGTTCTGTGTCCTTTGGCCACCCAGGACCTCACGTACGGGACTGGATTGAATTTAGCCAGGGGGGGTGAAACAAGATTTAGGAAGAGTAAATATGACATGGTAGATGTGAGCAAAGAGCTACGGTTGGGAGTGCAAATCAAGTTCATTTGAGAAAATCCGCGCTCACATTCAGCACTTGCAATGGGAATGCTGTTGACAGCAACAAGTAACTCCATCAGCTCATCGGGGGTGTCTTTACTATCTGAGTCTCTGTACGTTCTGTAGGCCCGTATGACTGCGCGCGGGTTGGCAATATTGAAGCGCTGACACAGTGACTCGACCTCAGTCTCTCCATACAGCGCACCTGCGTCCTCGGGCCAGTATTGTGCGAAAAGCACCTTCAACTCCTCAATGAACTTGTTATATCCAGTTTTATCTGGCATCCGGCCTCCTTGAGATAACATACGGTCCTCCAAGTTCTTGGCCACAGTTAGAAAAAACTGACCTGTCGCTGGACGTCCCACACTCTTCTACGCTCAATGCGCTCTCCTCTCCTACTGAATCTTCCTGCTGTAAGCCAGCTGATGTCGCGGTTCCGCTCGACTCTTGCTCCGGCTGTTGTACCGGGCTAGTTGATGCCAGGGTACCCACCCTTTGCTGTTGGTGGTCCACCTGGCTGACGGTAGCTGGCTCCTGTTCCGGCTGGCGGTGAACCTGACCCGCTGCCCGGGCTTGGCTAGCTGTCAGTTAGCTAGCTGGCTAGCTGTTGCGGCGCTAACCTCTTCCTGGTTTTGACCATCAACATGACCGCTGCAGCTGCCCTCGTCGCTGCTTGTGGAGGCTTTTCTGACTCGTTTTGAAGTGTCTATTACCTCTTCCTTCTTTTTGAAGAAAGACAGTAAATGTAACTGTCTTTTTGACATGCTTGCATTGAATCACCGTTTCTTCCTCTCTGCGACGTGCTCCTCATGTGGCGAATTTCAAAAGTGAAAGACGTTTGTCCGTTGGTCCAGCTTTTCAGTGCGTCAACACAGATCTCCGACTCTTTCAAATCTTAATCTTAATAAACGACATGAAATTCTTGGGATTTTTTCTGTAAATTAATATCTGCATATTTTATTTCATTTTAACCATTTTTATTTTTTATTTTTTGTGAGAGGTACCGGATCAGCCCAAATAGGTGCCGGAACACAGGGTGGCCAAAATGAAGAGGTGCCGGATCCTGTTCCGGCAGGATCCGGCTCAAATTAACCACTGCTGTGCGTCCGGAGTCACTGTGGCATAGACTGGACCGCTGGCGAACAGCTTTTAGAACGGGCCGTTCAGGTGTTCAGAGCAGAGCTCCCTGTCGGAGCGGCAGAGCGTGATGTGAACTGAAAAGTTTTTCTGTGGCAATATTATTTAAGGAATCGTTGATATTTTACTTGAGTAAAAGTAGAAGTACTCAGATCTTGTACTTGAGTAAAAGTAGAAGTACTCAGGTCTTGTACTTGAGTAAAAGTAGAAGTACGGCTCACTGTCTGTTTCTACACGGACCACTATTGAGGTAAGCATGTTGTAACTTCCGGTTGTTGTTGTCATCTCCGGGTATCCCGTGTGCCTGTTCTGTTGCTGATAGCTTATTATCTTAACTTAATCGATCGTTTTAAAACTCTTGATCACGGCAACTGCCTGACGTTGTAATCACACGTTACTACAGCTTAAGCACTCACAAACTCTCCTTCTCTTAGCGAATGTAACTCCACAGTTGCCTACACTCTTTTCGGGTTTGCTAACGGTAGCTACTTTAGCTTGATAGCTAGCCATGGCTCTTTCCCCACCCTCGGGTGCTATTTCCTGCTCTAACTGTCTCATGTTTGGTTACTCCCCTACCTCCTTTACTGGTACCGATACATGTGTTAAATGTAGTATAGTTGTTAGGTTGGAGGCGGGAATCATAGCCATAGAAGCCCGGCTCCGCATCTTAGAAAATAACTCAGCTACAGTAAAGCCCATGTTAGCTGGTGCGGACCGGCAAAAGGTAGCTCCTCTTAGCCGTCCCCCGGCAACTCCCGAGCAGCAGGGAGAATGGGTGACTGTTCAGAAGGGGCATAACGCGAAACCCGCAGGTCCCCACCAACCCGTTCACGTATCTAACAGATATTCCCCACTCAGCGAGACACCCGCTGAGAAGCCAACTCTGGTTATTGGTAGCTCTATTATGAGACACGTGAATTTAGAGACCGAAGCGTCCACAGTCACATGCATTCCGGGGGCCAGAGCGGGCGACGTTGAGGCGCATCTTAGACTGCTGGCTAAAAATAAACGTAAATACAGTAGGATTGTTATTCACGTCGGTGGTAATGATGTTCGTTTACGCCAATCAGAATGCACCAAACTTAATGTGGCGTCGGTGTGTAGTTATGCTAAAACAATGTCGGACACCGTAATCTTCTCTGGTCCCCTCCCCAATCTGATCAATGATGACATGTATAGCCGCATGTCATCATTTCAGCGCTGGTTGTCTTGGTGGTGCCCAGCAAACAATGTGGGCTTCGTGAATAATTGGACAGCCTTCTGGGGAAAACCTGGTCTGATTAAGAGAGACGGCATTCATCCTACTTTGGAAGATGCAAATCTCATTTCGGCAAACATTTCAGGGCTCTGTGGACTTAATCCATGACAAACTGGAGTTGAGACCAGGAGGCAGAGTCGCAGTCTTACACGCTTCTCTGCGCTCTCTCCTAGGCAGTCATCCATAGGAATCCCGACCCCAATAAAATACCCAATATTAACGGTGTGTGTGTCTGGCCAAGGACAATTTAAGGTAAAACCTAATAGAGGTGTCATACATAATAACCTTATAAAAGTAAATGTAACAACTACTACAGTGCAACAAAACAGGAAGATTAAATGTGGTCTCTTAAACATAAGATCTCTAGCATCTAAATCAATACTGGTAAATGATTTAATATCAGATTATAATATTGATATATGCTGTCTCACTGAAACTTGGTTGAGACATGAAGAATATGTCAGCATAAATGAGGCCACTCCACCCAGCCATATCAATACTCATATTGCCCGAGGCACGGGCCGAGGAGGTGGAGTTGCAGCAATCTTTGACTCAAGTTTACTTATCAATACTAAACAAAAATTAAATTATACCTCCTTTGAAAGCCTCATTTTCAGTCTTACGCATCCGACCTGGAAAACTTTGCAGCCAATCTTATTTGTTACAGTGTACTGTGCACCAGGTCCTTATTCAGAATTCTTATCAGAATTCTCTGAGTTGTTATCAGCTTTGGTACTTAAAACAGATAAAGTAATTATCGTAGGTGACTTTAATATTCATGTTGACGATGATAAAAATAGCCTTACTGTTGCATTTAACTCTATATTAGATTCTGTTGGTTTCTGTCAGAGTGTAAATAAACCAACCCACTGCTATAATCACACTCTTGACCTTGTTCTGACTTATGGTATTGAAATAGAGCAACTATTAGTCGAACCGCATAGTCCTGCTTTATCCGACCATTTCTTAGTAACTTTTGAAGTACTGGTACTAGACTACAAAGCATTAGCCAAAAGCTCCTGCAGCAGAAACTTATCTGTTAGTGCTATAGCCAAATTTAAGGAAGAGATTCCACCAATACTTAACTCGATAGCATGTCTGCATGTAGGGGAGGAAACTTATACAAAATGTACACCACCCCAAATTGATCATGTTGTTGATAGTGCTACAGATGCGCTGCGAATAAAATTAGACTCTGTTGCTCCTTTGAAAAAGAAGAAAATAAAACAACATAGATTAGCTCCATGGCATAATGCCGAAACCCGCAAAATAAAGCAAAAGTCGAGACAATTTGAAAGGATATGGCGTTCCACTAAACTTGAAGAATCTCGTCTAATTTGGCATATTACTCTCAATGAATATAAGAAAGCACTGCGTAAAGCGAGAGCAGCATACTACTCTTCATTAATAGATGAGAATAAGAATGATGCAAGATTTATTTTCAGTACTGTAGCCAGGCTGACAGAGAGCCACAGCTCGACTGAGCCTTCTATTCCCATAGCACTCAGCAGTAATGATTTTATGTGCTTTTTTAACGATAAAATTGTTACTCTTAGAAACAAAATCAATGACCTCTTGCCTTTGACCAGTATAGTATTATCAAAAGCTCCCGGAAACGTAAGTTCTAATATTACACTAGATAGTAAACTAGAATGCTTTTCAGCCATAAACCTTGAACAATTAAATTCAATGATTCTCTCTTCTAAACCATCAACGTGTATCTTAGACCCTATTCCAACTAAGCTGTTAAAAGAAGTTTTCCCATTAATTAGCACTTCTTTATTAAATATTATGAATATGTCTTTATTATCAGGCTATGTTCCACAATCATTCAAAGTAGTAGTGATAAAACCGCTTCTTAAAAAGCACAACCTCGATCCAGAGGTTTTAGCCAACTATAGACCTATTTCTAATCTTCCGTTCCTCTCAAAAATTCTTGAGAAAGCAGTCGCAAAACAGCTGTGTGATTGCTTAAAAAACTATGATTTATTTGAAGATTTTCAGTCTGGCTTTAGAACACAACATAGCACAGAGACAGCTCTGGTTAAAGTCACAAATGACATTCTAATAGCCTCTGACAAGGGACTTGTCTCTATTCTTGTCTTGCTCGATCTTAGTGCTGCATTTGATACTATCGACCATGATATCCTATTGCAAAGACTAGAGCACTTAGTTGGCATACAGGGAACTGCTTTAGGCTGGTTTAGGTCCTATCTATCTGAACGCTCTCAGTTTGTACGTGTCAACGATGAATCTTCCATGCAAACCAAAGTTAGCCATGGAGTGCCACAGGGCTCAGTGCTTGGACCTATTTTGTTCACCCTATATATGCTTCCGTTAGGCAATATTATAAGGAATCATTCTGTAAACTTTCATTGTTATGCGGATGATACTCAACTATATTTATCAATCAAGCCTGATGAAATTAATCATCTAAATAAAATTCAAGACTGCCTCAAGGACTTAAAAACTTGGATGACCTTACATTTTTTGATGTTAAACATGACCAAAACTGAAGTTATTGTACTTGGCCCGAAGAATCTACGAAACAAATTATCTAAAGATATATTAACTATGGATGGCATTAATTTGGCCTCCAGTGAGACTGTAAGGAATCTTGGTGTTATATTTGATCAGGATTTATCCTTTAACACCCACATAAAATCAATTTCAAGGACCGCCTACTTCCATCTACGTAACATTGCAAAAATCAGGCATATCTTGCCTCAAAACGATGCAGAGAAACTAGTCCATGCATTTGTTACTTCAAGGCTGGATTATTGTAACTCCTTATTATCAGGGTGTACCAAGAAGTCAGTCAAGTTGCTTCAGCTGATTCAAAATGCTGCAGCTCGTGTACTAACCAGAGTTAGGAAAAGGGACCACATTACTCCTGTTCTGGCTGCCTTACACTGGCTCCCTATAGAACACAGGATAGAATTTAAAATTCTTCTTCTCGCCTACAAAGCCCTTAATGGGCAGGCGCCATCTTACCTTAAAGAACTCATTATACCCTATTGTCCTACTAGGGCATTGCGTTCCAAGAATGCAGGGTTGTTGGTTGTTCCTAGAGTCTCTAAAAGTACAATGGGAGCCAGAGCCTTTTCTTATCAAGCTCCACTTTTGTGGAATCAGCTTCCAGTTTGTGTTCGGACGGCAGACACCCTATCCGTTTTTAAGAGTGCGCTTAAGACCTTCCTTTTTGATAAAGCTTATAGTTAGGGCTGATTAGATTCAGCCCCTAGTTTTGCTGATATAGGCTTAGTTTGTCGGGGGACATCTTACTTCTTCCTTCTCTCTGTCTATACCTGTGTACTCTCATGTTCCGATTAACCCAGCTTCCCCAAATGTCTTTCTTTTTGGTGTCTATATACGCCGGGATCCGGAGTCATGGATGATCCTGCGGTCCTGTGTCATGGATTGCGAGTCCTGGATCTTGAGTCGTGGCTGTGGTCCTGGATCATAAGTCCTGGATGGATATCCTCGTGGATTCATCTTCTTATTATACACACATGCATTTCCAAACATTTGGACTACCTATGTTGCAAATGTATTATCTTTTCAATTTATACACGGCATCTATTGCACGTCTGTCCGTCCTGGGAGAGGGATCCCTCCTCTGTTGCTCTCCCTGAGGTTTCTCCCATTTTTCCCTTTAAACTGTGGGGTTTTCTCTGGAGGTTTTTCCTTGTACGATGTGAGGGTCTAAGGACAGAGGGTGTCATATTGTCATACTGATATTCTGTACAAACTGTGAAGTCCACTGAGACAAATGTAACATTTGTGATATTGGGCTATATAAATAAACATTGATTGATTGATTGATTGATACTCAGATCTTGTACTTGAGTAAAAGTAGAAGCACACAGATCTTGTACTAGAGTAAAAGTAGAAGTACTCAAATCTTGTACTTGAGTAAAAGTAGAAGCACACAGATCTTGTACTAGAGTAAAAGTAGAAGTACTCAAATCTTGTACTTGAGTAAAAGTAGAAGCACACAGATCTTGTAGAGTAAAAGTAGAAGTACTCAGGTCTTGTACTTGAGTAATAGTAGAAGTACTCAGATCTTGTAATTGAGTAAAAGTAATAGTCCCAGAGTGTAGGAATACTCTGTTACAGTAAAAGTCCTGCATTCAAAATGTTCCTCAAGTAAAACTAGAAAAGTATTATCATCAAAATATAGTGAAAGTAGCGACAGTAAAAGTAGTTATTGTGCAGATTGGTCCATTTCAGAATAATATATATGATATGTTTTATAATGATTGATCATGAAAGTGTTCTCAAAGCTGGTAAAGGTGCAGCTAGTTTGAATGACTTTGTATACTGCAGGGTAGCTTGTGGATTTACTCCAGGTGGAACTAAAGTCTGATTTAACACTTGATTATATTTCACTTAATTAATCCAGATCTGTGAAGTAACTAAAGGTATTAAATACATGTAGTGGAGTCAAAGTACACCATGTACCTCTGAACTGTAGTGGAGTAGAAGAACAAAGTAGCAAAACATTGAAATACTTAAATAAAGTACAAGTATCTCAAAATTGTGCCCAAGTATAGTACTTGTTGAGTTTATGAACTTAGTTACTTTACACCATGTGGCTATAAAGATACAAATACTCAAGCCTTGCACAGAGGCACGAAAATACATTTTCAAAATGCTCAACAGTGCTGCCAAAATTATAAACTGACTGCTACACAATTTAAAATAAATGCTTTTATATATTTCTATTAGATGTGACTCTTTGGCGTTTCTGTTATTATTAACACTGCTGCTTTAGTTGTTCTGACTGCTAAAATCCTCTGTCATTCCGTGGGGTGGGGGAGCCGGGGGCTCGGATCCTTGTCACCTTTTTCATACCTGATGAGTTTGCATCCCTGTATGTTAAAAAGCCTCAGTCACCTTAATTCATGTAATAAAAACATCTCAGGTCAGTAACACTCAAAGCTAAATGTGCAATACCATGTTCAGCTATGTTACTATTTATAATGTTATTGTTGTTACATCAGAAGATGTACATATTGGAATGATTTCTTAACTTACAGTAGGCTATTTTTTACAATGTGTGTTGGAAGGATTTATTAAATTACAATGAATATTGTCATTGTTGAAGGCTTTTAGAGAAGGGTGAACTATAAGCCTGAATTACATAACATTTTATACCTAAAAACATAAAAGCCACAATAAATAAATCACAATTATTCTAGTTATTTTTACCTCCCGTATTGCTTTCAACCCACCAGCTTTTATGGTGTTGTTACGTCACTAACTGTAAACTTGTCACATACAGTCTATGGTCACTCAGAGTAACCTACTGTTAATTTAGCTGCTGGAGAAGAAAGATCAGGGGGGGAGGGGGGGAGAGAGCTGTGGTTGATGGGCCATTTGTTGTGTAAATACACAGCTGAGAGCTGCCATCTCATTCAGACTGTTTAAAAAACGGTAACAACGGACTATTTTTCTTAGCGGATGCATGTCAATTTAAATCAATACATACAACTATTTTTTAAATCAATAAAAACATTTTCTAAATCCATAAAAGCATTTAAATTAATATTGGGAGTCATGTCGTTATTTTGTTGAGAATGTGGCCATGTAATAAGCGGGATAATTTACAGCGACTTGTTCCTTATGGGGAAAATAACACCCTTCATCCAGATGAGGATCCCTCCGCTACACTTTGGGATCCTGATCGACCGACGAAGCTCCATTAAAATATACATATTTTTGGTGAATTACTGAGTTTAGGCACGTTAATAACGTTTTAATGAAGTTGAATACAGTATATTCATATGTGTCAGTGATTTCATGTCAATTCGGCGAACATAAACATAAATGATCGTGGTGAAGATGATGATTAGGATTAAAAATCGAGAGCCGGGCTGCATTTCTTCCCGTGCGTGTTTTTCGAATAACAAAATTATTTTGTTAAATAACAACATTGTGATGTTTTGTAAATGATTACATGTCTCTTATTTAGCACAGTAGTATGATATCCGTGACATATGGATCTTAACAAAGTTCCGCTGTACATCCAGCATACTGTATCTCACTTTATTTCACATGAGCTCCAGTGTGGAACCCCACTGCACCCCCTGGTGGATCAATGATCCATTGCAGCTGGCTTCATTATAATTACATTTATCTATCACGGGGGCGGTCTCAAGTCAAGCTGGAGGTTTTCCCTTGAGCGAGGGCAGATCACGTACCAATCATGGCCCTCGCGTTTCAAACTGTCTGAAATGAATCGCTACATCTGTAAAAAGCACCTAACTAGATGAAAATCCCCAAAATCTCGGGGGGTATCCCCCGAACCCCCCTAGCATGTTTGGACCTTGGTATTTAGGAAATCCTGGATACGGCCCTGCTCTCAACACCCAGATGAAACAGAACTGTAAACAGATTTACTTTTTCTTTATGGATATTTTACAAATCACCCTTTTAAACTTTGTTATTTTTGTACTGTCATATAGTATTTCCTACCTGTTTTTCATTTATTCTCTTATTTTTAACTATAATGATCATATAAACGTGTGCCTCGGAAATAATTGTTTACATTAATCGTGACCAAAACGTTTGAGACCCGGCCACTGAGATAACTTAGACTAAAGTTAACTATCTAAAAGCTCCTTATATCCATTAGCGTAGCTCGCTAGCACCAGAAGCTAACAACAACGATCTACGGTACCGGTGCGCTCTCTCTCTCTCTCTCTCTCTCTCGCTCGCGCACACAAAATGGCTTGTTCCACACACACAGAGCCGAGCTTTAATGAAACACAGAGACCCAGGCGTACTTGTACTGTACTGTATCATATTATTTTCGAATCAATAATCTTTCAAATTATGAATTTTTTTAAAACAAATGTTCTCCACTTCTAATAACAGAACCAATAATGAACATATAATATCCAGTCGCCTTATATGACTAATCAAGCAGACTGTCTGAGTTTACAGCTGCAAGCAAAGGTGTGTGTGTGTGGTGGGGGTGAATCCCTGAGAGGTCTGTCCGATGAGAGCCATGTAACACATCTGGTCTGTCTGCTGCTCCACCGTCTTTAATATTCACAGGAACTCCGTAAAAAACCTGCAATGAATAATTGATGTACTGTATGTGGTGTCACGTGGCTCCTTCCTTATGTTAATGCATATCAAGAAATCAAGAACAAAATTAAACTGAGAAAAAGCATATTAAAGGATTTCAAGAGATCATTTCCATTTTACTCGCAGGGTTGTTAGAGTACTATCAGTATGGGCTAATTAATATTAAATCACATTTTTCATCTCCTTAAAGTGCTGCTGTCCACCGGCTGGACTCTAGAGTCTCCCTCACATCACTGCTGGATGTTCTGAGGCCTTCTCCGTCAACACACACACACACACACTTTGTTGTCATGAGATCACTTTGCAGAATTGTCCATTAAAATCATGGGTTCACCAGAATTGGCTCCTTCTTATAACAAAAGAGAAAGTTCACACAAAAGCAGAAATTAGATTTAGTCAAGTTCTGTACTGAAGTACACTTTTGAAGAATTTGTACTTTTCTTGAGTACTCCTATGTTTTGCTACTTTGTACAACTACTATTCAGTGTAATAGTACTCAGCTGCATTTATTTATTACCTTTAGTTACTTTACAGATGTGGAATTATGTGAAATATAACCAAGTGTTAAATCAGACTTTAGTTCCACCTGGAGTAAATTCACAAGCTACCCTGCAGTATACAAAGTCATTCAAACTAGCTGCACCTTTACCAGCTTTGAGAACACTTTCATGATCAATCATTATAAAACACATCATATATATTATTCTGAAATGGACCAACCTGCACAATGACTACTTTTACTGTTGGTATACTTTAAGTACATTTTGATGATAATACTTTTCTACTTTTAATTTAGTAACATTTTGAATGCAGGACTTTTAGAGTATTCCTACACTTCTACTTTTACTCAAGTACAAGATCTGAGTACTTCTGCCACCTTTGCTTACAATAAGTGTATTCAAACATGAAAAAACAAATTAAAAGATGAGAATCCTGCAGGTTAGCTTTCTATGTACGTACAGACGTTAAAGGTCCAGCACAAGTCAAACAAACAGACTCAGAAACCGTTTTTACTCCAGAGCAATAAGAGATCTGAGTCTAAGCTGTCACCACAACGCATTACAGACCCATTGCAACTGCCCTACACTGACTACTTTTACTTTTGGTACTTTAAAGGCTGCCCCTGGCAAAGGCGTTTTGTAACTTATGTGTCGCAAGCGTTGACGTTCTGATGATAATACCTTTCTGCTTTTACTCGAGCAACATTATGAAAGCGGGTCTTTTACTTGTAACAGAGTATTCCTACACTCTGGTACTTCTGCTTTTACTTAAGTAGCCTACAATATCTGAGTACTTTTTCAACCTCTGTACGACAGTCACCGTAATATTATTCAAATGGCCAAACTGAAGACTCCACATAAACCTAAAAAACTACTGTACAATTGGCAAGCTGCAGTTTCCCTGGAGTGTGGCATGGGAGCAAAGGGTCTGTAGCCCTGTTGAATGCAGGTGATACAGGTGATATAGGTGATACACATGATACAAGTGATACAGGTGATACAGGAGATCAGAATCAGAATACCTTTATTAGTCCCACAGAGGGGAAATGTAACATAGTTACAGCAGAAAAAGAGCCACAGACAGCTTAATGTTACATTACATGCATTAAGTTAATCACAAATATAATACAAAAATTAAAAAGTTACATAATTTTCAAAATACACATCCTGTAACAGTTGTTAGGATTTAGTAGCCAGGTGTATATTACACAGTTATTAACGTCATATATATATATATATATATATATATATATATATTGCACATATAGCACATATTGCACATAGTTTGATGAGTATTTAACAGCAGCAAGTTACACAATTTACAAAATACACATCTTGTAACAGTTCTAAGGATTTTAGCAGCCAGGTATATATTACACACTTATTAACGGCATATATATATATATATATATATATATATATATATATATATATATATATATTGCACATGTAGCACATATTGCACGTAGTCGGTTGGTATTTAACAGCAAGGGGTGTTATAGTCTGTGTTGTTGTGTGTGTGTGTGTGTGTGTGTGTGTGTGTGTGTGTGTGTGTGTGTGTGTGTGGGGGGTCTACTAAGGGCTGTGCTGGTTGTATAGTCTGACTGCTGCAGGTGATACAGGTGATACAGGTGATACAGGTGGTACAGGAGATAAAGCTGATACAGGTGATACAGGAGGTACAGGAGATACAGGTGATACAGGTGATACAGGAGGTACAGGAGATAAAGCTGATACAGGTGATACAGGAGGTACAGGAGATACAGGTGATACAGGTGATACAGGTCATACAGGTGATACAGGAGATAAAGCTGATACAGGTGATAAAGATCATACAGGAGATACAGGTGATACAGGTGATACAGGAGATACAGGTGATACAGGAGATACAGGTGATACAGGTGATACAGGAGATACAGGAGATACAGGTCATACAGGAGATACAGGTGATACAGGTCATACAGGTGATACAGATCATACAGGAGATACAGGTGATACAGGAGATACAGGTCATACAGGTGATACAGGAGATACAGGTCATACAGGAGATACAGGTCATACAGGAGATACAAGTGATACAGGTCATACAGGTGATACAGGTCATACAGGAGATACAGGTGATACAGGTGATACAGGTCATACAGGTGATACAGGTGATACAGGTCATACAGGTGATACAGGTCATACAGGAGATACAGGTCATACAGGAGATACAGGTGATACAGGTGATACAGGTCATACAGGTGATACAGGTCATACAGGTGATACAGGTGATTTGACAGAATGCAAACACTGGGGTACCTGAGGATCCTTCTAACATCACGTGTCACAAAAACGTAATTGGTGAACCCATACACATGATCTTCCAAATTCTGTTCAATCTGATGCTCAACTGCACTCCCAAACCAATGAGAGCAGTAAACACTTATAGAGCCAAACCACCTTCATGTTAGCAGCCACACTTTGACACCAGCCTGAGTCCTGCAGGCGTCATGAACCCTTCAACTCTCAGCTGAGCTGTTACAGCAAACACCACACAGGAGAGGAGCGTTTCCTGGGTACAGTAGCTGCAGGCTCCAGCCATTCAAATAGAAAAGAGAAGGCAGCATCTGCTGATGAAAACAGGTTACAGGGAGGGAGAGAGAGAGAGGTCATAATGTAGGCAGCCCTCCTTCATGTTTCACTGCCCCACTGCAGCCTTTATGCCTCTGGTTAGCAGCAGCAACGACACTCGCTAAGCTGTTAAAACTGCTACTCACATTGGAGGAAATGTATGGCATGCAACAAAAGACCAGGCTTGTTCTGGAGATCTAAAGGCTTTTATCTGTGTGTGTGAGAGGCACAGAGGCAGAGTGATCAGGCTATCAGTGTGTAATCAGTGACAACGTTTAGTAAACCATTAATTGTGTTTCATATAGATTTGAAGAATAAATCACATATCATTAGTTTGGGCTGTTTTTTCCACTATAGGCTGATCTGCTGTGGTGCAACGCGGAACATGCCAGTACCATCTGTGGAGGCAAGAGAAGATGACATAAAACAATAAGCTCAAATATCTCAATGGGCTGAATTAACTTCTACCCAAATGACATGTATGTTTATGTGGCTGTAATGTATGGAGAGTGTTTGGCTGCCTATAAATCCTTCATGTCAGCTCCTCATATGAATCAGATATGGTGTGTATGTGCTATCTATTACATATTAAGCTCTGAAGTGAGCTGTTATCAGCGGGCCCATGTGGTGTGTTTACTGCCAGACTTCAATCTGAATTCACTCACACAAGTTCATTTTGAGGAAAAAATGCTTTTTATATTACAAACTGTAAATATAATTGGAAATTCATCCATATTCACATCATGTGGCAACAATAATTGCTTGTAGTAAAACAGTGATTTGGAGTTCATTTTGTGATATTTGCTTTGACCTACTTAACTTATTTCAGATAGTAAGATGAGGAGATGGTTCTAATTTCTGTGTGTTATGCTGTGTTCATATCTTATATTGTACACCCTTTTACAAGAAGTCAACGAAAGGTGGGGTAAAAGGTGGATTGGCAAATAGTATGTCTCTGGTGTATTAATACATACTGAATATAGCACATCGTAGTCTGGATTAGTAATTGTACATACAGTACAACAACAAGACAATCCTCCCAGCAAATCTTTTTTGTCTTTTCAATCTCATTCTTTTTTTAAGAGAGGGAGATGTAAATGCATTTTTTTTTAAAGAATATTTTGATTGCAGACATTTCTTGTACAAACCACATTAGTATACAAAGCAATCCTATTTTCCATTTTCAATAACAACAAAACAGCGGATTCAGAACATACTAGTACAATTAGACTATTGGCGGTTTTAAAACATATCCATGGGCGAGATAATACAAAATGCAATATTCATGCTAGAAAGAAGAGGGCAATCCAACAGAGCACATCAGGAAAAAGAAAAAATGTATATAGCAAATTGAAAAAAAATAAAATAAAAAATGGTTACAGGTTTAACATTATTGATCATTCATCCCAAACCTTCATCCTCACCCAGACCTCTTAAGTGTCTCAACACTGGAGCCCAGGCCTTATCAAACACTCTCCCCCTTCCTGCATTCTTGAATCTAAGTTTATCCAGGTAGAGGATCTAACCCAACTCTCTCAGCCACATCTCAAATGTAGGCACAGCATCAGACTTCCATAATCTCAAAATAAGTTTTTTATCAGTGTCACTGGATGGCCACAAGGGGATCAGGCTTCAATTGCTTGTCAAATGCTTTTGAATAAAAATCTAATACAGAAGTCCAGAATGAGTGGAGGTTGGGGCATGTCCAGAATTGGTGTGTAAGGGTGCCAGGTTGATTCTTACATTTGCTACAATTCTGTCTCCCACTCAGTTCTATACTTTTCTGTGCTGATTACTTCCTGACTAAGAAGTGTCTGGTTGGCACTGCTACTCTACATCCTGGTCTAACATTAATTATCTCTTCAAGTGCCCGATGCTGTGGTATATCTGCAAATGTAGCTATATGAGACCTCATAAAGCTCTGGATCTGTAGATATCGAAAAAAGTGTGAGGCCTGGAGATCGTGTTCCTCAAATGTTCGAAGGACATCAAGTGGCCCCCCTGGTACAAGTTCTTCAAGCACTCCACTCCCTTCTCCTTCCAGCGAGCAAACGTGGAATCCACGCTGGCCGGTTTAAAGGCGTGGTTGCCACTGATTGGGCTGTCTATGTACACATTTGGGGCTTTAAAGTATGTTTTAATTTGTTTCCATATTTTAAGAGAATTGTGTACCAGAAAGTTCCCTGCATTTAGCAATGTATTAGTCTTCAGAAGGGCTGGGAGAGAAGTTCAGAGACAGGCCGCCCATTCCATAGAAAGCCAGGCCGGAGTGTCCTCCTCAGTGCCCTCAGTGAGGATACCACTTCTCCAGAAAGCCAGAATGTTTATGTGCTGCCCAGTAGTAACATCTAACATTTGGTAGAGCAAACGCTCTCTCATATTTAGCTTTACAAAGGTGTTTCTTGTCGATACGCATCGCTTTATATTGCCAGATGAAGGCGGTTAGTGTGGAGTCTATTTTTATACAACATTACTAGAGGGATTCTTATTATTACATTATATGCATTATTGTGCTCATGAGATGTTGTTATGACTATAAAGGGTTGGATACGAAACGATGAGTTACTGAGGCTCTGACCTTGGCCGTGTGGGTGAGCTTCGCTCCCAAGCATCGCTGGGAATCAGTATAACCAGGATTTCACTTTTTCTGTAGAAACTTTAGCAAAAACAAATGACTAGGATAGCGACAGAGTAGGGAGGAACTTTCACAGGCCGGTCGAATGCTGATTGGAAGATCGTGTTGCCAAGAGACTTTTGTCTAAGTCTGCGCACCAACCAGGGAAGCCAAAGTCTAAACCACGGCCCTCCCCAACTAGTCTCAACCAATCATAAATGTATGGGCAACGCCCTGTGTAATAAAATGTATTGACGCACGAGGTTCGAGGCTTTTTTATGGAAATAGTGGTTACAGATTAAAGCTTTGCTGCCTGGTATTTCTATGACCTGATGGAGTCCTTGGCCAAATAATATATATTTTGCTCTCTTATAATAAATAGTTAAACTTTAGAAGTTGTTTGTCTTTCCTGGAATTTGTTAACACAACATTAGAATAGAGTCTAATTTCTTAAAATAGCTTTGTGGTATACATGATGAGATTGGCTGGAAGAGATATGTAAATAATGGGAGAACCACCATCTTAACTGTGTTTACTCTCCCAACCAGTGATAGAGGGAGGGTTTTCCAGAAATCTATATGTTCTGCTACAGCTGGGTTATTCTCAGTTTCCAGTTCTCCTCAAGTAACCGTTCGGGTTTTCTGATTACTGTCACCCCTAGGTAAGTGAACCTGTCCTTGGCTATCTTAAAGGGCACAGATTTCAGTGTGGAGCTGTTCTGGTCAAGTGCACTGGCATTAATTCACTCTTATCCCAGTTTATTTGAAACCCTGAGAAGGACCCCTTTTTCAAGATCAATGAAATATTTGCATTATAGAGTGTTTGAGGCAGTCTGCCTTTTGACGCTGCATGTTTAAACATACGAAGCAGCAGTAGGGATAGTTCCTTAGAGAAGCACTTGTACAATTCTATAGTGAATCCGTAAGGGCCAGGTGCCTTATTATTTGGAGATTTACTAATTGCTTTTATTATCTCTTCCATAGAGATGTCTTTGTCTAGATCCGCTATTGCTTCACCGTGGAGATCAGGCAAGTTCAGCTCAGAGAGAAATGACTTAATTTCATCTGTATCCTGATTACCATTGGACTTATACAGATTTGAATAGATTTCCAGGAAACGTGCATTTATGTCTTTAGAGTCAGTGCCCATGTCCGATTTTATTCTCAGAATTGCCCGGGAGGCTTGTGCCTGTCGGGCTGTCGTGCCAGCAATCTCTGAAGTTTGTCTCCTAATTCCTAATTGCGTCTGCTTAATTCTGTTCATCTGCTTACTAACCTGAGCGGATACAATTGTGTTATATTCATCTCTTTGGGAAACTATAGAGTTCAATGTGTCGGGGTATCCGGAGGAAGTACATGGAATAAAGACCTTTTTCTCTGTGCTGAGGGTGCACACAGACACCGCCTGTTTTTGCACCAGAGCCTGAATCTCTGCTGAGAGGAAACCCATCTCCTCCTGGGATGACAGATTTACCTCTTGCATGCCTTTGAATGGAGATGGGATGCTGCAAAACTGGAGTGAATAACCTTGTTTCAGCGTCCTGTCCATCCACTTTGTTAACACACAGCTGAGTTTCCATTCCCCATAACATTGTGTTAGGGGCAATGGTGTAGTGAGCGTTGGACGCGGGGGTACGCCGTACCCCAACTTATTTGGAGCATGACCTTTTTTTCAATAGTCTAATAAATATAAAATCATTGCCAGTGTTATCAGTTGCAAGTGTGTATTTGTTGTAATAATGACAAAAACATAATACATTTCACAGTAATTATAATAAAAAATAAAAACGATTTCCTTAAAAAATTATGATTCGTCATCACGCTCGCCGCCCGCCGATTTTGTGGGAGCTCTTTCCCTCAAGAACGAAAAAGCTCTATAATGGCAGGCAAATATTTTTTACTTGACTTCTTTTCTAAAAAAAATATCATTCACAAGAAGAAAAAGGCTAGCAGCACCGAAGCTACAAGTGAAGCTGCTACTAGTACTACATCATCAGATATGCACTTTCAAGGAGCGCGCTGTCCTTCCCTTGCTTCTCCAGCTCAGAGGCAATGTTTTGGAAGTTGGCCAAATCTTTGCACTGCAGCTTTGAACACAGCAGATGAGCAAATAACCTTTACATCACAAAAAAATATTCTTCCTCCCATTCTGGGTGGAAGTGGTATGTTTTTTGCTTTTTGCTCGGTCCCGCAGTCATTTTGTTGTTGGTCTCTTGTTTGTCTGTTTACATTAATTTGAGTTTTCCCGGCACTTGACTGATTTTGTATCGCTTTGCATTCTGGGTTAACAGACTGGAAAGCGATAGGTCGCTTTTTCTGTCAATCAAGTAAACTCCTGAATTAAGTGGCAGAGAGGCCAAGGGAGGAGGGATCAAAACCTCTGCTGGACCCTCCTGGCCGCCGGACCATACTTGCCAACCCTCCCGATTTTCGTGGGAGACTCCCGATTTCACTGCCCTCTCCCGGTTTCCTTCCAGGGTCATATTTCTCCCGCATTTCTCCTGATTTCTGACAAATCAGATTTACTCAGGACTATTTCCACTCGGACTTTAATACAGCTACACCATTGTTTGGTTTCCATGGTAGCGCGTCTCTTTAGTTACGCGCGCAACTGAAAGTCTGAGAGGGTGAGGCAGATAGTCACAGAAAACTGAACAAGAATCGACAACTCTACCCTCTGCTCACTCCTTTCCTGTAAAATACAGGTCCAGCCCACAAATACAGTATGCTCCATCAAGGATGGTGCTACAGGCCGCAAGGCAGTGCACTTACAACTACAATAAGCATGTTAATGTTAATCTAATAAAGCTCCGGCGATCCACTAGCACCCACCCCCCCCACCCCCCCCGGTTTTGAAGTGCACCCGATTTCTGGGGTCTCAAGGTTGGCAAGTATGCGCCGGACCCGAGAGTACCAGAAAACGAGGTGTCCTCGTCGTCTTCCTCCTCCGTGACCGTGGCCACCCGGCCCCTCGGGATGTCGAACACGAATGGCACCTCGTCATCCTGTTCTCCCATCTCCACCACCTTGAGGTCCTGATCCTCCGCCTCCTCCGACGGGCCGAACTTCACCCGGAAAAGATCCCCACGATGTCAGCGGTTTAGCCGAGGGATCATCCGGCAGGCGTTGCAGGCGTTGCAGGCCATAGACTAAGGCCGTCTTTGGCGTGGTCCGGCCCCAGGCACTGGAAGAACAGGTGGTGCAGATCAGCCCCCGCGATCAGGCCAGGGCATGTCGGGCAGGTCCGGGGCTCAAGGAGTGGTGAGTCTACTTTTCCTCCCTTTCTCTATTCACGTCTTTGCTTGGTGTTCACTTCCGCTTGCTGAAGAGAAAGGAATGACAGTCAGGAGGCGAGGCCTCCTTTTATACGGTGAGATGCGCGCGCATTCAGCTAGGCCCGCCCCGGGGCCGGCTACGTCTATAGAAGTCTCAGTAGGTGAATGCTTGCATGATACGGTAGTACCCGTAGAGTCCAGTAGAGGGCGGAGCCTGTGAGGTTCACTTGTAAATATATAAAGAGAGACTCTGCGTCTATAATCAGGAAATAAAAAAGGCACGACAATCGTTCCTCATAGTGAAGTCTGAGTACGAAATATATCTCAAATAATGTATGCATTGTCATTTCCCCCCGTAAACATAACAGTCTGCAATGAAATGGTTGTCTCCTGTGCGCTCCACTTCGTCCTTGGCGCACCGGTAACTTTCTAAGAAAAATTTTAAAAAGTTAGGATAACGGGTTAGTATCTCGTGCCCACGAGAAAGTTTCTGGGGCTCACGAGAAAGTATCTTGTGTGCACAAGTTAGTATCTCGTGCGCTCGAGATACTAACCCGTTATCCTGACTTTTTTTTTCTCTCCTTCGTTTTTTTTCCATTTTTTTCATGTCCCTTTAGGGGCTCCGTAGAATGCTGTAAACAGCATTCGCACTAATATTATAATTCAGTGTTTCCCTAAGGCATGTCTAAGTCAGGAATTTTGCCATGAGGGTCTCAAGGAGGCTTATGCACTCTCTGTTTATGATTTATGTTTCTATTGGAAAATAGCAAAAAAACTCAATTGATTGGCTGAGATACTTGTGGCTATTACTGGTTGTTGTGTTTTGGTGCAGCACTGTCCAAATGCTGCCACAGGGATTAATACAAAGACAGGCGGAGCATGTCCCCTGCTGGCTTTGTATCTTGCTTTGTGTGTTTTTCAAAAGAACCCACTGCCATTACTCTATACTCTTATTGTTGCAATCTACAGACAAAGGGAAAACCAAGCTGAAGGATCAGTCAATAGGAGAGAGCACTGCAACCTCCAAACAGCTGTTTCTCCCCTTCCCAGGATGATTTGGCAGTGAATTTTTAATTAAATTCAAAATATATTAAGTACTTATGTGATATAAAAATATTGTCTTGGAGGATAAATAGAGGGAATAGCAATGAGCTACAGAGGGAGTGAGAATAAATGAAAAGTGAAATGAGCGAGCCTCCTCTGAGACGTGATCTTAGTCCAGGTGAGGGGTCCAGCTGTAACGGTACGTCCACACAGCGGCTTTGGAAAAAGCTTGCCGGCGGGCATGTCTGAAGCTCGACCAACAACCAATCACATGAATCTCCCGCCCCTGACACACAACCATCGGTTTGATTGGCTAAAGCTTGTACTGGCATATGATTTGATTGGCTGACGCTTCCACCGAAAGCTTCAGAAGATTCAAAAGTTGAACATTGCTCAACTTTTGAATCCTGAGATGCCTGGAAATCTCCGCTTTGCTTCCCACAATGCAGTTCGGCGAAAAGTGAGGCAAAGTGACGTCACCCCATTCAAAGTGAATGGGCATAAGCGTTGGAAGATTTTTTTTAATGCTGCTGCGTGGACGTATCGTCAGAGGTCTGGAGGCTTCAGAAGACGCTGGTGATTATGAGATACAGATCATATACTGCTTATCTGCACTCATCAATTTCTCAATAGAGAAAATGCATGCATCATAACGGTGGGTTATTGTAACCCTAGTTATATAAGCACAGGCGGAGCCCTCTACTGGATTTTATGGGTACTACCTCTCAACCATACTATGCGAGCATTCATCAACTGAGATATCTATAACCATAGCTGGCCCCCCGGGGCGGGCCTACCTGAATGCGCGCACAAGCCCACCGTATACAAGGCGGCCTCGCCTCCTGGCTGTCATCCTACACTTTTCTTCAGCGAGTAGCATAGGACAGACAGGGCCCCGAGTAGAGGGCTCCGCGTGTGCTTATATAACTAGGGTTACAATACGTAAGGGTTATATCTCACACTCCACCCTCTACTGGACTCTATGAGTTATTCATCTGGCCCACGCAGCGGTCCGAATAATCACCCCCGTCCGGAGGCGGGGATGTCCTGCTGAGGGGTGATCAGCGAGACACCCAACACGCCAAGATTATTGGCCGCTGCTGCCATCTGCGCCCCGAGCCTGAACATCTTATCCAGATGTTCCAGGATTTCACGGTCACACGGCAGCGGGGGCAAAGGCTAATTCCCCTCTGCCCACCTGGCTGCCTGCGGAAGCAGATGGGCCGCCAGGCTCTCATCAAGGGGGGGCACACTGAGACACTCCGTGTCCCAGCGGCCCTGCACCCTGAGAATACCAGCCCACGTTGCCACTGGAGCCTTCGTTCTAAGTGGCTGTCGCCACGTCGCCTCCACACACTGCCAGATGTCTGGCAAGGGGGGCGAAACGAAGGCCGGCGAAACGAAGGCCGGCGAAACGAAGGCTGGCGGCGGCGGACGAGCCGGGCCGTAGAAGCTCTGACGGAGACGGCTCACCGGCCTCGGTGGCAGCGTGGGGGGAGCGGTAAGCTTACACGCTCCGCCGCCATAGTCATCACCACCGAGAAGTCCTGCCGCGCAGACCTGTGCTGTGGACCCTCCTGGAGGCCGGGCCCAGAAGCATCAGACAACTAGGTGTCCACTGGCATGGCGAACACGAAGGGCACCCCGATATCCTGTTCCTCCATCTCCACCACCTCCAGGTCCCGGTCCTCCGCCTCTTCCGGCGAGACATACTGCGCCTGGAAGTGCTCCAGACGCCGGCGGCGGCGCAGGACCTGGGGCCTGACCATGCGGCGGCCGGCCTGATCCAGTCCCCAGCCTGCAACGTCTGCCGCCATGTGGTCAGGCCCCAGGCACTCGAAGCAGTGGCGGTGGAGATTGGCACCTGCAATTAAGCCCGGGCACGAATGGCAGGGTCGTTGCTCCAACAGTGGTGAGTCTATGATCTCAAACTTCTTCTTTCTGTCTTTTCTCATCTTAGCTCAGTTGTTTCCTTGCTCGCTGAAGAGAAAAGGATGACAGCCAGGAGGCGAGGCCGCCTTATATACGGTGGGCTTGCGCACGCATTCAGGTAGGCCCGCCCCAGGGGGCTGGCTATGGTTATAGATATCTCAGTTGATGAATGCTCGCATAGTATGGTTGAGAGGTAATACCCATAAAGTCCAGTAGAGGGCGGAGCCTGTGTGAGATATAACTGGAATATCATCTTCTCGTTTACTGTTTCTAAACAACAGTGCCGTTTCAACAAGCCTGATAGAAATGTGGTTCTACCAGCACAGAGTATATCACCTTGCTCTTATTAAGTGTTGCTCTTTCATAGCACTCATGCATTTTGTAAAAGGACTAAAACATTTGCTTTTAAATTATGTTTACACTGAACCCAATCAATGTATCCATTTGTATTCTTTATCTGTTAATCCTGTTACTATGGTTAGGCTCCTTTGTTTCCACCCAGAATAGATGATGCTGATCAGTTATTGACATTTTTATGAAGTATGAGGACTGAGAGCCTTTGGTTGTACTGGTGAATGAGGGTTAGACAAAATTCAGTGTAATGGATATAAGCCCCAACACAACACTTCCAGGTATGGACTCCAGCATTCTCATGATTAAATCCAAGAGGAAGTTTGACTCTGCAGCAGGGCGACTGAGAGCTCTGCTGAGACACATCTGGACAGGTGTCTCCAGAGTCCACACACACACACAAATTTGCACATTTTCGATTTGGCTCAGCAGCTGTTCAGCTCTACTCAACTCCCAGCGTACCATTGGTGTATCACGCCTTTTATGAGTATAATATCATTAAGTGTGCTGAACATCTGAGAGCAGCGTTTCATCCACACCTCATAACAACCATTCCCTTTGGCAGGGCCAGGGAGGGACCGAGCCCGGAGGGATCTACAGCAGAGTCACAGTGGCCAAACTGATTATTTGTCGGGGTGAGATGATCAGTGGAGTAGGTGGTTGGGGAGGGAGCATTGAATCATTTGTCGTTTATTTGTTCATCCACTAGCTACGGCACAATCCTGCCTCTCCTACTTCAGGTAGATTAATGGCCTCCATAACCTTGGGCGCTGTAAACCCTCCCTTCAGCTCAACCTCTTTGCTATCTTTTCAATACAGATTGGTAGAAAAAAAGGGCACAGATCAAATAGTAAACTGAAAACTTGAATGTGAACTCCCCCATGCTTTCATGCCGTATTTTTCTCAAAAGCAAAGCGAAGAGGCGTCCTGAATTCATTGGGAGATGAAGGAGTGCAGGAAGCGAGGGGTCGATCTGCCGAGCCAACACACAAGGCCAGACTGTGTACAAATCCATCAAGGTCTGGATGAATAGAGAGTTTGGTTAGGCTTAACCGATGTAGTGAGCATTTTAATACAAGAAAGGCCACAAAGTCCAATAACTACTTCAGTATTTTCTCCTCTTACTGGGTCCATCCTATCAAAAATACATTTACTGTACCATCTTGTAATGATAAACTTTTCCAATCAAAAACAGAACGTGAAGGGGCATTAAGCAGACCCTTATTATATGGAGGTTATTTGGCAGGTTAATTAGCTCCCAGCCATTTACAAATATTTTATACTTTATATTTTATTCCTGTAATACAAAATATTGCAATAGTAAAGTCACAACCAATGCATTTCTAGGCAATACAAAAACACCTCTAGATACATCAGCTCCTTTGCACTATAACATTTAAGTATACTACTTATAGTTTTAGTGTTAGCCAGGGTAACTTATCTTAAATCAAAAACGCCCACATTCATTTTTGGATGACTGTAACATTGAAATGGACCTCCAAACGTCACACCATCATCACCACAGTGCAGTGGCGAGCCGTGAATTTTATCCCTAAGCCTTCTGACCCCAAGTGTCAGAAAAAACAACCCTCTCTATTTTCCTCCATACCCAAATCTCTTAAAAGGGGCTGCAACGGACCTGATACAGACTGATCCAGATTTGAACACTTCTCTGACGTCACAGAAGTGGCGCTACGGCTATTGGGCCAACTCCACCAATCAGGAGGAGACAGCCACGGACATTGCCGTTCGAAAGCGCTGGAGACGCTGTAGTACATATGCCAGGCCTGTAGATGGTGCTGTTCTCACAGAATCAGCCCATGCAAAGACACTGTTAAATTTAGCGAAATGAGGAATGGCTAAAATGAATGATTTGTTTGGTATTTTGAAAAATAAAAAGTGTAAATATGCCTTATTTGGTATGGTCCTACACTATATTATTCAAATATAGCATGATAGGTCCACTTTAATTTAACCCTTCACATTCAAACAGAAACTGAACAGGCATATTCGAAGGATTTATTTCTTTGGAAATGTTATTTTAAATACAATTAAATCAAGTTATTTTTGGTAAAACTAATGAAAAATATAACTAAAAATATATATTTAAATATTATTTTGTAGAATATCTTAGGCCCTGCCACAGTGTGTTTTGGAATTTCCCTGCAAGGATTTGCTCCCATTCAGTTGTAAGATGGTTATTGAGGCCAGTGATGCTGGGCGAATAAGTATTCAGTATGTTTAAAAGGAAGTGTCTGAACAACTTTCTGAAAGTCAGACCAACGTGATGCAGCAATTTGCCACGTGTGCAGAGGGCCGAAAGTGTGGAGCTACTACTTTATCACTACGGACGTTGAGGGAGGCAGAAAGTTTGATATAGTGTATTTCTGGTATATTCATTTTAATGTCACCTCATATATTCGTGTGTGTTAAATTTGAAGGGACAAAGTACATTTTTCCTCTTTTAAATATAGCGCAATAGTCTTTTCTTCCACTTTTATGTGTAATCAAAATGGTAGTTTTTTGGCTATCTGTGGTTAGGCATAATACAAATGACCTTTGACATCTGCTTTGCAGTTCCCAGACCTCTGAAGAGGCCCTGAGTCTCTGGCTTCCTCTGTTAATTGCTAAAACTATTATTGATTAAGCCAAAGGGGGTTTTCCTCAAATATAATGCAGTTAAAGTCTTGTTAAATAAATGATTTATCTCCTACAGACCCCAACAGAGGCCTTGAGAATTGAGTCACACAGTTAAACGAGACCATAGTCCTTTGTTCTCATTTTTAAATGTATTAATTCCAGAGAGCTGACTTGAGGTGAAAGGAAGTTCACAGAAGCCATTAAGCCACAAGAACAATTAATTTAAGTTGGTTGACTGATTCTGTGGCCGTCATGGGACGATGGCGTTTGGATATTTACAAATATGGCTTTCATAAAGAAAAACAGGTGACTGTTGTGTGATAAGATACATGATAGGATGTGTGTGTGTTGAAGATGTTTAGGGGGAGTATGTGTCCTGTCAAAGAGTCCTCTGTCATGACTCCAAATCATTGATTTGGGGACTGCCTGAGGGCAGAGGGACAGAAACACACACACACACACACACACACACACACACACACACACACACACACACACACACACACACACACACACACACACACACACACACACACACACACACACACACACACACACACACACACACACACACACACACACACACACACACACACACACACACACACAGGAGCGAAACAGATGGAATCAACAAACTGCTGACTCACTACCTGGGGTCCCGCCCAGAAGTGAAACCGACCAATGGAACACTGCCAACTCACTGGCTAGCTCGCTCAGAAGTGAACCCGCCAATAAACAAATAGCTAGGGAGGAGCAAGCGATACAACTCCTCCCCACCTGTGTATAAATGTTGTGATCATTTTGAAGATTGACGCTCTTGTTTCTGACTGGCTGTCGTGGTACGTATATCACACGGTGGTAGAACCTGAGCCCGGAGTACTCTGCTGAGTGCTTCGTGATTAGGTGATTAGGTGATTAGGTGATGTATTGTATGTTCCACCATTAAAACAGATTATTGTTTAACCCTTATCCTGGCTGCTTTGAATTTTTCCTTCTTTTGAGAACCCGCTCATATAGGAACGGCGCGGAGCAGAGGTTCTGCCCCAACAACGTGTAATTAGCAAAAGTTTTATTGTTTATTGATATCAGACAATGATAGTACAGATTATTCAATTATTAATTAAATATTTCGTTTTGTTATTGCATTCATTTGTATAGTACTGTATCATGTCTTTATCATCTTTTGTTTCATTTGTATTTTCTTTGGTTTTACGAGCTCGACAAAAATAAATAAACTAAACTAAACTAAACTATTTCTGAGTTAATAATGGAAATAATAATGGTTCTTATAAAAAGCATTCAACCACCAAAACATGGGGTGGCCATGATGCTATATTATGAAGCAGTTACAGTGAATGCAATATATTTATCACAACTGACATGTTCTTTCTTAGGTGTTTACCGCTCGAACAGTGCCATTATATGTATTATATATATATATATATATATATATAAGTTGTTATATATATATATATATATATATATATAACAACTTTACTCTAAGCCTCCAGCAGACATCCTGCTGAATAGAGAGGCAAAGTCCCTCCCTTTCCAATGGAACTCCATGGGACCTTATTTCGTAAAAATTATGTATGAAGTTAATGGCGAGACAAAAGTTATCATTCGATCCCATTTGAATTGTGCCATGAATTACACATATGATGTTTGTCAATCTTAAAAAATAATTTCCAAGCAAAAAAAGACACAGTTTGTCGTAAAAATGTAAAGTTAGACTTATTTGTGTGTGAAATCGCTCAATTAACTACGTATCTGGTCTCGCACAATACAAGTCAGTATTAACAGTATTAAATGAGGTGGAAATCATTACAGTCTGGGCATGTTGAGAACTGCTATTACACAAAAGGGGAGTTAGTCGGTTCCGTAAGAGCCAGCATGCGGGACCGGCTGTACAAGGTTTTCTGTGAGTTATTAGCTAACACGGTACACTCCTGTGTTTTGTTTTAGCAATTCGTTTTCTATTTACCTTATCCTTGCCAACACTACTGTTATCCACAGCATACACAGCGATCACGCAGTTCTTAACGAGAAAACTAGTTGCTAAAACAAAACACGAGAGTGTACCTTGTTAGCTAATGTTAGCTAGCTGACATTAACGTTACACATTACACTAATTTAACACTCACCTCGGCTGTTACTCCCCTTTTGTATATATACAGCTCTCAACACTCCCAGACTTGTAGTGATTTTCTCCTCGTTTAATACTTTTCGCCTCATTGTGAAAGAAAGAGGTGAAACGGGCTAACGTGACGGCCGTCTTGGTCTTGGTGACGTGTATTTTGCGAGATCAGATATGTAGTTCATTGAGCTGCGGTTTCACACACAAAAATTGTGTTACGACACATTTGGAATTTTTTGACTTGCAAAATTATCTTTTAAATTGACAAACATCATATGTGTAATTCATGGCACAATTCAAACGGGATCGAAAGATAATTTTTCTCTCGCCATTGACTTCAATAAATAAAGTAAAAAAGAAATGTTTGTCGTAAAACTGCGAAGTAACACTTTCTTTTGTGTGAAACCGCTCAATGAACTACATCTCTGGTCTCAACCATAGACTGTATATATAAATGGACGTAGGGTCCGTGACGTCACCCATAGGATTCTGCAGAGTTGCCGAGAAGCCCTTAGTAGGCGGAGTCGGCCACTAACGGCTCGACAGTGACGTCAGAGTTCAACTCCCGCCTTCTCCAGCCTGCTCCAAATAAGGGCAAAGAGGCGGAGCCGAGGTGGAGCCGAGGCGGGACCTGCTGCCACCCAGCGCCGTATAGACTGAGAGTTACGTCATCTCCGTTCACTCCAATGGACCACTTTTTTACAGCAATGGCGGATCGTGGAGCCTCTCAATCGTTCCCCGGAAGTTAGCGCCAAGGCTAGCAGAGCTGTAGAGTTGCAGAATAATAGACCGTTCGTGACGGACTTTTAAAGGTAAGAAGAAGTTTAAAGATTTATATTGCGGATCTTATCAGTACATCTGATTCAAATCAACATGTGTATTAAAGGATGTCAGTGGATTATCCCTAAATTAGTAGATTTAGGGAACGTTTACAGATAACAGATAAAGCTAGGATACCGGATCAAGTTAGCAACACACGTTGAACAGCCTTTTAATTGTAAATTCCGTTCTCTTAATGTCATTTCGTCCAACGTTGTTGAATTAGAGAAGAGGGGCTTCTAAACGGGATTGTATGCGGGGGTGGAGGGAGTTAAATATTAGATCAATATAACTTTGGTGCGTGTAAGAGTGAGTGTTTTTAGCAGAGCCATATTGTGTCCTTATTATGTTGATTATTACCTGTCTGTATAATGTTGCAGCTCAGCTGATTTTGGATTGATGGCAAAGGGAGAGGGACTTAAGTGAGAGTGAAAACACAAGGTAAGTTTAATACTACTGTTTTATATAAGTAAGCATACTAAACATGTATTCTATCACTGTATTATATAAGTAATCTTGTTAGTAACCTACTGTATGGCAGGTGGAGGGGCAGTGATGTTACAGGTGGAGGAGCAAAACTGCAAGACTGCAAACTCACAAGACAGAGAAATCAAAGTTTGTTCTCCAGAGAAGAGGTTGATTTCACTTCATTTATTTCATATTTTCTAAAGATGTGGAAATGGCAAAAAAAACAACTTGAGAGCTGTAACCAAGACAACTGTAACAACATGAGTAGAGAGCCACCAAGGTTTTTCAAGTCCTTCTCTTACTCCATTTTGCCAACCCAAACTTCCAGGTACATGACGGGACACCTTGCTTGTTTTTGTTGTTTGCGCTCCTCTGGCAGGTGGAGGGCAGTGATGTTGGCAGGTGGAGGGGCAGTGATGTTACGGGTGGAGGGGCAGTGATGTTAGCTGTTACACACCAGGCTCAAACTTAACACATTGCATCCTTCTTTGCAGTGTCCTTATTCCTGGAAGGGGAATCTGCAATTCCTGCAGAGTTTTGTAACCCGTTGGTCCGCACGCAAAGCGAATTTTTAAAGCCTTCTTAATTGTCTCATTGCTCCATTTCATCCCCTTTGTGGTGAGTCTGCCTAATGCCTTAAGTTGGTCTTTTGAAAACGTTTTCTTATATTTGTTGTCCCTAATTTTCATTGTTTTCTTGAGAGCTGCATTTTCCTTCCTGATTTTTCTTAGTGCAGACTTTGCTTTTTTGGTGATTCCTTCTTGGCTCTTTAATTTTCTCTTACATTTTTTTAATAGATCTTTTTGACTGGCTGCTGGTTCCCTCGTATGCTGACTGGCTGCTGGTTCCCTCGTATGCTGACTGGCTGCTGGTTCCCTCGTATGCTGACTGGCTGCTGGTTCCCTCGTATGCTGACTGGCTGCTGGCTGAGTGGGTGGTGTCCACCCTCCCTGTCTCTCCTCACTAGCCATGTCCTCTCTTTATTCACCCTCACTTTCCTTTCTCTCAGTCTCCTCATCCCTTCTTCCCTCAATCTTTGAGACTAATGTAAGTAGAAGACATGGCACTGTAGATTTTCGAACATTTAAAATATTATACCACTTAAAAATAAGAAATATGACTTTTGTTACTAAGAGTTCATACTTATTATACCTGTGTCACCTTTCACACTATAGCTGTGATCATGAGCTATGGGCTTTGTAGATACAGGTCCCGGGGTGAATCGTGGTGCAGGGGCCCTTCTCTTTTTGACCACAGGGCGATGCACAAAGATGGTGGGTATAGCCTCTGCTCTCAGCCTAGTCTTGCCCTTTTTTGTCTTGACAAACTGGTCTGCATCAAAATGTGCCTGCGGAGTGACTTGAGGTTACTTCACACACAGAACAACTCCGTTTTGTCTGCCCACATACATATTCCATAGTGGTTGAATACACGGTATTAGGAAACACTTTATACTTACTGGACATGTTATACTCATTACATACTGTATATAAAATATGACCAAGAATGTGCGACAACTTTATAGAAATTCATATCACATCTGTTACTGATGCCATTTGTCATACTTTCTTAAACTCACAAATAATAAAGTTCAATAACTTCAGTTGGGCACAAAGACCACACCTTATCTCCCCAAGGCAATTTCCCATCCAATAGGTGTGCTATATAGGTGTGTATAACCCTTTCTCCTGTCTGTTACTCCCTCTTTCAGCACAAGAACCAGAGGGGGATTCAATGGAGCCTGAATACCTGCATTGAGACCCTCACCCTGCACCCTGAGTCTCAACTCTCAGTGTTTTTCAAGCCTTTCCCTGTTTTTTTGTATTAAACAAAACATTAAGCTTTCCCAATGGTGTGGAATCGTTTTGTGAAAAAGTGCAAATGCAGTGTTTGTATATAATAACCTCACATATTTTTTTGCTGTTGGTCGGGAAATTGCTCCTGCTGACTTGAGCCAGCCATTTTTTCCTCCGCTCTGTGTCAGTGGGGAAGCCGTACATTCGTACTCCTTTCTCGGAGCGATTTGAGCATCCCCAGGCAGAACAGCAAACCATGGTGGCGACTAGGAGGCAGCACAGCAAACCAGGACAACACGGAGGAAAAGGCACAGACAAACTGCATTATATGCTATTCAATGTTTATTGAATTCCATGTATTTGCAATGGATGTTCCTAAAACAACACATTTAACATCATCATCATCATGCTGCTGCTGCTGCTGCTAGTCCTTTGATAGTCACCTGTCGGTCTCCTGTCCTTTCTGAAAGCCATAAAGATGACATTAGTCATTTAGATAACTTGTGTCCTTAATTACCATGGAATTACTGAAACTACCATGAATTTAAGAAAATGGTAGAAATTAATCTAATCTGAATTTTGAAGCATTCCTTTAGATCCCCTCCCTCTAAATATATCAATAAACATTAGAAAGTGATGCTCCTGACTACCATACAAGTTTAAGAAGATAATATTGGTTTTAAAGAATACAAAGCTATAAACAGCAACAGGCTCTTTAACCAAGGCACTGTTAGCCTAACATGTAAACTAGTTGTTCACACTAATCCTAATATTATCACTTAATATTAGCAAATTCTATTTTATTTTTTAAAACATATTGATGTAAATACATACACATATCGATTTGTTGTATAAATATTGCAAATCAAAACCTTTATTCACTAATAATTACCAACAATCGTAGTTCTATCTCCTGTTATCAATGCATTCACATTGCCCGCCATGAACTTCCGGGGAACAATCCTCGTCTGCATGAACCACGTGACGATAACCGTTTTTAGACTTCCGCTGTCGTAACTCTTCTATCTATATGGCGCTGCTGCCACCGAGCTGAAAGTTCCAGAGATAGCTGAAGCTACCAAGCTAAGCTAACATGCTCCCCATCTGCACACTGCCATGGCATTTTACGTTTCTAAGGTAAGCGGACATGAAACTATTCAGCAAAACTATGAATAATAATCGAAGTTATTGAGTTTTTAGCATAATACTTCAGAATCTTAAAATCCCTTAACGTTTGTATGCAATTTAGCTAAATTCAACACTGGAATCAAGCAAATATTAATATGTTTGCATGACATTAGTTATTTATATTTTGATATCACTTAATTATACGTTTAATACATTTAAGTCAAGCTAAGGTACATGTGATGGTAGCTAGTTAGTGCTCTTACCTGTGAGGCCTCCTCCAAACAGCATAATAACCAGACTGTATCATTAAAACTAAGTACCAGTTCTAGATCCTTGACTTTAGACAAACAATTCAAAAGACAACATGTATTTAAAGACCAATCTTTATTTGAATGTGCCTCTTAACCTGATATATTAGTTATACAGTAATAGTATTGACAATCTAAAAAAATTGAGCAACTCAACAGTCAACTTTATGTTTCTTATTGTCTAAAGCAGTGACCAACAACTGGCGGCCCGCGGGCCACATCCGGCCCGCCAGACATTCTCATCCGGCCCGCACGACGGGGGTGACTGTTGCGTTGGCGGAGTGGTTAGTGCGTTCGCCCCCCACCCATTTTTTACGTCTCATGAGTAAGGTGCAGTACCGGAGTCCAACAGAGAGGCAGCAGCCGCGGGACAGTAGACTGCGTACTGCGAAACCTTCCCTGCCTTGAAGAAGAAGTGATCCTTCGTTGTGAAGAGTCTGCTTTGTGCGCTCGGCACCACAGCAGCAGCCCCGCTGCGACAGAGTCCAACAGAGAGGCTGGAGCTGCGGGAAAGTAGCCTAGAAGCAGGGTTGGGTTGTAGTTGTAACGGAATACATGTAACGGTGTAATTGGCATTACATTTGAAAAACGAGTAATCTGATTACAGTTACTTTCGTAAACCTGAAGTGAATACATTTTGGAATACTTATTGGAATTATTGGTGGAAAAGTTTCCTCACAAAATGTAATATTCATTACCGGCAGAACTGTGTGCACACTGCATAGCGCTTTAGCATGTCTGTGAGCGAGAGAGAGATGCAGCGTGTCTGTCAGGCCCCGCCCCCGCAAACAGATGAGAGGGAGAGAGATCTCTTTTAAAATATATTGAAAGTTAGAAACGGAGATGGTTAGATAAAATGTGTAAGATAACTTTTATGTAGCATTTATTTATTGTCGAAATGGTGACATTTCATAACGTGATCAAATCAAAGTTAATGGCCTGCTGCTGCTGAATGCATGGGGCAAGTGACTGGAAAACGTTATTACATCGTTTCAGATAATAAATAATAATGATAATTCATTCTATTTAGGGGCGCCTTTCAAAGTGCCAAGGACACCTTACAATTCATAACATATTCTAAGGAAAGGTTTTAAGACAGTACAAAGAATGCAGTCCGGGTGATGTTTTTTATGTGGGGTGCAGATGAGAAGGAGCTATCCAGAATGACACCAAGATGTTGTGTTTGAGTTCTTGATAAGCCATTAAAACAGTAAAATAAGTGTCTCCTGTTCACCAAAACATACCCATCTGTTATGGAAAAATGAAGTATGCCAAAAGTATTCTAAAAGTAATCTGAATATGTTACTTTTTTAAGACACGTAACTGTAACTGTATTCTGATTACTTTCAGAGCATGTATTCAGTATTCAGTAACTGATTACATTTACAAAATGTAATCCCTCCCCGGTCAACAACTTCAAAATTCTGGGCTATATAAAAATTGCTGGCCCGCGATAGTGTCTATTGGATAAATGTTGGCCCTTGGACAAATGTAGTTGGTGATCCCTGGTCTAAAGCATTTGTTATTTTCATTTTCCCCCTCTCATATTCAGTGTGGACGGATTGAGACAGCGTGGTGTCCATAGAGCTGCAGAGACTTCAGGGAGAAACCTCTGTGTGATCGACGTCCTGTCTGTTGGTTTGGAGAGGACTGAGGGTCTTTCCTCTGCGAGGAGGTCCAGGCCTGATGTAGGAGCCCATGCTGGGCAAAGCTGATACCAACTGCACAGGCCTAGTCTGTCACATTATTTGACTAAATGTGTTTACTTTAATAGTTGTACACCTTCTGTCCATATGTGCTTTTTATTTAAAACATGTTTGATTAAGTTTTGGTTCACATTTCAATAAATTGTATTTGTATTTGCACTCCTTTTGTCCATTATTCTTACTGAAAATAGATTACACATTCACATCTGACTGAAGATTGACCCCATTTATTTGTGACGTTGCAAACTCTGCGGTACAAGGCACAAGTGATGTGAAGCTCATAAAGCGAGGCAAATAGAAATAATCAGCTGATGGAGTGTAGATGTGGAAATAGGTGCATTCGATCACTGACTGTTTTTACAATAAAAGTAGTTTCTTAGTGTACTGGTCTTAAAATCTCATAGCATTAGCTTTTAATTTTCCTCTGGGATGTTCTTCTTGACCCTCAGAGAAGGAGAAAATGTCGTGTCTTTCAGGCATGTCCTTTCCTAACAAAAATTAAAGGAAACATAAAACATATTATTGCAGAACAAGTGTGTTATTTATGAAAGCGGTGTGTTTGTGTGTTTAGGGGCTGTAGATATAATTATTTTGTAATTGTAATGTTTTTCTTTTTATTTCAACAGTGAGCTACAAAGACAATCAGATTATGAATGAACAGTATGAAGTTCATCAACATTGAAATGTATGTTATTATCAAAATAATATTTAACTGTTATCAAAATGTAGTGCAACTGTAGAAGCTTGCTCTGTTGTCTCACTGAAAGAATAACTTTTACCACGTTTTTTACAGACAATATTGAGAGATAAATAGTAGCAGTTCTCACTATGTGTTAAATATCTTTGCCTTTAATACATTAAATTAGAAAGCTGACAAAATCATATTGCTTGTTAACATCTAAATGTATTTTTTTTGCACAGAAAAAACCCTCAACTTCACTGGTGTGTAGGTGATCTAGTATTGTTTAATGGAATGTATATCAGTGTATTAAAGTCAATACTTCATTTATTTAAACCAATATCTTTCTTGATTCTTTGTACAGTATGAACAAAATAGTCTTTGTTCCTGAGCTGAAGTTCACTGCTGTGAGGAGTCCAGTTCTGTCTCTCACTCTCTGGTCCAGCCTGTCTGCATCACCTGGACACCTTAAACAAACAGATATATGTAAAGTACCATGTGTACAAACAATATAACTGATTCTCTTCTGTTGAACATGTTGGATTGTGTATTGTCAGAGTCAGGGTCCTTTTTATTTTACTGTAACTTTGGAAGTTGTGTTACCAATGCTTGGTTGATTTCACATACACTACTTCGACATTAGCTTGTCTACATACTTGAGCATAGCCAATTTAAATTAACCTTAGTTACAAGGATGACCTTATTTTATCAACCTCAAACAGAAGCCGTTTGTTGTACAGTATTATCCCACTTAACGCTTAACACTTGTCTATTTCGTTTTAACCTTTATAAATATAGTCTATCATTTTAACTTGGAGGTTACTATTAGCATCGTTAGCACTGATGTAGCTACCACTCGCTTACACGCTAACCGAAGCCTTAACATTAATTACGTAGCTGATTAAAATCATTAACACATAAATAAGTACTCGAATTTCACTTCCCGCAAAATCGCATTCATGCACCGTCTGTTTCAACCGCAGAGCGAGTCACAATAGTCCGATATATAAGCATGAAGAACAAACAAACACGGCCGGGGGCAAGTTGTGTTCCCTGGATGAGCTGAACAGGCAGAGTGCCTGTAGCTTCACGGAGCAGCTAGCAGAGAGACAAGAAGCTAACAGCAGCAGTCACTTCACAGAGCCGTCACTCAATGTGACCACGCCCTAATTTATGCAAAAACTTTAAGACCTAATATAAATAAAAGGGTCGTGTTAGAAAACAATTCACTCACAGATCTATAATCATGAAGGTGGAATCTAACTATATTCATAATAATATTTATTGCATCCATGGGTAGAAACATGTTTTTTTTCTGCTGTAAAGTTTGGCATTTTAACATGGGGGTCTATGGAAATTGCTCCTTTCTGCAGTCAGTCCCTATCGGCCAATATATGAACTGCAGTGTGTGCCACTTCCGTATTGGCGTCCCGGCTCTTCCACAGAGTTTGCCGCTTGGTCTCAACACACGTCACCAACATCAAGATGGCCGTCACTACTACTACTACTGTCTTGCCAAAAAGGGATTGACTCACCCTCACTATAACCAAAATGAAACACGTCCAGAATAATGTCATGCAAAGCTGCCTGCCTTCCTTCGATTCTCCCTGAACTGCTTGATCTTTTTAATGTTCAATGTTAACCATTTGTGCAGATAGCATGAAGTAGAAAAGATTGCCTATGCTAATGTAGCATTAGCGTTAGCATGTGTGCCCCGGGGACTGGGGCAACCGGGCTTAAACGGTGTATTATAGAATGATCACACCGGTGTGACAGTACTCTTCAAAGAGTTCAAAAAATATTTACCATCATGACTACTATTACTGTTTAACATTTTGGGTTACTTAGTGTTACTTCTTGTTAAGGCTAACAAAAATGAAAAGGCTATGGCTGTAATGCTAACTAATGGGCTTGCTACTAGCTAGGTAGCTAACTTGATCCAGCTCCTGGTCCTTTCATCAGACGGGAAGCGAAAGAACGAGCAAGACCCATTGCTGGTATGATAACAACCTGGTTCAAAGCACACAGGCATCTTGTTAAAGTTATCTATCTCTTATATTTAGTGGAGCGAATAAATGATGATATCACTTACGCGACTCTTGGATTTGTAGTCTTTCTAGTTGCGTATTTTTCATAGTCTTATATTTCAACAGTTTTACGACAAACTGTGACTTTTTTTACTTGGAAGTTATTTTTTAAGATTGACAAACATCATAGTGTAATTCTTAGCACAATTCAAACGGGATCGAAAGAGAATTTTTCTCTCGCCATTGACTTCAATACATAATTTTTCCCAAATAAGGTCCCATGGAGTTCCACCGGAAAGGGAGGGACTTCGGCTCTCTATAAGTTGGGACGTGTCACGTGTGCCGGAGACGATAGTGTCACGTCGGCCGGATGTCACAAATTCTGGATCTGCTTGTTAGACCCCCCCTTTTTCTTTTCTTTTTAGAGATGTGAGTACGGAGGAAAAGAGAAAGGGTTTTGTTTTCTGACACTTTGTGAGTTCCCTGACACACCGGGGACACATATTTAAGTATAAAAGACATCAAAAAGTGCATTTTGCATAATAGGTCCTCTTTAAGATATTGTGAGGAGTAATTGAAATAAATGTAGCTACAGTCAACTACAACTCTTAGTACCGTGCTGTTTCATGTACAATTACAATCATTTCAGGATCAAATCAGATTGCAAGAGGTCCAAATGTTTGGCTCATAGACTACAGTGACCAGACGTCCCCGTTTTCCGGGGACAGTCCCCCCCCCCCCCCCCCCCCCCCATCTCACAACACTCCTAAAATAACATTACTTTCTGAAGCACAATTTAAAATGTATGCTGTTTAAAATCTCAAATTAGATCTATTGTCCATCTATTTAAGATTATTATTTAATGGAAACAGTCCATAATCAAAGAGTCATTCGAAGTCAATCAAATACTTCCGGGTGATAGTAGGAGACCCCATCTAGTCAATCAGAGAAAATCAGGACAATCTGATGTAGAATTTCAAAATAAAATACTTTTCAAATCTCATATATGGGCTATTGTCCTTCTGTTTTTATACAAGAATAAATAAAAAACTGTCAAATTATCAAAGACTTATTTCACTCCAGGGTGTTAGCAGGACACCCCATCTAGTCACTCAGAGAGAATCTGGACAATCTGATGTACAGTTTCAAAATAAAAGACCTTTGAAGTCCCTTATATAAGCTATCTTCTTTCTGTTTGTATCCAACAGTTCAAATGTTCGAATTACATTAATCCGGAATTGTCCCCCTTTTTTCCTAAACAGTGAAGAAAATTGGATATGTTAATGATATATTGATCGCAAAACTCAAAATGTCCCAGGTTTTCATTTTGAAAATCTGGTCACCTTATCATAGAATGTGTATTATTCTATCAAATATATTTATTCATATACCGGACATAGTCACCAATTGGTTTGTGGAATACAGTTTAGAAGCCATGAGTTTGGTTTTTGGCCATCACCATCTTCGGTGCCAGAAGAAACCATATTTTGAGAGAGGATGGAGCTGGACAAAAGCAAAGTTAGCAGCCAATGCTAATGCTACCAAGCCCGCTTAGTTAACAAGGTGCATCTTAATTCACTTTTACTGTGAGAGTATTTGGGAGGTTAATTGTGGCTAGTGAAAATGACTTGCTTTTTTTTATACGTACTTTCGAGTAAAACTGAATAAAAGACACCTGTATTACTATGGTGAGTGCACACAAGGATACCTGTGACTGGAAAGCATAGACTCTTGTGGCTTTAATGAGCTCAATTATGGTCTCCATAGTCGCCATCTTATTGTAGTGACACCATATTTAAATACTTGACCTCATAATTGGAGAGACACAGCGGTAAGGGTGAGACAGAGGGGATCACATGCGTAAATGGTCCCCAGGTCGAAACAAACCCATGTGCTCCCAGCGGGGTCTGATCCAGTGATCGCTCCTCCAGCTCTACCAAAGTGAGCTACACAGCAGCCCACGTCCAGATACAAAATACGAAATTGAAACATCATTTTTTGTATGATGTTCCTCAAAGTCTTGATGTCCTAGTGTTGTATGGTCCATCATTTTCGTAATGTCTATCTGCATTTTATGACATAACCTCATATATTGGAATCATCTTTGTTTATATACAGTATGTTAACATTTCTTTACAATCAACTGCTTTGTAAGAGTGCATAGGTTTCTGATTGTAATATCCTTCTGTAAATCTTTTTAACCTGGAAAGCCCTTATTATTTTATTATTTATTCCTTATTATAATTCAAACAGATGAGTAAAACAAAAAAACATCCGGTTCACATAAACTACTCAAGATGAGCCTTTAAACCTGGGTGTATTGGTGGGCATTGGAGGAAGTGCAGCTCTGTCATTGACCTGCTGAGAAAGTGAAAGATGTGTCTGGGGTTAACAATCCACATTCTACACAATCATTGATTTAATTTGATCTTTGATAACCACCTATCAAATCAGTAGTAGACTCCTGCCTGACTTCCTCTTCTTGTTGACAGTCAACATGGTACCTGTATTATAAAGCCTGCACCCTCATGAGCACAGCAACGGAGGTTCCTCTCTTTTTGTCCCCTGACGCCCGCTAATGTGATTTGACAGATCTTCCTGTGCAGGCTGATAAGCTTCACCCGCGTCAGACCAACAATGGAATTAAAGGTGGACTGAGCTGCAGCAGTATGATCAGGACACTCATGTCATTCACAAAGAGCTTCAGTGAGAAGATGCTGCCCTAATATAGTCTATTTACCAGCTCATAGAGTCCTGTTGTGAACCCGGAAATGTTGAGTATACCCCAGAGTTTTATGATAGAAATGTTTAGTACGGGTCCCCAGCACATAGAAACTGCCGGATGCTAACTTGCATATGTTGGGAAATGTGCACAGTTAGCGGTAAGTTGGGTTAGTTAGCATCAATTAGCATTGTAGCGCGGACAATAGTTAAAAAAAAACATATTTTTTGATAATTTCTTTGTGGTTTTGAGGGTTATTAAGGATGCTGAATCTATATACAGTTTTAACCAGAAAGTGGCCGTAGGTGGACTGATTTTGATTAATGTCTTGATCATTTGAAATATACAGAATGCTTATTTGAAAAAGATATGTAGAGGTAATAATGTCCATGTTGTGCTCTCTATCCAATGGTAGCAACACTGCTCGTGGTAATACTCAACATTTCTGGGTTCACAGTGCTGACAACAGACTGATTTGGACCCCTCTTTAACCTTAGCGACGCTGGCTTGATGAAGACAGTGTTATTGAGCATGCCTCTGAGGGAAACATTGACATATCAACACATTTAATATGGAACAGTACAAAACAGGTACAGGTACAATAAGTCAGATCCTCATATAGTGAAGCATTTTCCAAAGTAAACTGTCCAGACACATTTATTGGGCGGATAACATTACTCAAACACAGTGTATGACCATTGTAAACAATAAAACAGAAAAAGGCATCGGCTCGGGCTGAGAACTTCAGGAGGACTGCGCCAAGCTTTTTAAAATTCACAACTTTTTGTCTTTTTTTAAATCCTCTTTATATATCTTTTGAATGTTAATTCATTACTTTTCTTTAGATATTCATTTTTCTGAAGTATTGATAATAATAATATGTACAAACGAGGCAAAGAAACCGGAAGTATTGATAATAATAATATGTACAAACGAGGCAAAGAAACCGGTTGTTCTGAGGCCGTAAGGAAGCCTGTAAATATTCGCTCGTCTCCATGACATGACTCTGGTTTTGGAAAATGGCAAGGTAAGGCTTGGTTCCCTCTGTTGGTTTTGCTGATTGCATGCCTGGGTTGTGACTGTGATGGAGCCGTGTGAGGCAGACCACTTCGGGGGAGGGGGGGGGGGGGGGGGGGGGGGGGGGCAGTGACTTAGTCCTTGGATGTTCCCACTGATAGCAAAATGTTTATGTACAAAGGCTTTAAGTCCCATCATTCTCATATTAGTTGGGATGCTATCAATATTCTTTTTTGTTTCTTTCCAAGTGTCTTTTTTTTGTTTTGTCCCAAAAAAGTATTGGTATCAAAATGTCTGTATCGATATAGTTGTACAGTGGGGACAGGGCTTGGTAACATGTGTTAGAGGGTTTAAACTGTTCAATGTGTGAGTCTTTTTGCTCGCAATACAAAGTTCCTTATAATGTCCTGTGCTGTTTGTCTTTATACAATGCCATGAAATAATCTTAGATGAGATGCAGCACGGGCTCTTCCCCTCCTCCATCCTTCATCCAATTCCTCTCCTCTTCCTCTTTCCACATCTGACACCCGTCTCCATGCTCAGCCAAGGGAGGCTACTTTAGCAACCACTCGTTCACTGGAATAGAGGAGAAAGACAGGAGTGAGAATACTGATTTATATTTGCGAGTTCTCCACAGTTCAACTGTTCTCCGGCATTATTCTCCCTACACCATTCATCTTTAGCAATAGCACACAGTTAAAAAGGAATGGCCCTGCAGTGGATGCCCTGGTGTGTGGGTGGAGCTGCAGCGTTTAGTGAAATTCAACAAGGAAATTTGATTGAAAAAGTGATTTATCTGAAACAAAGGAATTACAGAAGTGTTGTCATAATCTAAATTCCCTAAATCAGGTTTTAAACACACACACACGTGCACACACACACACACACACACACACACACACACACACACACACACACACACACACACACACACACACACACACACACACACACACACACACACACACACACACACATTAAACACAACCATTAAAGAAGCAGGTCTACTTTTGCATTGTTTTGGTTCCTCTCTGGTGTGTGCATTTGTTCCAAAACCACAGCGATTTGAGGTGAATGGGGGGGGGGGGGGGTTGTCTCACCATAGTTGCTGCACAAAATAAAAATGTCATTTATGGGGGTGCAGTGGGTCGAGTAGAGCATAACATTGAAAGAGAGAGAGATACGGACAGACAGAAAGAAAATCATGACAATCACGATGTGTGTGTATGTGTGTGCATGTGTGTGTGTGTCAGCCACAGTACAGTAAATGTTGAACTTCAATGAAAAGACAATAATAAATAACACAGTGAATAGCAGGGACAGGGGCTACCTTTGGCCTTACTGTAAGTGCATTTATACTTCAGCAGTGAAATTCAACATGTGTTCAGCATTGCACAGTTGCACAGATATATCGGCTGAAACAGAGGGGGGGGATTGTCAAATAAGGTGCCATGGGACCTTATTTCGGAAAAAGTATGTATTGAAGTCAATGCAGAGATAAAGATTATCTTTCGATCCCGTTTGAATTGTCCCACGAATTACACATATGATGTTTGTCAATCTTAAAAAATCATTTCCATGTCAAGAAAGTCACAGTTTGTTGTGAAACTGTTGAAATATAAGACTATGAAAAATACGCAACTACTGTAGAAAGACTACAAACCTCAGAATCCCGGTCCTGCATGCTGGCTCTTACGGAACCGACTAACTCCCCTTTTTCGTATGTACAGCTCTCAACATGCCCAGACTTGTAGTGATTTTCACCTCTTTTAATACTTTTTTGCCTTATTCTGAAAGAAAGAAGTGAAATGTGCCAACGTGACGGCCATCTTGTTGTTGGTGACATGTGTGAGACCAGAGATGTAGTTAATTGAGCGTTTCACAAAAAAAATGTTGTTACTTCACAGTTTTACGACACATTTAAAATGTTTTGACTTGCAAAATTATCTTTTAAATCGACAAACACCATATGTGTAATTCGTGGCACAATTCAAACGGGATCGAAAGATAATCTTTCTTTATTTAACAGAAGATGAGGAAGTTAATATTTGATGTTAGCTGCCAGTATAGTAGATTTTCTTCATTTACACGTCTAAAAGAATAGAAGTGAGCTTCTTCATAATCGCTTTTTGTTCTGAAAAAGTGTAGGTGTGCTAATGCTATGAACAGAGTGCACAGATGGGCCTGCATAATCAGCTGAGCGAGATAAATAATGAAGACAAAAGGAATAGAGATGATGCTGCATAGTGACAGAGGGACCTGATTGTTTTTGTACCTCGGTATTGGAGCTTCTGGGCCCGGTTGTTGGGGCAGTCTTTGCCTTGCATGCTGAAGTTGATGTTGGTGCGGATGCAGCGGTTGTTCAGCTCCTGGACCGGGCGCACATTGTCGCTCATGCTCAGGAAGATCTGAGACGGCTGGTTCTGGCTCAGCAGTCGCAAGGAGTGCATCTAACAGGAGGGAAACGCACGTTAGAGAAAAAGGACAAGGCATCATTTTGGGGGAAGTGTCTCAGCGACACAGTGAAAGTGCTGATTGCAGTGGGGATGGAACCAGAGCTCTCCTGATCCTAAGTTAACCACGGCCCCTGGTAGAGCCCCCCACACACAACAACACAGACTATAACACCCCTTGTTGTTTAATACCAACTATGTGCAATATGTGCAATATATATATATGCCGTTAATAACTGTGCAATATATACCTGTCTGCTAAATCCTCACAGCTGTTACAGGATGTGTATTTTGTAAATTGTGTAATTTTTATCATAATTTTTGTATCTTTAATATTTTGTATGCATGCTTGTTAGGTAACATTAAGCTGTCTGTGGCTCTTTTCTGCTGTGACAATGTACATTTCTCCTCTGTGGGACTAATAAAGGTATTCTGATTCTGAAGTTCAGCACACTAACCCACTGAGCCACAGCCTCATGTAAAATACTCCAAGTATGAAGGATTTGACAAAAGAAGCGTGTTGGAGTAAAAGCCTCACAGCGGTTAGCAGACAGAGAGAGATGTGTGTTTGCGGGGGGGGGGGGGGGGGGGGGGTGGAGGGGTCACCTGCATGCGTGTGAGGTACACCGGCTTGTTCATCAACAGCCATGTGACGGTCTCAAAGCACGGAGGGGTGGTCATGGATCCATCGTAGGTGATGAAACTACTAGTTTCCGGGTAGATCTCCTCTATGTTCAGGCTGGTCAGTAGATACGCATCATCTTTGGGAAGAAAAGCTTTTAACGATTCATCACAGGATACAGTGCTGTGGCTTTTACATTTTATGTGTATGTTCAAATAGAGCAACACAAAAAGAATCAAAATGCTGCCACCAGAGGACTCAAATCATTTCCCTCAACCAAAGACTTATTTTCTATTTCCAAAGATTTCACAGGAATAATAAAACTGGTGAAAGTCAGAAAAGTGTTCTTGTTCTTCCTCTAATCATCTGCACCACTGCAGTAGAGGAGTGGTCCTGATCCATGATGGTCTGTTGTATCTAACGCAGATGGGGGGCTCCCTATGGGAACTGGATGGCAAAATCACTCATGTTCACAACTTTAGTTACAGGAAAATAAAAATATTAAATTAGCAAATGAACAGATACACATTTAAGCTATTTCTACTCTACTTATTATGTTATATTTTTATATTCAAACGTTTATGTTGATTGTGGTGGCTGTAACTTCAAGCCTCCCAACCAACCACACATCCTAAAAGTTTTGTTTATTTTTTGTTAAACATCATACATACACAGACACATTTTTAACCACCCTTTTTTTACTATATTGAGTGCACGCAATCTTGTTGAATGTAGTGATTGTTAATGTTTGTTGTGTTAACCCCAGAGTCTTGCAGCCTGCATTTTTGTGTTTATGAATGTATGCTCTCGAGCAGGGGTTCCCAAACTTTGCCATGCCAAGGACCCCCATATAGCATTATCCTCTGGCGGGGACCCCCCTGTTGCAATTTCTTTTTTTAATGATGTGTACAAGTGCCTTGCGATGGAGCATGCATGCTTTGCCACTACATTTGGGGCCTTCTGCCTGATCAAAGCTGTCACTCTGCTTTTTTTGCCTGTCATAGCCCCACTGCCCCATCTGAACACACACCCACACAACGAGACCAGTCAAGTCCATTTGAGATGATGTACTCATCTAAAATTTGGAAAATGTCTCTTCCTGTGGTCCTACCTTCCAGTGCTTTGCAAAATAATATTTCCTCAACAAAGTTGTCTTTTTAAATAAATCTGATGTATGCAAACAATTCTGCGACATTTGCTACATCAGTGCTCTCATCCAGCTGCAGAGCGAAATATTCACGAGCTCTCACTTGCTCCAAAAGCTGAGCACTCTCAGTAGTGGCAGATCGATTCTGATTGGCTTGAAGGGCGGTCGTGTGATTTAAAAAATATTAAAAGATTGGCACATAGATTGATAGATATGCAGTTATTGATAACATCTAAAAAAAAAAAAAGAATGCAACTTTAAAAAAATAATAATTCGCTTTTCCCCTCAAACTTTGCGTGACCCCCATGGCGCCCCCGGGCGGCCCCCCGGGGGGTTGGGGCCCCCACTTTGAAAAACACTGCTCTAGAGTTTAGATTGTATCTAAAATAATGCTGTCGCTATGCATAAAACAAAAATGCTACAGTCTTCCCGACATTTCTCTGTAAAAAAAAAGTATGAATGGCTGAGTGATATGTTTTGATTCTGAAGGACACACAGTGTGTCTGTGTCTTCACTCACTTCCTGTTCCCTACACAATAAACTAGAAATACTAATTGCCTACAACTTGCGTAAAAAGTAGCAGAAAATGTAAGTACCGTATTTGAGTAAATGTACTTAGTCACTTTGTTACTATCCACCTCAGACAATAAGTCGTTTGGACATTATTCTCACAACGTCACTGAAACATTGTTTGTGCTATTGTTGGAAATATATTAATACCATAGTTTTGCACACTCAACAGAACAGTGGAGTAAAGTGCACTGTGTGTGGAACAGGGGGTGGGGGCTCTTGTTTTATGACAGTTCACCTCATACCTCCTGCTCTGATGTGCGGGCTGTAGAGCCCTCCCCACTCATCAAACACTGAGCTCATCTTTCATTTCTCCTGCTTCTTCTTCCACCATCACTCAGTGTGCTGTGAATGACAGGCTGTTGGTGTTGCAGCACAGCCTCTTTTATCCAAACTGTCTCCTATGTCAGGACGCTAATTAGACAAACTGCAACTCTCTCCCACTTCCTCTTCACACTCCAGTAACACGCTCTCCATAACGTGTCATCTGCTGGGCCGCTGTTGACAAATGGACTGCCGGTTGTAATGAGGTTACTGCGGTACACCGCTGCAGCTTTAATGCTGATTTAACTTTGCTTCGCATGACTATTAAATACTGGGTCTTGTAAACAGAGCCCTGTGGTTAAAAATAAATGAATAACACATAATAAGCACGATAGGGTTAATGTGAGAAAATCCTGATGAAAATATGTTCTGATCCTCTCTGAAGGTTAAGAGGAGTGGGATTTTATTTCACTATGCAGCATTTCATTTTACATTCTAGTCTGACTATGTTATTCCTACTCTGTTTCTTCTTGCACTTTGTTTTTTGTTTTTGTATGTGGTTTATGTGTTATATATTATAAATGTGCACTGTTGGAGGAGCCTGTGACTTCAGAGTTTCATTGAATCACCACACTGTAACGCCTTTGAACTTTGAACTCTGTTGCTGATCTTCCATCATGTGGCTGAAATAAATCAGTCTCTCTGGAGTCACACACACACACACACACACACACACACACACACACACACACACACACACACACACACACACACACACACACACACACACACACACACACACACACACACACACACACACACACACACACACACACACACACACACACACACACACACACACACACACACACACGCCGCAAAGCCTCAGAGACAGAGGTGATAATGTGGCGGAGGTGGGTGCATATACATGCATACGTATGTAGAGCACAGATGTAAACACTGTTTTATTTAAAGAAGGGAGAAAAACACATTCCCTCTGCACATGGGTGAGCATCAGCAGGATCTGGTAGACTGGAACGTGAATCCGTTGAATGTGTTCAGGTTTTAAGATTTGATGGCAAAGTGGCAAAAGAACCTTCTGCTTATGGCACATCACTGTGTGTGTGTGTGTGTGTGTGTGTGTGTGTGTGTGTGTGTGTGTGTGTGTGTGTGTGTGTGTGTGTGTGTGTGTGTGTGTGTGTGTGTGTGTGTGTGTGTGTGTGTGTGTGTGTGTGTGTGTGTGCTTGAAGCTGGCACCCTCACTGGCGGAGGGATATGCCTGAGGAGTCATAAGCGTGAGGGGGCAGTGTTGGACTGTATGTGTGTGTGAGACAGTGTATCTGAGGGAGTTTTGACAGCTGTCAGAGCTCCCCCCGCCACAGCCTTCTGTCCCGCGTGGTGCCTCAGAGACTCCTCCCAGCCACCAGGGGTCAGTGTGTTTATCCCTCCTCTCTCTGCTCTCCCCATTAATCCAATTATTTGTCTCTTTTTTTTAAAGCTAGCCCCGGGCCTACTCCGTGCAGTGCTGCAGAGAGAAACCTCTGGAGAGCAGCTGTCGTCTTCTGCCTTACATGCTGCCTCGCCCACAGTACACCCCCACCCCCCAGCATCTAGAGGTCCCATGCATCCCTATCCTGCAGCATCCTTCAACTGGCACTTTGACATTTCTGAGAGATCAGAAAGAAAAGCATTTCTTAAGAAACATTCGATTGTACTGATTAAAAAGTTGACCGTTTGCTAACCCTTGTCCTCGGAAACACAGATGTATCATAAGGAGTGGACAAACACCGCTCCTCTGCAAAGATTACTGTGGCTGCAGTTGCAAAGAAAATGAGTCTATTGTTCACAGTGTAAAAACTCAACCATTGACTTTAAAGAGTTCACATAACTGTATTAGGTTAGTTGAAAGCAATAATATTAAGTTTGACCTAATAAGCTTGATATTATTGCTTTTTACTAATCTAATACATTTACATACAATACATTCATAAATCTGTTGACATAATACATTTAATTAGAGTCAACGTTTCAGTTTGTTCAGTGCAGCAGAGAAACACTGCAGAACGTTTTCTACGCACCAGGCGAGGAATACTGAACTGACTAGGCGCCATCTTGCTCTGGTTTCCAGTTCTTATAATATATAAATTAGTGGTTCAAAGTAATTAAGTACATTTACTCAAGTATAGTACTTTGTTGAGGTTTTTGTACTTTACTTGAGTTGCTTCTTTATACTTCTACTTCTACACATAAATACTTGTACTTTTACAAAGTAGAATTTGGAAATCAGGACATTTACTTGTAGTGGCGTATTTATTTCTTCCATCAGTGATACATTATAGATCAGCAACCATGACCAGTCAAGGTTTCCACATGTTGAAGCAGATTGCCTGGCGTTTCAGTTAGAAATATACAAAGCCTATGAATAAAGAAAAGATATACCAGGGTGTCCGTGGGTTCTTAAAAAGTATTAAAGGTTGATAAATCAATTTAGCGAAAATGAAGGCTATTAAAAAGTATTAAACGGCATTTTCCAAGGTATTACATTTTGTAGCTTGTTTTCAATAAGTATATAAATTGTCCAAAGAGGTTGTATTCTACAGTCTGCCTGAATGTAATCATTGCGTAGGTGTGTAGTGTGATTCTGTGTAGTTTATTTATGGCATCCCGTTGGGTTTGACGTCATCTGAACAGGACATCGCACGCTCACTGCTTGATAGCGCGCAAAGCTCCGTTTACGCCGGTTGCTAAACAACATCGTTATGGGGAAATGCAAGTCTGCGTCCAAATGGTTGGAAGATAAGGAGGAAGGACAATCAATATAGTAAATGTGAGGTAAAGTGTGTCGCCAATGTAACCGGTTAAAACTTGAAGTGGCGATGAGGTCTTAAAATGTATGGAAAGGGTCTTAAAAAAGGTCTTAAAAGGTATTACATGTGACTTCAGGATTCCTGCATATACCCTGTATTTGTATATGTGTATAAATAACCAGTACACTTGTAAAGAGTTCTGGTCGCAATATTTGATAAAACTGATTATTATTTTGTCCTAACGTAATCTACAATCTTTAGCATGTCTGTTTCACTAGCTCACCATCTACAATAGTTAGCTAATTGGCTTTTATTAAAAACAAATCTTAGGCATTGTAATTACTGCACATGGACACTTACTTTTATATGTTATTCTTGTGATGGTGTCTCTGTTCAGCATTCGATTTAGGAATGAGTTTGATGTCTCAGCAATCTGCAATAAAGGACAGACACAGGAAGAAGGGTGAGGTTACATTTTGTAGCTACATGTCATATCTATTCAGTAGTACAAACTATATAATAGTTGATTATACAAGTATATTTTCTTTTATCTATCACCTTTAATGCCCATGAAATGTCGAAACCCACTGATGTATTTTGCACAGTCAGACTCATACACTGCTGCTTTGCCTTCTGGAGAAAAGGCTCCCACTGTGTTCAAGAAACCATTAAAAGGTTTTACAGACACACACTGCTGCAGAACACGCACAAACAAGTCCTCATTTTTTCTTCTATCAGAGCTGTATGTTATAAGACCATTGCATGTACCTTGCATATCAGGTATACAGGCTTGGGGAGGGTACAAAGAAAAGGTTAACTGTATTCCTTGGCAGTCAACATTAAGTAAAGATGTAATCAGATAATTCAATTAAAAAAAATGGTGGATGTTTTGACACGCCTACTGCCCGAACCTGCTTTCTTTGCTTCATTTGTTCTGTTTTTTGTTCAGCAGGTGAACCTATATGTTCATAAAATAGTGTGTGTGAGCTTAACTGTGTATTAAACTAAAATTGACCATTTCCTGTCAGCTCAGATTGTATTTCTACTTGTTTAAACTGTAGGATGTGCTTATGTGTTTCAGTGTTGGTGTACAGGCTGCTTATTCCACTAATATAAACATCTTCCATGTGTTGGAGACATCTGACCTGCCTCCTTTTCTCCACTAGTCCACGCCTGTCCTGTGTTCCAGCCCACAGACACCAGCTGCTCTCTCTCCTACAAGATTGTTGCTGTTGTCACACTGTCATTGTGCTTCAGCTGTTCCCTGTCTGTCCTCTGCTCTCTGTCCTGTATGCACACTGTTTTAGCCCACTCCTCCTCTGCAGACTCTACAATGCTCAGTTGTGCACTTGATTCTGACCCTAGGTAACAGGAAGTGAATGATCATCCCTCTGATTCCTTTCTTTCCTTTACCTCTGTCTCCTTGGAATGACATTTACATACTAAGTTCCTTCCCATCTTCTTCCGGCCTCATTAAGGCCCAGTGGGCCTTACAGGGCTAAGGCCCGGGTCCCCTGCTGACAGTGACGATTATCCACCCCATTAATGAACATCATGTGAACAATCTCTTGTTCTTTTGAATACTGTAAATCCTGAACAACCCTTTGAACACTTGTTACACATTTCTGCTCCACACCTCTAAATCTGCACAGCTCTCCAATTTGAATATAGCATTTGTCTTATTTTATTTTACTGTACTCTGTGTAAATGTTTTCTTTCTATATTATTTAAATGTCTTTAAAATAGTTTCTGAACTAGCTTTGATAATAGTGCTATTTTTTGCTCATTTAAGAAAAGCATATTCTTCTTTTTGTGTCTTTGTATGCACCATGTATACCAGAGCAAATTCCTCGTGTGTGAAAACGTACTTCGATAAAAATGATACTGAATTTGATTATACTTATTTAAATATAGGGAGGTGGATGGTGGGCCAAATGAATGGCTGGATTTCATTTGTTTTATAGGAGTTTTGTTTGATGTAAATCCCAAGAAGAAATACATTGAAAGCTGCATATATTTTTAATAACATTGTAAAACATATGGCAAAATCCTACACATACTGTAAGTGTTGATTTTACTTGATTTGGGAGTACACATATAAACTACATTCATGTTCCACACAGAACATCAGTTTACACTGAGATAACATTTCTTTCCTCAGCAGGGCTGCAGTCGGCCACAGAGCACACAGACAGGAAGTCTGCAGCGGAGACAATGGAAGGACCCTAACAGCACGATAGAATACTTAATGCTCCATCATGATATTGGTTAGAGACGTTTATTGCTTGGAGGTTTAATTAGTTGCCCTTGAAACACATGCTGCTAATTACAAACAACATACACACATCCTTTAATGAAATAAATCACTTTGCAGTCTGGTGTCACCCAAAACATTATAATAAGTATTTCTTGGATATAAGTTCCTACATTTTGACACACAGATACTCGCCACCCTAACTTGCAGAGCTTACTACAGAAAGAACAAACTACTTCCTGTATTGGCCCTGAATGTGAATCATGAGCTGCATCCCAAGTATCTTATGGCACTTTTCCACTGCAGGACCTAGCGCGGCTTAGTACGGTATGGTTTGGCCTTGGTAGGCCAGGCTCACTTTATGCTGCATTTTCATTACAGTTTAGTAACAGGGGTAGTAACTATAGTAACGCAGTGTAGGCGGTGCGATCGGCTGTTCGGCGGGCGGAGCGACGCTGCATAAAACTGCCGTGACGTCATCTTCGATGCGAACCACAAAACCAAAACACCAGCCGTTAGCTGTTAGCACTCAGAGCTCACAGCTCCTCATATCTGTTCAGAAACTAGGCAAAAGTTAAACAAGTACAAACCACAGACTGTCTGTGTCATGGTGAATACAGTCGCTGGTTTATTTATGTCTGTAGACCGTTGTGGTGAGATTGGTCGGAGCATATACAACGTTAGCTTAGCCTGGTCGATCCGATCTCCATTTAGAAAACACGCATTTTAAAAGCTTTTTCGCCTGCCGTCTTGTCTGCAGACCGGTATAAGTATGTTGTTACTTCGGCATCATTTTGAAATGTGTATTACAATTAAATCACGGTCAAATATGTTCATTTTGTTGTAGCTGTAGCCCCCTTGCCAGCGATTCTCTCTGACCATTCAGCAGTCGAGAGTGCTTACGTCACTAGTTTAGCATATTCAGCCCGGTTGTTGGCCCGGTAAGAACCTCGATTTTGGAGGGCCAGAAAAAAGGTGAAAAAGTAGCCCTGAGCCGGAACTACCCCTAGTGGAAAAGCAAAAAAAACCGGGCCTGGTTTGGCCCAGCACGCTTAAAGCGTGCTACAAGCTGCAGTGGAAAAAGCGCCATTAGCGCCTCACTTGCTTCTTAGTTGTATGTTGTCAGTTTTGTATAGTGACCACATAGTTAGGAGTTATTCACCGGAGTGTAATCTGATGCATTGCACTGATGTTAAGTAGCATTAGTGACAGATACACATTAAGGGGTGTGTCGGCCGGCTGAGGTTTTCCCCTAAGGATGGTCTGTTTTTTTCCTTGGTTATCAATCGAATCAAGATAGGAGCCAGGAAATGACAAATAAGAGACTTGGGATGCAGCTGCTGTGTCTTCCAATATGGCCATAATTCCTAGGAGATCGGGTTAGAAGAAATACAGCAGACATTTCACCACGAGATTTTGTTGAAATGTCTGAAAAATCACAGACTTTAGTGACAATGCTGGAAACGGATCACATTAACTTCCCCCATTAGCCGTTAGATCCTCACTCTCACTCTGCCTCACTGGCTCCTGTGTTCAGTACTTCTCTCACTCGATTCTGAGACAAGCTTGCTAATAGGTGAGGGAAGCACCTCACCCTTGATGTCCTCCCCCGCGCTCCTCTCGGACTCCTCTTGGACTCCTCTCTGATTTCCTCTCCAGTCCGTCTATCCCTCACTCATGCACGGTGGACTCTACAGCACTAATTGTTGAGCGAAGTGATTAAAAAGAGATGTGCTTGTCCTCCCCCTTTTCTCACTGCAGCTGAAGTGACTTAGTGTCTGACCTGTTCCCTGTGCTTCTCATGCATGCATTATGCTTTTACCAGACACTCATGCTGCACACTATACTGTAACTCTCTTTCATTTCAACCATTTTCCTTGAAAAGCTCCTCAGGGAATTATTCATCTACAGCAGGGGTGCCCACACTTTTTTGGCTGGTGAGCTACTTTTGAAATGACCAGCTAACCGAGGTCTACCAACCAAAAATAAAATCCCAAATTGCAAGGGTTGCTGAATAACACGTTTTATTTTTACATGGGATAACTACAATAGGGCTGCAACAAACGACTAATTTGATTATCGATTAATCTATAGATTAATGAAACGATTAATCGACTATTCGGACTACTACTGTGTGCCTTGCGCAATTTCTCAAACGCTCTTATTTAGCCATCAACTTTTAGATTTAGTTTGAGGTTGTTTTAGGCATGTGGAAACTAACAATGAAGACAATAAAGATGAATACTTGATTCAAAAATACATATATTATTAAATTAACTTAACAAATTGTGAACAAAATTAACATTGCTTTTTATTTGAATTAAATAAATAATATTTCACATCAAAAGAAACAACAATGTTTTAACAAATCTTATTAAATAATCTGATGACAGAACTGGAAACAGAATAGCTGAAACTTTAACAAAATAAATAACTCAGTTACTAAGTCTAATCATTAACCCATGTTTGTATAATGTAGTTAACTCCGTGTGTTGCTGCTAGCATACATAACACCTGACGTGGAAACGTTACTCGTGGATGGGGCTACAGAGCTACTAGAAAGACAGTCGAACCCGGTGCATTCCTCCGTCTGAATGTGGTGCACTTTTGCTAAATGTTTAGACAAATTGCTCGTGTTACCGCCCTTACATGCTAAACACTTTTGGTGACGAGCATTGTCCACCTCAAGACGGGTAACATGTAACCACACCTTGGAGCGCTTCTCTCCACCATCTCCTCCGTGTGTTGCTGCATGTAGCAGATGCGTGTGTGTAAACTGCCCCGCCCCCTTGCAAACAGACGGGGGAGAGAGAGATCTCTTCTGGATTGGAAAGATAGAAAATACACCGACCATAGACACATTTGTTTGTCTTTTTGCATGTTAGAAACGAGTTGGCGACACTAAGACTAAGAGATAATGTTTGTGTAGCAATAATACATGACCTTTCTCAACTCGCTACTCGGAGGGAAGTCGCTGTCATATGCCTTGTGTACACTCCGATAATGCCTCTCCACGTTACCTTTCTTTGGCAGAGCGACGCTTGCTTTACAAATAAGGCAAATAACCTTTGAATGTGACATCACAAAAAAAGATTCTCCCTCCCATTCTGTGTGGAAGTGGTATGTCTTTAGCTTTTTGCTCGTTCCCGCACTCATTTTGTTGTTTGTCTCTCCCGGCACTTGACTGATTTTGTATCGCTTTGCATTCTGGGTTAACAGACTGTAAAGCAATAGGTCCCTTTTTCTGTCAATCAAGTCAACTCCTAAATTAAGTGGCAGGGAGGCCAAGGGAGGAGGGATCAAAACCTGTTTTGTCTATTTTAACGGAGCTGGATTTTTTTTTATTTATGAATGACTCGCGATCTACCAGGTCGACCGCGGTCGACGTACTGGGCACCTCTGATCTACAGTATATCTTCTTTTCCAGGAATATAAATACAGTAGATGTAAGAAAAGTACAGGTTTAACACGAATACAGTTGATCGGAAACATGATAACCTCAATCAGAGGTGGGAAGTAACTAAGTACATTTACTCAAGTACTGTACTTAAGTAACATTTTTAGATATTTGTACTTTACTTGAGTATTTCCATTTTCTGCTACTTTTTACTTCTACTCCATTACAATACAGAGGTAAATGGTATACTTTTACTCCACCAGTGGCACGCCTCTCTGAGGGCCTAAGATATTCTACAAAATAATATTTTAAAACATTAAAAAATATATAATATTTTTAAAATATTTCTTTAGTTATATTTGTCATTAGTTTTACCAAAATAACTTGATTTAATTGTATTTAAAATAACATTTCCAAAAAGAAAATCCTTCAAATCTGCCTGTTCAGTTTCTGTTTGAATGTGAAGGGTTAAATGAAAGAAGCTCGTCTCTGCGAGTTACTGTGAAGAGAGGAGCTGATTGGTGGTCCAGCTATAAGTTCAAAGAGGGCCCAGCTATAGTAACTCAATTACCTCATTCACACCAACGCATCTCCGGTTCAAGCTCCGTGCTAGAGATTTTCAGGTTCAGAACTGGTTCTTCGGTTTAGCTCCGGCTCTTTTCACACCGCCCAGAGTCCAACTGGTGCTGCGTCATTGCGTCATTGTTTGCGTCATGACGTAACCGTTTGCGTGCCTGCTTCATAAAGCCAAACCGTGCGGACACCCCTCACAGCTGACACCAACAACAACAACAATGGCCGATTGTGCTCCAGCTTCCTCTGTACCTCTTCAGAGGACCAGATTCCCAGTAGGTAGCTGGTCTCTTCAGTGGACCACTGCTGCTTGTTAAGTTTCTCCATCGTTGTGGATAAAACACGGGCTTTTTGTTGTTGTTCAGGAGTTGATCCCGCCCCTGCCCCCACCTCGACGTAAGCCTGACGTATGCGGCGCTTTTGCTCTAGCCGGACAATTTTTTGGTGCTTGAAACGAACCGGATTCCGGAGCTAAGAGGCTGCTCCGCTGCAGTGTGAACAGGAAAACCCGGTGCTTTTCAAGCTCCAGCTCCGAACCGTCCTGAAACACTGTTGGTGTGTGTAACGGAAGTGATCTCTGGGGCCATAGATCTCGGCCTCCGTTACGGATTGTGTAGCTTCGTTGGTGGCGAAGTGTATGTAGTTTGTGCATCTGTCTGTGTTTTAGTTTGTCTGTCTCTGTTTGCTGGTTTTATTCTGAAAAGTGTTCCCCTTCCCCCATTGTGTGTTTCCTGATTATGTTCACCTGGTACCCTGTGTTGCCTCCTCCCCCATCAACTCTGTCCTGTTGGGTTGATTGGGTTGCATATAGGCTCTGGGGTTTTTCTGTTATGGGAAGTGTGTGTGAGATCCTGGTGGCTGCAGGCTCAATTTTCAGCATCACAATTGGTGTCAGAAGTGGGATTGACCAAGTGAGTGATGGAGGAATTAAGGGAGATGATGAGATCAGCCGGTGAGCAGCAGTTCGCACGGGTACAGGAACGGGAATCAAGAATAAGATAGGAACAGAGACTCCGGAGGCAAGACGGCCGATTGGCTAAAGGCTCGACGGGCACTTACTCTGCCGCTGAGGAATCAAAGATCCTGGCGGAGAACCGGAAATTGATGCGAGAGCAGAAGGAGGAGATGCGCTTAGTGGAGGAGGCTCGTCTGATATGCCTGGAGGAGGAGAAGAAACTGGAGGAGGGGCTGGAGAGACAGAGACAGCGACAGGCAGAGCTCACGGCCCAGAAGGCCAGAAAGGAGGAAGAAAAATCGAAGCGGGAGGAGCTGGTAAAAATCCTGGAGGAGAATAACCGTCAGATGAAGACCGAACTTGAGCGAGCGGCAGCTAAGAAGCTTGAGAAGGTCAACAGCAGCCTACAGCGTCACCTGCTGCGCCAGAGGGAGCTCACCAGCATGAAGGGGCAGATAGCCACTCTGATGCAGCAGCAGCAGTTCCAGGCGGACCCCGCTCAGCTGGAGAGGAAGAATCAGATCCCGAAGAGAAAGAAAGGGAAGCTTCCTTCTGACTTCACGCCCCCCCCTGAGGAAACCATGTTGCACAAGGGGAAGCAGAAACCTTGCAGGGAAGCCAAGGTTTTTAAGACACTGTGCTTCCGGGGGAGAGGGGTAAGGAAATGTAACGGAGGTGATCTCTGGGGCCATAGATCTCGGCCTCCGTTACGGATTGTGTAGCTTCGTTGGTGGTGAAGTGTATGTAGTTTGTGCATCTGTCTGTGTTTTAGTTTGTCTGTCTCTGTTTGCTGATTTTATTCTGAAAAGTGTTCCCCTTTCCTCATGTGTGTTTCCTGATTATGTTCACCTGGTGCCCTGTGTTGTCTCCTCCCCCCTCACCTGTGTCCTGTTGGGTTGATTGGGTTGCATATAGGCTCTGGGGTTTTTCTGTTATGGGAAGTGTGTGTGAGATCCTGGTGGCTGCAGGCTCAATTTTCAGCATCACAATTGGTGTCAGAAGTGGGATTGACCAAGTGAGTGATGGAGGAATTAAGGGAGATGATGAGATCAGCCGGTGAGCAGCAGTTCGCACGGGTACAGGAACGGGAATCAAGAATAAGATAGGAACAGAGACTCCGGAGGCAAGACGGCCGATTGGCTAAAGGCTCGACGGGCACTTACTCTGCCGCTGAGGAATCAAAGATCCTGGCGGAGAACCGGAAATTGATGCGAGAGCAGAAGGAGGAGATGCGCTTAGTGGAGGAGGCTCGTCTGATATGCCTGGAGGAGGAGAAGAAACTGGAGGAGGGGCTGGAGAGACAGAGACAGCGACAGGCAGAGCTCACGGCCCAGAAGGCCAGAAAGGAGGAAGAAAAATCGAAGCGGGAGGAGCTGGTAAAAATCCTGGAGGAGAATAACCGTCAGATGAAGACCGAACTTGAGCGAGCGGCAGCTAAGAAGCTTGAGAAGGTCAACAGCAGCCTACAGCGTCACCTGCTGCGCCAGAGGGAGCTCACCAGCATGAAGGGGCAGATAGCCACTCTGATGCAGCAGCAGCAGTTCCGGGCGGACCCCGCTCAGCTGGAGAGGAAGAATCAGATCCCGAAGAGAAAGAAAGGGAAGCTTCCTTCTGACTTCACGCCCCCCCCTGAGGAAACCATGCTGCACAAGGGGAAGCAGAAATCTTGCAGGGAAGCCAAGGTTTTTAAGACACTGTGCTTCCGGGGGAGAGGGGTAAGGAAATGTAACGGAGGTGATCTCTGGGGCCATAGATCTCGGCCTCCGTTACGGATTGTGTAGCTTCGTTGGTGGTGAAGTGTATGTAGTTTGTGCATCTGTCTGTGTTTTAGTTTGTCTGTCTCTGTTTGCTGATTTTATTCTGAAAAGTGTTCCCCTTTCCTCATGTGTGTTTCCTGATTATGTTCACCTGGTGCCCTGTGTTGTCTCCTCCCCCCTCACCTGTGTCCTGTTGGGTTGATTGGGTTGTGCATTTAGGCTCTGGGGTTTTTCTGTTATGGGAAGTGTGTGTGAGATCCTGGTGGCCGCAGGCTGTGCTCAGGGAAACAACAGCAGGATTGAGGCTGTGTGTCATTATATTGATCATTTAATAAATGCCCACACCGGGTTATATGTGGGATGTTCTGCCTCTGCCTCCTTGCTTGGTCGGGCTGCTCAATTGTCAGCATCACAGTGTGAATGAGAGAGTAATTTCAAATGACAGTACAAGAATTGACCAATCATCTCATCCCTCTAAATGGGTGGGCTTTATTATCTCAGACTTTATGACAAGTTCCGCCCGCTGTGATCACGCATTTGTTATAACAACGGGTCAAGCTAGGCGGAAGTAGCTAATTAGCATACGTTCATTCACGATGGCTCGCGTCAGTGATAGTGATGACATTGTTGTGAAATTATTAACCGAGTCATTTTCAAGATTGAGTTCCAATGATAAACTGGAGTGGCAAAGGATCAGCTGCATGACCCGCCATCAAGTGCTTCATCCAAAAGGACAGGAGGATGGACTTTGTGTTTCAGTGATTTGATCATCAAAGGTAGACCTAAGTAGGTCAAAGTCACTGTACTCCACTACATGTATTGAATACCTTTACTTACTTCACAGATGTGGATGAATGATATGAAATATAATCAAGTGTTAAATCAGACTTTAGTTCCACCTGGAGTAAATCCACAAGCTACCCTGCAGTATACAAAGTCATTCAAACTAGCTGCACCTTTACCAGCTTTGAGAACACTTTCATGATCAATCATTAGAAAACATATCATATTATTCTGAAATGGACCAATCTGCACAATGACTACTTTTACTGTCGCTACTTTCAGTATATTTTGAGGATAATATTTTTCGACTTTTATTTGAGTAACATTTTGAATGCAAGATGTTTTACTTGTAACAGAGTATTCCTACACTCTAGTACTTCTACTTTTATTAAATTAAACTTCTCCCACCTCTGACCACTCCTCTAGAAGATTCACATTTTCTTACTTTAAATGAATGCACTTTCTAATGAGTCAGTGAGTGGATTTGTCTTGAAAATTAAAAAAGCCTCCCTGGTGGTCCCCACGTAGCTGCACCACCCACTGCTGTCCTTAACGGTGTCTCACGACTCCACGCCCAGAACGGGCCCTTCCTGCACGGCTCTGAGTCAAAGCAGCGGCATCGGAAATCTGACAAGGCCTAAGAAAGCATGAGTCACTGAAAAGGGTGTGTGTGTGTGTGTGTGTGTGTGTGTGTGTGTGTGTGTGTGTGTGTGTGTGTGTGTGTGTGTGTGTGTGTGTGTGTGTGTGTGTGTGTGTGTGTGTGTGTGTGTGTGTGTGTGTGTGTGTGTGTGTGTGTGTGTGTGTGTGTGTGTGTGTGTGTGTGTGTGTAAGCGTAATTGTGAAACAATATGTTTTAACACGCTGGTTTTAACAAAAGTTTTCTTGCACTTCACTGCTTCTGGATGTGTTTAGCGAAAAGTAACAAAAAGGATGTATATTCAGTAGAAATGGTTTCAAACCCTTTTTAGTATAATGGAGAACCCTTACAAGGGTTTAATCTTAAAGCTGTGTCAGGTTCCTTTGCATGTCAGTGATCACATCTCATTAGAACTGCTTAAACACAACTGTAGATCACACAGCATGATATGGGCTCTAAAACTGAGACGTATGTAATATTATACTTTGTATTAAGTAACTTGAGCTAATGTTGACAGGTAAATGTAGTGGCGTCAAAGTATACAGTTGCATTAAAATAGAAATAAAGTAAAGTATCTCAAATGAGTCAATACTTCTGACTGTTGATACTACACTACATTTACATTTGTAAAAACAAGAAATATTTAGCCTATATCCAGGGGCGCCGCCAGGGATTTTGGGCCCCATGAAAAGATATCACATTGGTTACTTAAACATTTTTTTCTAAATGGTCTTAAATGGTTTGGGCCCCTGTCAGTGACGGGCCCTTAGAATCGTCCTAACTTTTCACCCCCTTACCCCCCTGCCTGTATCGGACATACGTTTATAAATAATATTTTGGATTTAGAAAATGTTGAGGATTAAAGCTTAGTAGAACTTTAAAAACAGCATTCCTGTAAGATATTATGAATGTGACTGTTGTATGGATCCCCTGCTCTGGGCACCCCTCCTTTAGGACAGCGGTAGCAGCTTTTTGAGTCTCTCTGGTTCTGGAAGTACATTACATTCTGAATAGACAATGTAGGGTGGAGCTCTCTCTATACTCAACACCACATACTGTATAAACAGTAAGATACAAGTGTCCACGAACACACCAGTTAAGGACTTAACTATGGCTCGTGAGGTGCATGTTGCTACAGAACATCCAAATACTGAGCTCAACATGTACAGCTTCCCACTAAATGGATCCATCAATCTGACTTCCTTTATTTGGCAGCAAAGTCTTTATAGTCATCTGCATAACCGAAAAAAAATCATACTTTCTCCAAAATAAATCTGTAATCAGAACTGTTATGTATTATTTTTAATACAATTTAATAATGTAAAGTTTCTGGACATAGAGGCTATCAGCAAAAGGAATTTTTGGTCAAGGACAGGAAGTTATTTACAGGGGAAATGCTTTAGGATTCTACAACACGCTGCTCGTTCCTCACATTATTTTCACAACATAATATTTTCTTTTAGGCAGAACCTCAATGTTCCAACATGGAACACTGGAATCTCTAAATGCTTTCAGATAGTTCAAATGATTTCGACAGCAGTTGTTGGGAGTTGTAATTCAATTCTCTCCATGAAGGCTTTTCACTGGCTTCTACCTTTGGATTTTTATCAAACAACCAGAAAAGTTTGGTTTCTAATTGTCTGTTGTGATGATTCAGGATGAGTTCAACCTGTTAAGCCCTGAGCCTGTTTTTCAGGCCTCAGGCTCAAAAATGACATTCCCAGAACAAATGACCATATCTTCCCTTCTAAAAGCGTTAAATTAATCATATTTTTTCTCAAAGTAATGATAAACCTATGAGTTGAATGTAGAAAAGTCAGAATCAATATAGATGTTTTTTTATTTTAAAGTAAATTCAGATTGAACATAGTAACAGGTAAATTATAGTGTCCGTCCAAAAAAAAAACATTACTTATAGTGAAAACAACCCTTGAATGATGGGATAGTAGACTACAATCTTTAGGAATCCAAACTATAACATATAATAATTACCCTATTAACACAAGTTAAATTTGACCTTTTTAGAGAGATTTGGGTGGATTTTCCATATCTCTGGAACCCATTGGTTGATTTTGATGATTGACGTCTCTTTTTAACCGTTAGAGCCGATAGAATCGTGCAAAAGTTCCTAAAATCCATCTAAACAATAACCATTGGTGAATAGAGTGATGCGCAGCCAGAATGCCCAAAATCGGAAGCTGTAGCACTCTAGTAGCAATCATAATAGCTTTATATGAAAACTCAGTTTTTGCCATAAATATGACGGTGGATTATCCGTAATAATTTCAAAGTGACAGACACATTGGATTAACCTATGGATTAACCTTCAGCAGCGTTTTTATCGTTTTAATGCCATTGAACACAACTTTTGATCAGAACAACAGCTAAGGTAAGACAATGTCCCGTTTTTGCTCCGTAAAACTACGTTGTGTGATGTCTGTGTTTGCTTGTGTTTGTCTGTGCTTGCCTGTTGCGAGTTTTGATCGCACAGTGATAATACCCCTAGAATCTGTGGAATCTCAGTTTGCAAGCTGATATCTTGTTTGTGCAGGTCCGATAAGTAATAAAGTTTCTACCGTGAGTTCTGTGCTGAGTGCGTTAGCATTTTTCTGCTCAGGACTCATTTAGACGCTTCTTGTGAGACTTGTGTTTTATTTCGGTAAAACTGGTTCATATCGTCAGTTAGCTGAGTTTCTTCCCGTTAAGTGGGTATGACACAATAATAGGTTTTTAAATGTTAAGAAGCCCTGAGACACAGTTTCGTGAAAAAAACAGGCGGGGGCTGCCGGGCTTAACAGGTTAATGTCTGGTAAAGACTTCCAACTGTCCAAAAAGGAATGACTTTCTCCAACAACAGACACTGACATTCACTGACTTCACTTCTCCATTGTGCTCATTGATGGAAATACTTGGTTTGTGTTATACTATTAAAATTATGTCTTTGCAAGCAGAGTAACTACTTCTTCAGGCTGTTAATTCCACAACCACACCTACAGCTCTTCACTTCATACACCTCCCACACACTCCTGCTGCTGGGGGGGGGGTTGACCCAGGTCAGCCTTTTCTGTCTCTACGATATGATGGTCCCATTGACATTGGGGAGCTAATTAGCAGTTAGCAGCTGAACTTGGCGCTCTGAGTGCTGAGGATGTCGGCCGCTTCTCTGATCCCTGAGCCTCTCACTGAAGATGGAGACCTCTCACACACTGCCACTGCTACCGCTTACAAGGAGCCAAGCACATTGTTTGGCTCTGCAGGATAATTGGAATATTAATTGTTTGGGATTCGTGGGTTCTTGAGTTTAACATTTAGCAGCTGTAAACACATGAGACTTACCTTCATGAATATTGACACGATGACCAGGCCATTGGGGCTTTTAGCAGCTTCGGTGTAATTTGTGTACAGCTCATGGTTGTAGTGGATCAGTTGAACCTGGAACATGAGGAAAGTAAAATCATCAACAACATTTTGATGGTGGGCACCAGTTGACCCCACAGTGAGTAAAGAATAGTGGAAGCCTTGGAGTTGAGTAGCCTTGTAGGGAATCTATATTATCTCATTCTCATAATCTTTCCCCTCTGCTACATCATGTCAGATGATTTAAAAGGGAAAATCAATACAGGATCAGAAGTCTCCTGTGGATTCACGGAGACACTAATGGAAGGAGGAGGTGAGCGGAACATTTGTGTACTCGGAGCAGATGTGGACAGAAATAATAAGAGGGACATAAAGAAGCGAGGATACTTTCATCGGTGGATCTAAGGCCAGCCTGCTCTCATAGCATGAGCAACATGTCTCACTGAGGCAGATTCATCCTCCGCTGTGACACTCTGCCTTTCATGATGCTGGACGCAACATTTAACTGGAAACTGCTGAAAGAGGAAGCTCGCTTTTAAAGGCTGTTTTGACAAAGAGTAAATGTAGCTGAAAGCCAGCAAGAGGAATCTGTACATATGTATTTTTGAAGTATTTTATATTTTTGTGGACATTTGACACCTGGAACAGTAGATCAACAGGAAAGGGAGGAAGATTTAACACATTTAACGGGACACAACATTCACAACCGATCGTGACCGAGGAATGCATATCATGAAAGTTACGGTGCTTATTAAGCATTTTGGAACTTATGTGGTAACTTGCCAAAGTGCTTTGCTTTGTACGTTCATCAGTATAATAATCAAAAGGAGAAATATGAACGTTAGTTATAAAATAAAGTCTCACAGTGTTTACTGAGCTGTGTGGGGTTTGTTAAACTTTTAAAAACTGTTTGAATGGTGATATACACATGAAAGGTTAAGGCCTCACAAGTTTATAATGAAGACATTTGTATTGCTTTTAAAATCTTTTCATACAGTCATACGGATCATGTGGATTAATTTGTGCGGACCGGTGGGGGGGGGGGGGCCTTTTATTTAAATTTTGAAGAATATATGTGTTCCCTCCAAAGGAAGGTTCTTTAAAATAAACATGGTTATAGTTTAAGGTTATTGTCATATAACATGTTTTTATAACCCATTCTATAACCCATGCTGATCGACACTGCCAGACTTTGAATATGAAGGCAGTAAATACTGTACTTCAAGCACAACGGGCTGGTAATGATTTCGGATGTTTCTCTCACGCGTTCTCCCCCTGCATCCATAAGTGCCTCATCTTCACTCATCGGCAAAGGGCTTGGCATGCACTGTACTGAAGGATATACATAAACAAATGTAAGAGGAGAGTAATTATGAAATGCTCGATTGGGGAAGCACAGAGCGACAGAACATCTATAAATGCAATCAAGGCGAGAGAGGAGGTGATTAGAGCCCCGCGCTGATCTGATTAGATTTTTAGGTGAGAGCGTCAGAGGCAGCCAATGTAAATCATCCACACTCCCTCTATGACAAATTGCACAAAGTTTGCTGCTAGTGGGCAATAAAAGGTTAGAGTGGGCCATAATAAAATGAGAGTGTGCCAAACGGAGAAGAAAGAAGGACGAGATGCAGAACAGAAGATGGAGAAAATAGAGGTGGTAATTAGCTCCAGGAAGAGATGAAATAGAGGCCTGCTGCAGCACATCGTTCATCACACACACACACACACACACACACACACACACACACACACACACACACACACACACACACACACACACACACACACACACACACACACACACACACACACACACACACACACACACACACACACACACACACACACACACACACACACACACACACACACACACACACACACACACACACACACACACACACACACACACACACCTCCACCCATCTGAGGCTACACTAACACTCTGTTCCTGTTCCCACTGAGCAGACTGTATGAAGGCAGAGATACAAACAGGTTATATAATAGGGTGTGACAGTTACTACAAATTAGGGTCTGGGTCCAATCACACTTCATCTAATCAGAATGCTCTGTAGAATCTACTTATCACATCCAATGGCAGGCTGTGGTAGTAACTGGATAAGCAGTGCATAACTGGGATAGAACATATATATACAGTTAAAGGGACTCACTGACAAAACTAAATAACATTTGCAATAACTAGGCTAAACTTACTGCTCTTAAGATTAATTTGATAAAAACCATGTAAAAGCTTCCATCTGTTTATTCAAGAGAACATTTCATACTTATTTATAAGTATCCTAAAAAGACTTGAGTAATATATCGCTCAGAGCTCCACGACTCATTGTGAGACCTGCCTTTATCTATATGTAGTGTCTGATGCTCCTTGAATGACTTTGGTTAAATAAATGTACTGATGTGTAAAACACCTGCATTTTGTGACATTTTCACAAATATTTTGACATGTTACAGTAGGAAAAAATCCTTTATGTATACAATAACATAATGATGTCTGAACTCTGCTCCAGTAGATAGACCAGGGGTCGGCAACCCGCGGCCCACGGGCCGCATGCGGCCCTTTAAGCCCTCTGCTCTGGCTCCCTTGAGCTTAGACAAAAATAAGAAGGAAATCAAATAAAGGTATTTGTAGGACTATTTAAATGTTGTTGCATGGTTGAAAATGTTCCGTATCTTGTATTTTGAGGTGATACTGTGACACATAAATAAAAAACAAAACGGTTTTAATTAGGTCAACTAAAATATGCGTCACATCCTGCTACGGTCCCGCGCGAGCGCCTTTTCTTGGAGGCGAATAACCTGACCCCCGGCTCGATGAGCGAACTATGGATAAATCAAAGAAAAGTACCGGAAGAACACAGGATTTAATTCTGTGTGGACAGAGTTATATGCTTTCACAGCAAACGATGCTGGTTTACCGGTATGTTTGATATGTAGAGAGAAGTTGTCAACGGTAATGCAGCCTTTACGTATCGAGGAACAACAAGGGAGAGGAAGACAGCTGACAATCTTCAGTCATAATTCAATGGGGTATGTAATTTATTTCAGAAAACACTTTTTGTTATATTCCATGGAATGCTCTTAATGTCCCGATAGCAATGAATATATTAAATGATTTGACAATAAATACATACAAAAATGTAATCTGTGGAAGCCGTAGCACTGTAAAAAGCATAACCAATCATTTTAGCCGGCCCGGCTAAAATAACTGGATGGCCTAACTGCCTGTCAGCCTTCCATCTGTGCACAAACTTATCTAGTGGACTGGCCTCATTGATGATGCGCGTTCGTGTGTGTTGGAGGAGGCATATTTTTTCCGGTTGTGTATTTTCAAATTCTGGTTTCTCCATTCTTACCTACCCTACCTTTAACTCTTTTTAGGGTGCAGCTATATGTTTTATTTATTTCAAAGTGGGCCCATTTTAATAAGATTTTTTTTCCTTCAAATGTGCAGAGGACTCCTCAAGTGCTGTGTTTAATTTATTTTAAAGTAGGCCTGTGTATTATTTGTAATTCTCCTTATAGGAGTTCTTTGTTTCTTATTAGAGGTTAATAGTTTTATATAATGTAATAAATAGCCTAATAAATGCAAAAAAAATGTAGTTTTTGTCTGATATAGCAATAAATACAACTTTATTAGCTATCAAGCTATGAAATACGTTTTGCGGCTCCAGACAAAAAAATGTTTGGGAAAAAGGAGCAAAATGGCTCTTTTGATCAAAAAGGTTGCAGACCCCTGAGATAGGCAGAGCCATACATTTGATTATTAATGTTACCAAATGTATTTGTTCCTACTTGCTATTGGAATGAATATGATCTGTGATTTGCTGCATACCAATCGTACTTTGGGTCATGTTAGCACGGGCTAATCATCTTTGTCAACCTTTCTTGTGTTCTTTCTTTAACACGTAATGAAGGTTATTAAGCGTTTTAGCTCCTGTGTTGTTAATATTGACAGCCATTTCCTCTATGAAGTAAACCAGCCTCCCTGTCTGTATTCTCGTGCTATCCTCCCCGGACTGTGAGACAGACTCGGAGGAGCACAGGGAAGTCAGTATTATTTATGAAGCAGGGTATAGAAAGTACATTTTTTAAATGAAAATACTATTTATTTACTTTTACAAATAGTGAGCAGCTGGGCAGCTGTAGCATGTGTATTGCACATTGGACGTTGGTTGGACTCTGTCTCACAGGCAGGTTGCAGTGTAACATCAGTCATTTCAAATGGCGTGCTCAAAGAGAGAAAGGTAGACAGCGAAAACAGAGCATTTAATGACATTTTCTCTTAATGGACCTCTTTGAAATGCAATTGAATGCCCCTGCATTATAGCAACAACAACAATAATGATAATAATAGCAATAATAATTGGGAGGGGGGGCACGGCTGTTCTTATGTTCTCTGAGGGGAGGCTCACCTTCCCACACTTTGAAAACCCCTAGTGTATAGGCTGCTGCTGGATATACTAAGTGTCAGGTAGCTTTTCCTATCAATACAATATCTTCTGATTCTAAATATCTTGGATTCTTCTTTTCTAACGTTACATTGCTCTTGTAACTTATAAAGGCCTGTACTAAGACTTATTTATATTTAAGTCTAATGGCTCTTCACTGTGATGCTGATCTTTGGGCAGCACCAAGTTTCTCACACTGGCTTTAGGACAACACTGCATGGGATAAGAAAGGGTCACTGTTCTCACTCTGGACTGTGTATGTGTGGGAGGGGGGGGGGGGGGGGTCATGACAGCCTCTTTATGGCATGATGGCTGGCCTGGCCCGGGTGGGCAGGGAAATAGGAAGACAGCAAGTCGATAGCGTTCAGCGCTAACGGGGAGAGGGGCTTTAAACGCGCTGGGCTGGAAATGATGCTCTTCATCTCCACCCCCCCCCCCCCCCCCCTCCTTCAGATGAACTGGAGCGTAGATCCATAAACTAACAAACGGGCCAGGCCTGCCCCCCCCCCCACACCACACTGTGATAAAGACACCTGGCTCCTTATGTGCATGTGTTGCTGGTCAGAGCTCATCTGTGCTAATGCTCAGCCATGTTACAATTGAAATGATCATAATCAGAACACGAGTTCTTCATTTGTTTATTCCAGCATGTTTGTTCGCTCCAGGACGTACAGAGATGTTTTGATGTGATTTTAACCGTGCCACAATTAGCACTCGACATCGCTTTGAAATAACATGGACTTTATTAAAGATTAATGGTAATTATGGGAAACAAAACACATCTAAAGCTCTGTGACCAATATTCTGTGATATTAGCTTCATGTGATTTTCCCTGTTTGAATAGGGATTCATCTGATTGGTTGGATTTGAGATGTGTGGAAATGTATAATGCCAGTCTTTCTAAACATTAACATATGAAATATGGTGAATCTTTTAACACTATATCATTTGTATTTTATTTGTATTTGTATTATTATTATTTTATTTGTATTGTTATTATTATTATTATTATTGTTTTTAAGTGCATCATTTACATGTATTGTTGTCCATAATCATGTTGTTTCATCATGCCATTGCAAATGGGCTCTAAATGTAGCAGTGGCTCAGGGAGAACAATGTGTTGATTATCTATGTGTTGAAGTCAGCTTACTGTGATGTCCTTTAATGAACCAAAATTAAAATAAAACACGTTGGTGTTAGAAGTCTATCAGATTGTATAGGGGTCGGAGGATCAGAGTGTATAATCAGAGGATAACTCGATGTGGTTTTATCAGTGTATAAAAACAACCCGCTGAAGAAGTGAATAAGGGATAAGGAATGATATCTGGAATATTTTAGCACTTATTAAAAGACCAAGGTGTTTCATTTTCAGATTAGACTGTGAAGTAGCAGCCTTTGCACATTTTGTTTGGTTTGTTTCACAAATTCTTTGAGGGAAAATGTCCATATTTTGTCTAAGTCGTGGAATGAATTGTGGCAACCTTACCTTGAATTACTATAAAGCATTGCTTTGACCATACTGTGTTCCTTTACATATTAAAGGGTGATTCTTATTCAGGTTTCATTCAAATTGGGTCGTTAGTTTGGCCATGATTCCGATCAGCAATCATTATAGCCACATTTCAAACTGATCTGAGAAGAGAAAAAGGCGTCAGCTTGGACACACAGCGGGAGAGAGAGAGGAGAGTTGTGATGATCACTGATCATGAGGATGAGTTAATACCTCTAAATGTTAAACATATATCAGAGACTTCCTTCAACTGCATACGCTCAACTGATAAGAACATCCGTCTGTTCCATGTGCCTGTGTAGAGATCTCATGTTGCCATGACGATGTGATTTTGTGAGCACTTCTACTTTTATGTCAGGGACGGATAATAAATCATATGAATACCGATGGATGTGTGTATTGGATAAGACATGGAATAACATCGATGCACTGCTTCATCCAACAAAGTCTGCTTTCGTGTTGACTTATTATTCTTCCCCTGAGGTGCGCTTAATGTGACATGTGTGCATGTGTGCATGTGTGTGTTTGTACAGTAATGTCTATGTGTGTGCAAAGGGGAGTGACATGCACACACACACACACACACACACATGCACACGCACACACGCACGCGCGTGCGCACAAACACACACACACACACACACACACACACACACACACACCACAGCATGACACAAGATGTATGAAAGGGTGAATTGAAGATGTACGCGTTGGAGAGCTAATTCCCCCCCCTCCCCTCCTCCACCCACAGGCTGCTGTTTCATAAGGATACTTTGCTTACAAAAGTTGTAATATGTTTCTCTTTGTTCACGTTTCAAGGACAGGCAGAGCCACCGCTCATCGGCAGGCGGGGGCGGAGGAAGCCAGAGTGAGCAGAGAAAGAGGGAGATATTCAGCCTTTTCGATTATGAAACATCTTATTGGACCTTGAAGCCTCAGAGAGGTGGGGGAGGGCTATCGGGGGAGTCGGCGGGGGAGGAGGGGGATGTTTTCTCGTTGCCGTTTCACTCAGAAACAGTGGTTTCAGTGAGGAGGAACAGGCAGAAGGGAATTGGATGTTAAAAAAAGACAGCGTGTCCCACCTTTCAGCCTTTACCTGAGGCTCATCAGCTCAGAGACTCACCTGTCTGTGGAGACAGTGTTTCCTCTAAGAAAGCAAATACTGTCAGTCCATCAATTTATAATTGTGCGGAATCCAAACATAATAAATTGTGTCAGTCTTTGTCATATTATTATTATACTCCAATAATTGATAGAGAATGTTGGTGTATCTATAGATATTTAATTGTAAACTAAAACATATAAAAAATAAACTATAAAGACAGAAAGACTGCAACGTTTTTTTTATTTGATTAGAAATGGAAATTAAGAACATTTATTGGCATTAGGTAATTTCAATATGGCAAATAATTACCTGTAAATGGACATATTTATTGAAGGACTTTTCCTAAATACTTTGACCAAAGAGATTTCGGTCAGGCTGCGGCCAGACTGTAACAGCCTGAGAGGAAGAACCCAGGGCAAAGTACATTTGTGTACCTATATAAAGATGTCCTGTCTTCTGTTTTTTGTCTTGGATTATTTCAGTGGTGGATATTAAATAAATAAAAAATACACCCTAAAACGAAATAATATAAAGTAAATTAGAAAATCCCTTAAAGGTGGGGTAGGTAATTTTGGAGAAACCAGCTCGAGTGCGCTAGAATTTGAAAATACATAGCCGGAAAAAATCTGCCACTTCCTTACAGAGCCCCTCCTCCAACACACATTAATGCGCACATGACCAATGAGGGCACGAGATAAATTTGTGCACAGATGGAAGGCTGACAGGCAGGTAGGCCATCCAGTTATTTTAGCCGGGCCGGCTCAGATGATTGGTCGTGCTTTTTACAGTACTACGGCTACCACAAATGAAATTTTTTAATGAATCTTTTGTCAAAGCACTTAAGATATTCATTGCTATCGGGATGTTAAGAGCATTCCATGGAATATAACAGAGTTATAAAGTAACTGAAGCTGCAAAACAAAAGGAGCCAAGTAGCCATACCTCAAGTATCACTTAAGTACAACCATTGAGTAAATGTACTTCATTATATTCCCCCACTGGATTTAAGTTTTCAGTCTACAGTTAAAGACATGTAGAAATGACTCCACAACCTTTCCCTCCTGTTGCCTGAGGGATGCAGAGTGCAACGAAGCAACAGTGTGACATCACATTTCCAATCTCAGCTGCTAATCTTCAGAGCTCCTCTGCTCCAACATAGTATTAACCCGCAAACAGCAAATCCGTGAAGGCAAGGGAGGAATACAAAATAAAACCCCTGGAGGGAGCCTCAACACACTGTTGTGTGTGTGTGTGTGTGTGTGTGTGTGTGTGTGTGTGTGTGTGTGTGTGTGTGTGTGTGTGTGTGTGTGTGTGTGTGTGTGTGTGTGTGTGTGTGTGTGTGTGTGTGTGTGTGTGTGTGTGTGTGTCTTTCAGGCTTGTGTTACAGCTCTATCCACCCCAAAGCACACAGTAAACATTTGTTTCATTATGATTTGAATATCAGCTCTCAGACTGAGGGAGGATAAATGATTAGCATTAATTATAATACATTTGCCTGTCAAGACTGCAATTACTTTGTTGCCACACAAATTGGTTATTCATGTAATGCAGCAGAGTGACTCATGATTCTGTTGGAACAATCAAAGCCGGGGAAGCTAATTGTTCTACTCGTCAACATTTAAAATGGCAGAGTGTGTGTTCAGCTACCATCGTGTGTGTGTGTGTGTGTGTGTGTGTGTGTGTGTGTGTGTGTGTGTGTGTGTGTGTGTGTGTGTGTGTGTGTGTGTGTGTGTGTTTGAGAGTTGAATGTTTAACTGACATCTCCAAGACAAGTTAGTTCCTGCTGAAAGCGCTGATGCAGATCTTGTGAAAACTCATTCAGAGCGTCACATGGTTCTCTGCAGATTGTGGTTCATAAGGAGTGAAATGTTCCATCAAAGGATGCATGAGGTCTGACCACATTGTGTGTTACTGCAGGTGTGAGGCTCACCTCTCCGGAGAAGCCCTGTCCATTCAGCAGGTGTTCAGAACCCTGGCCGTCCTCGCTGCCAAAGTGTAGCCGGATCTCTTCCAGACGATGGCTGTACGTCATCGGGCCCCCGGAGATGTTCACCAGATGCTCCTTGTCCAATCGCAGAGAGACGTGGCGGCCCGTGTTGTACATCGTCCCTCCCACCTGCACAAGAAGAGAGGAAGAGACATTGATCATACGAGAATATACACATATTTAATCAGAATCAGGAGAAACACATTATGAACAAACACTTCTTTATAAAACCTTACAGTCCAAGAAAAATATTTATGAAAGAGCAAACATGAGGCCATGTGACAGGAAACGCAGCACATTCACAGGAAGGTACATTAACTCACTGTGTTTGTTTAACTCAAGTAGTACACAGACTGCAACCGGGTCTCATATGATGTTTTACTGACAAACAGATAGACAGAGAGTTAAGGGTTAACTGTACAGTCTCTGTGACAGTGGCCGAGTTGAGTCAGTCATTTTGTTTCAAACTGACTCTGGTCCGTCTGTAACACAGTGTTCTTTAAAGTCAGGCTCTAGCATATGTTGAGTGTGCTACATTTAAATAGGATCCCTTATATTGTTCATTCATCTGTTTTTTTCTCCAGCTTTTAACAGAATGGACTTTTGATTCCTTCTTCCAGATTTCATCTCCAGGTTAATGATGAGTCTGAAGTTGGACTCTCCCACAAGCATAAACATATGCAGCATAATAGTTACCAATACTTAATGACAAAAAAGTAAAGAAAAATATAATAAAATGAAGCCCTGCCAGCTTAATCAACTCGTCCTTTTGTATACTTAAAGCTTTCAATGCAATAAAGCATGAGGTCCGTCTCTACTGGGGCCGGCAGGTGCAAACGCTCTACAACGGTTCAAAAAAAATTCCCATTAGGACAAACGCCCTGCAGTTACAAAAACGATGCAAATATAAAAACTCAAATGTGCAAAAACACATGAAAATGAAGAAACTTCTCCACAACCTGACAACACATGCAGCATTTGGAAAACATTCACCAACCTGAGGAAACATGCGCAGAGTTTAATAAAAGCATGCAGAAACCAAACGCTGCAAATACAAAACGCTTCAAGACGCTCAAAACACAACGGAGACCAGGGGACACTTAAGAGTGACGCACACAGCTGGGAGACCAGGGGACACTAAAGAGTGACGCACACAGCTGGGAGGCTATGGGACACTAAAAGGTGACGCATACAGCTGGGAGACCAGGGGACACTAAAGGTGACGCACACAGCTGGGAGACCAGGGGGCACTAAAAAGTGATGCACACAGCTGGGAGAACAGGGGGCACTAAAAAGTGACGCGCACACAGAGGGGACCATAGTGGGATAATGCGGTTGGCCTACTGTCAAAGTTGTTGGAAACGTTCCTAAAATGTATGTTTTGTTGGGTTATTTTAACAATGTGCTCACATGACTCCTTCCGATATTATTGCAGATCTGCTCTAAGTTAGCTAGCTAACGTAGCTAACCAATATACTGACAAACAAGTACAGTTATGAGACACACTAACTAAACAACAAACACAGCTTTTTGATACTGGACGAACAGAACTGCAGCCTGAAAATCACCATAACATTTTAAACCATGCCTAAGTCGCAATGATTTGATATTTTAAAAAACAATAATAATAATTGTTCAGGGTTTTTCTTTTCCTTTCTATGTTTTCCTATTATAGACATGTCTATAATGCATGTGCACATGCATTTCCAAACATTTGGTCTACCTATACTGTAAATGTATTATCTCTTCGATTTACACACGGCATCTATTGCACGTCTGTCCGTCCTGGGAGAGGGATCCCTCCTCTGTTGCTCTCCCTGAGGTTTCTCCCATGTTTCCCTTTAAACTGTGGGGTTTTCTCTGGAAGTTTTTCCTTGATGTGAGGGTCAAAGGACAGAGGGTGTCGTATTGTCATACTGATATTCTGTACAAACTGTGAAGCCCACTGAGACAAATGTAACATTTGTGATATTGGGCTATATAAATAAACATTGATTGATTGATTGATTGATGTTTCTTTTCATGGCTCTGTTGTTTAAGTTATCTTGATAAGCATTTTTTGGTTTTGCTTGTGTGGGCATGTGGGCATGTGGAGGGAGGGAGTGGGGAGTTTAGAGAGTGTACTGTGATATTACAATGTAAATGAAATGCATCGATTGGTGTACACTATAATGAAATAAAAAGACTGAAAACAAAAAACAAAAACAATAATAACCAAACTTTCTACCTGTTAATAATTTGTTGGTAAACGGGTTTGTTGGAACACAAACAAATTGCTCAGACATTTTTACTGTAGGCTTATTTCTTGTCAAAAACAAGATCTCACACAAATGTTTGCCACATAAAAGGATGTTTACTATTTTGTGAAATATTTAACAACTATGATTTAAAACGTTTCGGAACCAATATTAATGAATGCTATTGGAGTATCTCTGTCATCAGTTTTCAGGTTGATGGAGCAGTGAATCATGTGGTAGTAAGAGCTTTAAAACCAAGTGAGGAGACCGTCTTCTGAAGTCTCTTCAGCTACACGAGCGTTGGTTTAAATAATAAGGAGATGCTGCTGTCTATGAAGGTAGATATGGTGCAAAATGCGAGAGCGTGTAAAACCTGATGTGAGTACTTGCAGAAAAAAAATCTGAGCTTGTGTGCATACATTTAAACTTGTATAAAATATCCACGTAACTGTGAACCAAATGTACACTTGTATAAAATATCCACGTAACTGTGAACCACATTTGAAGTCACAGAAGAAAAAAAAATGTTTTGTAGCTTGTAGAAAAAAAATGAACTTAGTTATGAAATATTCACTTGCAGAAAAATACATATTTTTTAAATATATTTTCCATTACAACTGCAACTTGGTTATTACAACCTCTCAAATCAGTCATTACAACTTCACGAATCTGCTCTGTGGCAGTATAAATCGACGAATCTGCGGTCTTGACTTTTGCTACACTTCTTGCGATAAATGTGTCGCAAAAGTAATTTTCACCTGTAGATCAGCTGTAGATGTGGGGGGAGGGAGGGGGGTTGGAGCGAAGGGGCGGAGCTATCAGAACGACGAGGCTTGACTGTGGGGCTGCGGCTGCGGTTGTGTCGCTACCAGTCCGCTGACATGGCGCGTCAATCAACGGTAAGTTTTGCCCATTACTTGCCCAGTATTACTTTTAATATTATCATCGTGATTGAGGATTCAATCCGCTTTGAAGACCACCGTTTTATATTGTGCAGTTTAGCGGCAAAATAACGCCAGTTAGCCAGCTAACGCTAGCTTTGTTGAGTTTATGCTAGCTAAACAAGTAGTGGTTGTAGTCTACAGCAGTAATTCATATATTATAGCCTACTGCTTTGGCACTAACGGTGGTGTTCTTAAAGCCTTTGTAAATTATCCATGCTATTTTCTATTTAGCTAACGTCGAAGTAGTGTATGTGAAATCAACCTCACAATAAGATGTGTGTATATTACAATTATTAATGTCATATTTCAAGATGGTTATTAGATATTACAATATGGTAAGTAACGCGTTACTGTAACGCCGTTATTTTTGGCAGTAACTAGTACTCTAACGCGTTATTTTTTTAATTCAGTAACTCAGTTACCGTTACTACATGGTGCGTTACTCCGTTATTTTTTTTATATAGTCTCGGCTCCCAGACGTTGGTGAGCGGCGCCAACAGCGAGGCGAACAGAGATGAGAACTGTACTTAAGTACAGTACTTGATTAAATGTACTTAGATACTTCCTGTGTCACATGCGGAGACGCGCTGTGGGCGTGTGTGTGTTTACTAACAAGACTATCATGGCGGCTGCGGAGCTCAAGTCGAGTTTCTCCGCCTGGAGATATTCTCACTATTTCACTTTTGTCGAGCACAAAGAAAAGAACGTTTTAGTTAAATGTAAGTTGTGTCTTGGCGGGTCAAAGATCCTATCTACTGCCCAAAACAGCAATTCAAATATGTTGAAACATCTGCAGAAACAACATGCTGGGACGAAACTAGTAGCCTAGCTAAGACCACAGACCCAGACTCATCCGACGCCACTCCACCTCCACCTAAGCAACAGCGGCTGGATTTTAACCGAGGGACTGCTAGCCAGGGAAAAGTTGATAAAGCCATTGCACGGTATGATGTAGAACACATGCAGGATATTTCTACTCTTTCTATTGTTATTTCTTGATCAACAGATTGTATTATTCTCCAATGCAATAACAGTACTGAAATGAAGGCTATAAGGGCATTAATGGGAGCTCTTTTTTAAGTAACTAATGCGTTACTTATGGGTGTAAGTAATCAGTAAAGTAACTGAGTTACTTTTGAAATGAAGTAACTAGTAATGGTAACTAGTTACTGGTTTTCAGTAACTAGCACAACACTGGTCATATCTGAAGAACAAACCCAAACCTTGTTGTTTTTATTAATTGCATTACCAAATGGGTATCAAATAAACAGTAAGCATTGGTAACACAACTTCCAAAGATACAGTAAAATAAAAAGGACCCTGACTCGGACAATACACAATCCAACATGTTCAACAGAAGAGAATCAGTTATATTATTTGTACACATGGTATTTTACATATATATAGCTGTTTGTTTAAGGTGTCCAGGTGATGCAGACAGGCTGGACCAGAGAGTGAGAGACAGAACTGGACTCCTCACAGCAGTGAACTTCAGCACAGGTACAAATAAAAAAATGTCATACTGTACAAAGAATCAAGAAAGATATTGGTTTACATAAATGAAGTATTGACTTTAATACACTGATATACATTCCATTAAACAATACTAAATCACCTACACATCAGTGAAGTTGAGGGTTTTTTCCATGCAAAAGTTACATTTAGATGTTAACAAGCAATATGATTTTGTCAGCTTTCTAATTTAATGTATTGAAGGCAAAGATATTTAACACATAGTGAGAACTGCTACTATTTATCTCTCAATATTGTCTGTAAAAAACGTGGTAAAAGTTATTCTTTCAGTGAGACAACAAAGCAAGCTTCTACAGTTGCACTACGTTTTGTAACAGTTAAATATTATTTTGATAATAAAATATATTTCAATGTTGATGAATTTCATACTGTTCATTCATAATCTGATCACAATTACAAAATAATTATATCTACAGCCCCTAAACACACAAACACACCGCTTTCATAAATAACACACTTGTTCTGCAATAATATGTTTTATGTTTCCTGTCATTTTTGTGAGGAAAGGACATGCCTGAAAGACACGACTCAACATGTTCTCCTTCTCTGAGGGTCAAGAAAAACATCCTAGAGGAAAATTAAAAGCTGATTTTATGAGATTTTAAGACCAGTACAGGACATTCACTAAGAAACTACTTTTATTGTGAAAACAAAGACCTGCAGACCGAATATTTTTGTAGTCTATCAGGACCATCATTTGTTTGGGACGCTGCCTGCACCTCAGGGAAGGGGTGGTTGTAGTCAGGCTTATACAGTGTGGCGAAAAACATAGTCAGCTGATCAGTGCTTGAATTGGGCCGGTACTCACCGGTACGCAGTACCGGCACTTCTGATTTTTACCCATGTGGTACCGGCACTTCTTACTGAGTACCGGCAAGGTGCCGGTACTCAGTAAAATGCCGGTACTCAGCCGCCGGCAATATACGTATATATTGTAAACGCAACGCAGCGCAAATGTGGGTCTGACTCTGCCTCACAGAGGGTGACTGGCTGTCTACATGACGTGGCCTGCCGACATTGCCACTTTCATACAGATCATACTAATGCCCTCGATTGGTCTCTGTGTGTCATTCAAGCTCGGGAGGGTGTGTGTTGGTGTATGTGTGGCGCGAGCGAGCGAGAAAGCGCGCGTACCGGTTACGTGTATTGTTGTTAGCATCTGGTGCTAGCTAGCTGCGCTAACGGATATAAGGAGCTTTTTCAACAACAAGGTGGAGGGAGAGTCCTTTGCTGTCAGACTGAGAGGCTGATAACTACAGCTCTGGTGAGGTAAATTACTCTCTTGAGTCTTTAGATAGTTAACTTAGTTTAAGTTATCTCAGTGGGTCTCAAACGGTTCGGTCACCATCTATGTAAACACATATTTCCATTTGAGGGGGTAGTGATGAGTAAAATATGCATGAATAATACAAACAAAATGTTATCTAGGTGAAAAAAGGTAAGATAAACTTGTTGAGAGCTAAAACTAGTCTTTGCTGTTGCCTCAAAGAGGAGCAGGGGGGAGAGGAGGGAGACAGGAGAGGCCGATTCAGGAGCCCAGACACACTCACAACTATAAATGAACCAAAAACAAATAAATAAACAAGTTTCAATGTTTTTTCATATTGGATATTGTATGTTATTGGTTATGGCCATGTACTTATGATTTTATGATTATTTAAATGTAGGCCTATACATTTTTGTTTCATATGGGTGTAGTCTCTTTATTTCCCCCGCAAAATGCACCAGATTGATGCATTTAAGTCCAACATTTAAAAAAAAATCTTACCGGGGGAGCATGCCCCCGGACCCCCCTATAGGATTTGAGGCCCGGCCCCACTGTTCCCAAATAGATTTGCAATTTTTTTTAAATAGTAATCCATCTCCATATGTTTCTTTTTGGGTAGTAGATTTAAACTAGAGGGCTATCACTTTGTGCAGCAACGCTATTGACAAATAAATCCAGCAAAATGGCACAGGTAGTGGCCTCAGGGACGAGGAGTCATTTAACCAGCCAGTAGGAGTCAAGCTTTACTTTCTTTTATATCCATAAAGAAAAAGTAAATCTGTTTACAGTTGTTTCATTATGGATGTTGAGAGGTATCCATATATCTCTTCATTTTGCTCTCAAAGTGCACCAGATTGATGCATCTAACTTCAATATTTAAAAAAAAATGTTCCCCCCCCTAGACTAGAGGGTGTCAGGTCCACTCCCCACTTATAAAAATAGCACTTTACCACTGCACCCCCTCTAATCTCAGATGCACCCTGAGTCATTTTGTTTAAGTACAGTGAGCCTTTCTAAAATATACAGTAAAGAGACAAACCCACCAGCATTATAGGATATACTATGACTTTGTGCCAAATACTTGTTGCTGATTTAGAGTACTGGCACCTTTTTTATTCCAATTCAAGCACTGCAGCTGATGGGATGCATCTATTTCCACATCTACACTCCATCAGCTGATTATTTCTATTTGCCTCACTTTATGAGCTTCACAACACTTGTGCCTTGTACCGCAGAGTTTACAACGTCACAAATAAATGGGGCCAATCTTCAGTCAGATGTGAATGTGTAATCTATTTTCAGTAAGAATAATGGACGACAGGAGTGCAAATACAAATACAATATATTGAAATGTGAACCAAAAGTTAATCAAAAATGTTTTAAATAAAAAGCACATATGGACAGAAGGTGTTAAGCCTATTAAATGTATAAGTAAACACATTTAGTCAAATAACGTGACAGACTAGGCCTGTGCAGTTGGTATCAGCTTTGCCCAGCATGGGCTCCTCCATCAGGCCTGGACCTCCTCGCTGATGAAAGACCCTCAGTCCTCTCCAAACCAACAGACAGGACGTCCATCACACAGAGGTTTCTCCCTGAAGTCTCTGCAGCTCTATGGATACCACGCTGTCTCAATCCGTCCACACTAAATATGAGGGGAAAAAATAATAAGCAAATAATAAATGCTTTAGACAATAAGAAATATAAAGTTGACAGTTGAGTTGCCCAGTTTTTTTAGATTGTCAATACTATTAATGTATAACTAATATATCAGGTTAAGAGGCACCTTCAAATAAAGATTGGTCTTTAAATACATGTTGTCTCTTGAATTGTTCGTCTAAAGTCAAGGATCTAGAACTGGTACTTAGTTTTAATGATACAGTCTGGTTATTATGCTGTTTGGAGGAGGCCTCACAGGTAAGAGTACTAACTAGCTACCATCACATGTACCTTAGCTTGACTTAAATGTATTAAACGTATAATTAAGTGATGGCAAAAATATAAATAACTAATGTCATGCAAACATATTCATATTTGCTTGATTCCTGAGTTGAATTTAGCACAATTGCATACAAACGTCAAGGGATTTTAAGATTCTGAAGTCTTCGTTCTAAATAGAAAATAGCATGGATAATTTACAAAGGCTTTAAAAACACAGCAGGAGCCCAAGAAAATTATAAAACGTGTCATTATTTCAGTACAGTTCAATTGGTTTTATTTTCATAAACGGTTATCAACCGTTAGTGCCAAAGCAGTAGGCTACAATATATTAATTACTGCTGTCGACTACAACCACTACTTGTTTAGCTAGCATAAACTCAACAAAGCTAGCGTTAGCTGGCTAACTGACGTTATTTTGCCGCTAAACTGCACAATATAAAACGGTGGTCTTCAAAGCGGATTGAATCCTCAATCACAATAATAATATTCAAAGTAATACTGGGCAAGTAATGGGCAAAACTTACCGTTGATTGACGCGCCATGTCAGCGGACTGGTAGCGACACAACCGTTAGCCCCGCGGTCAAGCCTCGTCGTTCTGATAGCTCCGCCCCTTCGCTCCAACCCCCCTCCCTCCCCCCACATCTACAGCTGATCTACAGGTGAAAATTACTTTTGCGACACATTTATCGCAAGAAGTGTAGCAAAAGTCAAGAGCGCAGATTCGTCGATTTATACTGCCACAGAGCAGATTTGTCGAGTTGTAATGACTGATTTGAGAGGTTGTAATAACCAAGTTGCAGTTGTAATGGAAAATATATTTAAAAAATATGTATTTTTCTGCTAGTGAATATTTCATCACTAAGTTCATTTTTTTTCTACAAGCTACAAAACATTTGATCTTTTCTTCTGTGACTTCAAATTTGGTTCACAGTTACGTAGATATTTTATACAAGTGTACATTTGGTTCACAGTTACGTGGATATTTTATACAAGTGTACATTTGGATCACAGTTACGTGGATATTTTATACAAGTGTAAATGTATGCACACAAGCTCAGATTCTTTTTTCTGCAAGTGCTCACATCAGGTTTTACACGCTCTCGCATTTTGCACCATATCTACCTTCATACTGTCTCACAGTTTTGACAGATTCAGAATTTGAGTTTTTGCTAAAGCTCGTGTAATCACAGAACTCCTACAGGAACAGTCCTTGGGGCTTTATTTAATTAGGCAGCAATCTGCGCTGGAAGAAGAAAAGTGTAACAATTCTTCATCAGACAGAGAGGAAACAGAGAGGATAGGTGGGATGAGAAGGTGTTGGAATCATCAGAATCATCTGACAATCGATATGTTGTGAGTGTTTAGGGGAAAGGCGGTTTTACAAAAGCCTTGAATAACGATCTTTATCTGAAGCTCGGTTTATTTATTTATGATGTGGAGTTGTTTCAAAGGAAGCATTGATATTCATGCCACGACTGGACTGGACTTCCATCGCTCTTATCTGACTCTGTCTCTCCTCTCACACTCCCTTAGCTTTCCCTCCTCTCCCACTCTTATTCATTTCACCACACGCCCTCACAATGATCACCCCCACCCACCCCCTCCTCTAAATTCCCACAGATGGAAGTCTGACCACACATTGTAAATATTTTATAGAAGCTCTGAAAAATCAATGATTTCAAAGGAGAAATAGAGTTAAAAGGAGCGATGGAAGAAAGATAAGTATGTGGAGCAGAGGGAGAGACGTGTCGAAAGAGGTAAAGAGGGAAAGGAGATCGACAGTGAGGAGAGAACCCTGAAAGGCCAGTTTCTCCCCCAAGACCCCGGCTATTATTCATGAGGTAGAAGTGAGGAGAAACATTAGAAAATGAGGAATGTTCAGCAATAAAAAACACATACAAGCCATAATATGCAGCACTGCAAAACACCAAAAAATGAATATTCGAGAAGTTTACAAGTATTATTATTTATATTATTATATTTATTACATCATGCAGTCCTCAGTCGTCAATTGGCATAACCAGCATAACCTCACCTGGTTTAAATCTCTCCAACTGACATCCATTAATCTCCACCAACAACTGCAAATCCATAGCCTTCACGTATGGTGTCCCACAGGGCTCTGCACTTGGTCCTACATCGTCTCACTTGGACCAATCCTCAACCACCATGACCTCCGGTTTCACTGTTACGCTGAAGTCACCCAGCTCTACTTCTCTACTAAAACTATTCCTGCAGCCACACAATGCCAGCTCTCTCACAACCTTCAAAAACAGCCCTACAAACTCACCTGTTCTCTCTTGTTTTCAATGTATAATCCTCAACCCCACCCCCCTTCTTCTACTTAGCTCAGGACTGTTTTATTATATATTTTATTTCCTTATATTTTCTTGTAATGCATCTTTGAGCTCTGGGAAAATCACATCTCCAGAATGTTGGAAATAACATAACGCTACAACAGTACTCTAAACCTCCAAATTGCACACTAAACAAACCATATGAGCCACATGTGATTGGTCAATGTGAATGAGCGGGTGGAGACTAAAGCAGAGCTGGAAGCAGAGTGCATCATGTGGACAGAAGGATAACTCACTGTGAAGTGAAGAGTGTTGCTCTCTCTTCTGGCTCTTTAAACAGGACACATGGTTGATAGAACAACTTCATATGTCAGACTGTGTGACCTTTAGAAATACATATGAATTATTAATGCAGCTTTAAGGTTAGGAAATCATTGTGCTTGGTTAGCAGTCATCTCCCAGTATTGTGCAGTCTCCAAGTCACTTTGTTATTCCATCCACCTGACCTCCACCATGAGACAGTTTGCTGTACGGAAATATAATATTACACATAACAGTGTTGGGACTAACTCGCCCCAAAGTAACGCGTCACTGTAACGCAACTATTTTTGCGGTAACTAATAGCGTTACTAGTTACCTATTCCCATTAAGTAACGGCGTTATAGTTACTGTGATTTAAATGGGTGCGTTACTATGTTACATTATGTGATGGAACTGAACCGAATCTCCCTGCGGATGTAATTTACAGGCGGATACAGCGATGTCCTCTCACAGCACCATGGAAAAGTGATAGTAACCAAAGAGGAGTGATGATTGGTTAACGCGGGATAACATTTCAGGGTAAGCCAATCAGAGACAGAGTTGGGCGGGTCTTGCCTTATGGGGAACATACACAGACACACAAACACTTGCTAATGCTAACACACACACACGGCAACGCTCACCACCAGCACACACACACACAATGGCAGATGCAAGTATCAGCGAGAGCAGCAGCGCATTTACAACTTGGAAATATAACCACTATTTTCAATTTGTGGGGATAAAGGACGCACAAAATATTACGGTAAACTGTGTGCAGGACAGAAAGCATTGTCCACATCGAATAACAGCAATGCCAATCTCCTGAAGCACCTAACTCAGGGGTCGGCAACCCGCGGCCCACGGGCCGCATGCGGCCCTTTAAGCCCTCTGCTCTGGCTCCCTTGAGCTTAGACAAAAATAAGAAGGAAATCAAATAAAAGTATTTGTAGGACTATTTATATTTTGTTGCATGGTTGAAAATGTTCCGTATCTTGTATTTTGAGGTGATACTGTGACACATAAATAAAAAACAAAACGGTTTTAATTAGGTCAACTAAAATATAAGTCACATCCTGCTACGGTCCCGCGCGAGCGCCTTTTCTTGGAGGCGAATAACCTGACCCCCGGCTCGATGAGCGAACTATGGATAAATCAAAGAAAAGTACCGGAGGAACACAGGATTTAATTCTGTGTGGACAGAGTTATATGCTTTCACAGCAAACAATGTTAGTTTACTGGTATGTTTGATATGTAGAGAGAAGTTGTCAACGGTGCTGCAGCCTTTACGTATCGAGGAACAACAAGGGAGAGGAAGACAGCTGACAATCTTCAGTCATAATTCAATGGGGTATGTAATTTATTTCAGAAAACACTTTTTGTTATATTCCATGGAATGCTCTTAATGTCCCGATAGCAATGAATATATTAAATGATTTGACAATAAATACATACAAAAATGTCATCTGTGGAAGCCGTAGCACTGTAAAAAGCATGACCAATCATTTTAGCCGGCCCGGCTAAAATAACTGGATGGCCTAACTGCCTGTCAGCCTTCCATCTGTGCACAAACTTATCTCGTGGACTGGCCTCATTGATGATGCGCGTTCGTGTGTGTTGGAGGAGGCATATTTTTTCCGGTTGTGTATTTTCAAATTCTAGCACACTCGAGCTGGTTTCTCCATTCTTACCTACCCTACCTTTAACTCTTTTTAGGGTGCAGCTATATGTTTTATTTATTTCAAAGTGGGCCCATTTTAATAAGATTTTTTTTCCTTCAAATGTGCAGAGGACTCCCCAAGTGCTGTGTTTAATTTATTTTAAAGTAGGCCTGTGTATTATTTTTAATTCTCCTTATAGGAGTTCTTTGTTTCTTATTAGAGGTTAATAGTTTTATATAATGTAATAAATAGCCTAATAAATGCAAAAAAACTGTAGTTTTTGTCTGATATAGCAATAAATACAACTTTATTAGCTATCAAGCTATGAAATACGTTTTGCGGCTCCAGACAAAAAATGTTTGGGAAAAAGGAGCAAAATGGCTCTTTTGATCAAAAAGGTTGCAGACCCCTGACCTAACTAATGTACATGGGGCTATAAAACTAGTCGCCAAAGACTCCACCGTCTCAACCACCGGCAGGGACCCAGATGGAGCAACACCATCTAAACAGCCAACAAACGATTCTTTCAAATCGCCACATGTCACCCAGAGTCAACTAAATAGATTGGCAGGTATGTTGTTGAGGATATGCTGCCCATCGCAACGGTCGAGTCTGTTGCCTTCAGAGAACTAGTCAGCAAAAAACAACACAAAAACCTGTATTTTTATTGTTATTATTTTTAAAGTAAAGTAACTTGTTACTAGTTACTTTTATAATTTAGTAACTAATAAAGTAACTAGTTACTTTTGGGAGCATTAACTATAACTAGTTACTTTTTAAAAGTAACTTGCCCAACACTGCACATATATAAGGGCTGTCTACGCTTTAACACTTTAATCTGGAAACTTTGACCAGCTAAACACAACCAAGTGAGACCCACACTTCCTCCTGTCATTTCATGGTGTTTACCATGTTTTGCATGGCAGTGGTAAGGCAAAGAAAGTGGTAAATAAAGAAAGTATTCACTGACTGGAGACCACTGGAAATCAGTGAGACACATCACTACTTCACTGTAACGGCACACATGCAATTTAAGTGTCATAGAGGAAAGTGAATTGTCCAACTTCATGCCAATAATTCAGAAATCAGGTTATAATAAAGTAAAAACCCTCTGATTTATTTACCAGTTTGTCTCATGCACTTATGTAAGGCTCTGTCACACATTGATTTGGTAAAAGACAATAAAGAAGCCGTTTATGAACCACTGTGAAAGATTGATGGACAGCGATTCCCCAGTGAGAACTGAGCAAGGCTTTTGGATGAGAGATACATCCAGATACACTTTTAGGTCAAATAACATCACACTTCTTCCTCTGTGTTTCTCACAGACTTGTCAGGTAAACTTGGACACACTGTAGGTTGTGTTAGACATGTGAAAGAATGTTTTGAGAGGACGGTTTACTGTCTTTCAGGCTTCCTGCAGGGATTTGCTCGTATCTATAGCATCAGTGAGGTCCAGCATGAGGATTCAAAGATTCAAAAGCTTTATTGTCATATGCACAATAGCAACAGTGTATATATGGAAACACAACTCTGAAGTCCCATGCTTCTCCAACAATGCAACATCAAAACAATAAAAAGGTAGGATCAAATAGTGCAGATTATGTTGGAAGACCATGAACAAGATGCGGATGAAGTGAACTATATACATGTCAAATAAAACACAATAAGCTTAGTGTTGCAGAGAATGTTGTCAGTGACCAAGTAAATGCAGGGTTCTATACATGTAAAATAGAATAAGATAAACAAGAACAGAATTTAAAATGGCCTTGTTTGGATCCAAACAGAGCTAATAAAACAGTGTGGAAATTAGTGTGACCCTTGTGCCATGCAGCACAATTATGAAGCTCTAAAAAGAGAAGATCAGCTCCACTGGCTGCTGCAGCCAATATCTTCCACTTGTTTGAATGACAGAGGAGAGGGGATGAATGGTGTTCGTCTTTGAGTGAAAGCTATACAGAGATCATGTACAGTAAAGAGCAGCTCATTCTTTGATCTCCCAGGATGGATATGTGAAGTGATGTTCTCCCAACAACAACAGACTCTGCTGAGATACAGGGCGACAAGAACAAGCTGCATATATTCAACCTTAGATCAAAACGTCAAAATATGGTAAAACAAAACTTCAAAGCTCTGCAGGAGCACAGGATATCTGGCTGATGAGAATGGAAAGGTTAGAATGATTCATATTATAAGTGAATGTACAAGGTGGGGGTTGAAAGAGATTACATTCAGCTCTGTTCAGCCAGCAGGGGGGGTCAGACTTGAAGAATAAATAATTACAACAATTACCAGACGAGTCAGTGCGCTGGAGAGGCTGTACAATAATCAAAGGCTCCACACTCCAATCTGCATCCTCATTCCTCTGCAGTCTGACCTGAAGTCCTTGTTACAGCCAGATGGAGTGTGTTCACATCTTCAGTGCTGAGTGCACTTCTCCCTGACGCTCCCATACAAACAGATAAGGACTGTGCATTCTTAAGAGGCTGTGATACATCTGAATCAAGTAGGTTAAGGTTGGAAATAAGAGAATATGTTGAAAGAATTGAGAAATATTATGAAAAACTATTGTAAAACTATTATAAAATAAAAATAATGTGTGCAAGAATACATTTAAATAAAAACAATAGAGAAGAGATGACAAATGACTATGAATTGTGAAAGAGCTGTTCAGATGTAAATTAAATAGTGTTAGGAATGTGCTGGTCCACCATATAAGGATTCAAGGTTTGTGCCCTAAAGACTGCTTTTCGCTGTTAATATTATCATTTTTCAAAAGACAACATTTGATCAAGTGTGATGGATACATGTGCATAAAAAGGATTGAAAGCCACAGAACAATATACTTGTTATATCTTTCTCACTTAAGAATCAGTGTTCTTCAGTGCTCAGGTGTTCCACTGAGAGTGCTCCTGATTGCACTGCAGGAGCTGATGAGAGCTAATTTAGCTAATTCACTTTTAATGGTGCCAATCTGCTTAAATGCAAACAAATATCCATCATCATTGTACCCGAGTAAAATGTCAATAAAGATCATTCTGATATTGGGAAAGAAGTGAGAAACTCACTGAGTGAGGAAGTGTTTGCAGAGTCAATATGAAGCTCTTTCAGGAAGACTGGGTGTATATACATTCAGTCTGCAGCTGCTTATAATCAGCTCGTCACAGGCGTTCTCTTTAACCTATTACATTTCACCTCATTCTCCAGCAGCCAATCACTGAACTGCAGCCAAACTATAAAATGGTTCTCCTCTCTCCTGCAGTCAGCTGTGATTTCAGGTGTCATGCTGCCGCCCGCCTCCTCTCCATCACACCTCCTCTTCATCCCACCTCCTCATCAAATCCAGATCTTCATCATCATCACCAGTGTCTAGACCCCGGGGGGTTCCCTATATGCTCACGGCTGCATTTCCCCCTTTAGATATACCATTTCAGGATCGGGGTCTAATCGCCAAAGACTTAAAATGTATCATATGGCATGTGTCAATAAATGTTCTTTAAACAAAATGAAGTCTCTCCTGATTTAAGTGATTATTAGGCTGATTGTTGGAAGGTGAACAACGACCCAATGACAAACATGTTTGTCTGGGACATGAACACAGTTTATTCTGGAGTCAAATCCTTTCTAACTGTGCATGTCCAAGTTGGAGAGATGGAATAATGACACACAGCTCCTGAAGCTCATTTCACTTGTGTTCAGATCACAGGTTCATTGTGACAGAGCGAGACAAACACCATGTCACTGCTAAACTCTGAGGCTTCAAACATCACTGCTGCAGGACACCTCATCCAGTTGAAAGGTTCCACAATAAGCAGTCATAAACACGCAGGTCGAATGAGCATATATATTCTTTACATTTAGTTTGAAGAGTAACTGAGGAACACATTGATTGACACCAGAAAGTACTAATATAATACCATTTAAAAAGTTTATATACTAGAGCCAAATATAATGAATACAAAGATGTCTCCAGGTTTGCTGGATAATGCATTCATTGTATTGTATTTTGGATCAAAGGCACAACAGATGTAAAACTAATGATATGAAAATAAGGAACTTCTGTTGGATATGAGAGTGGAATGATTAAAATGAGTGCGGTTCTACAAACCATTTGGTTTCTCTTTAAAGCCCACGCAGACAAAGAGAAAGCCCCAAAGCTTCATATAGCTTCAAAAAGCTTCAAACATCTCTTACTAACTGGCAGCTTCTGCATCTGATCATATGTGTCACAAACACATCAGAAAGACAGGAGGGCTGCCAACAGATAGGAACAGCCTGACAGCCTGACAGCTCACACACACACACACACACACACACACACACACACACACACACACACACACACACACACACACACACACACACACACACACACACACACACACACACACACACACACACACACACACACACACACACACACACACACACACACACACAAGATGTATGAAAGGGCAAGGTAAGGTAAGGTACGTTTATTTATATAGCACATTTCAGACGCAGAGGCAATTCAAAGTGCTTCACATGATCATTAACACATGATAGATATACAGAGAGGAACACAATAAATAAACATAATGGAATAACGGTTTCATAAAAACAATGCATTAATGAGATACAAAATAGTTTAAAAACGACATTGTAAATACGGTTGGTGCTAAAACAAGTTAAAAGGCTTCTGGGTAAGCAGCTCTAAAAAGTAGTGTTTTTAGCCTCGACTTAAAAGAACTCAGCATTGGTGAAGACCTCAGGGTTTCTGGAAGTTTGTTCCATTTGTGGGGAGCATAAAAACTAAAAGCAGCTTTGGCGTGTTTGGTTCTGAGCCGGGGAACAATGAGTAATCCCGCCCCCGATGATCTCAGAGCTCTGGGGGGCTCGTAACAGGGCAGCATGTCAGACATATATTGGGGTCCCAAACCATTTAATGCTTTATAAGTTAACAATATCATTTTAAAATCGATTCTGTAAGCTACTGGTAGCCAGTGCAGAGATCTGAGTACTGGGGTGATGGGTTCTACTCTTTTTGTTTTGGTCAGGATTCTGGCAGCGGCGTTCTGGATTAGTTGTAGTTTTCTAACCGATTTTTTACAGAGACCTGTAAACACACTATTACAGTAATCAAGCCTGCTAAAAAAAAAGGCGTGAACTAGTTTTTCAAGGTCTTGTTGAGACATGATTGTTCTAAGCCTGGCTATGTTTTTCAGGTGATAGTATGCTGATTTAGTAATTTTGTTGATGTGGAATTTGAAATTGAGGTCGGGGTCTAGAACTACGCCTAGATTTCTCACCTTTTCCGATGTATTTAGCAGTAGGGCTTCTAGTTTAGCGCTTACTTCAGCCCGTTCCTCCCTTTTGGCACCAAAGATAATTGTCTCTGTTTTGTTTTTGTTTAATTGTAGGAAATTGTTGCTCATCCAGCAACTGATTTGTTCCATGCAGTTGGTGAGGGATTGTAATGGTCCGTAGTCGCCAGGCTTTATTGTAATGTATAACTGAGTGTCATCTGCATAATTGTGGTATGAAATGTTGTTAACTTTTAGGATCTGGGCTATTGGAAGCATGTACTGTATATGTTAAATAGAATTGGACCAAGAATCGACCCTTGGGGAACTCCACAAGTCATCGCAGTTTTTTGCGATTTAAAAGAACCAACAGACACAAAGAAGTCCCTGTCCAGCAGATACGATTTGAACCAATGTAGTGCTTTGCCAGATAAACAACCAAGGTTTTCTAGTCTGTCCAGTAATATTTTGTGGTCCACTGTATCAAAAGCGGCACTGAGGTCCAGCAGTACCAAAATAGTGATTTGTCCCTTGTCTGTGTTTAAATATATATCGTTTAAGACCCTCATAAGTGCGGTCTCAGTGCTGCGATGGGCTCTGAATCCAGACTGGAGAGCATCAAAGCAGTTATTTTGTGCCAATAAAAAAGTTGAGTTGATGGAAAACAGCTTTTTCGATAATTTGACTCAAGAAGGGTAAGTTTGAAATCGGCCTATAATTCTGCATGATTGAGCTGTCTAGGTTGTTTTTTTTAAAAAGAGGCTTGATTACCGCTGTTTTTAGTGCTTTTGGGAACTGTCCCGAGCTGAGGGAGGTGTTGACTATCTCTAGTAGCTCTGATGCCATGCAGTTAAAAACATTTTTCAGGAAGCTTGATGGAATACTATCTAAGCAGCAGGAGGAAGAACTTAAATGCAACACTATGTCTTCATCGGCATTATGGCTGATGGGATCAAACTGTGTCTTGCGGATTAAGTGTATTTTAAGAGGGTGAATGGTTGCCATAGACCCCTTTCCCGAAATGGAGGCACTCACCGTTAATCTTATATTTTCAACTTTAGTTGTAAAAAATGATGCAAATGTGTTGCATGACTCAGTAGAGAGGAGTTCAGGGGCAATTGGTATGCGGGGGTTTGATAGCCGGTCAACAGTTGAAAATAACGCACGGGTGTTATTATTGCTGTTTTTGCTTCCGTAGTTCGTGATTATAACTATGAAGACTCTCCTTAAATATCTCAAAAGGAATGAGAAGATTTGACTTGCGCCACCTTTGTTCCGCTTTTCTAGAATTTTGTTTGCGCAGCCTCACTAGCGTGGCATTTCTCCATGGTGCTTTATTACCAGAGGTTGTTTTTGCTTTAGCAGGGGCAAGAGCATCAATCAGACATGTCGTTTTTGACCTGAAATTATCCAACATATCATCAACACTGTTGGATGGAAGTCTGATAGTGGAGGAGAAAGCCTCAATAAACAACTTGTTTGTGTCTTCAGTTATGTGTCGTTTTGTGAGAATCTGTGTTGTCCCTTTATTAGAAATGCTGATATTCATTTTGAAAAAGATGCAGGAGTGGTCCGAGAGGCCAACATCAGTGACCATGAGGTTAGAAATATTGAGACCTTTGGTTATAACTAAGAGTGTGGGCCAATTTGTGAGTGGGCCCTGTCACATGCTGGGTTAGTCCATAGCTGTCCAGAATATTATTACATTCAATAGCTCTACTGTCCTTGGGGTTGTCAACATGAATGTTGAAGTCACCAACCATGAGTATGCGGTCAAAATCTATGCAAATAATCAACAATAGTTCAGACAAATCATCACAAAATTGTACAGAATATTTTGGTGGTCTGTAGATAGTTATAAACAGTGCTCGACAGAAGGAATTACATTGAACGGCTAGGTATTCAAGAGAGGGAAATGATTGTATTGCTATTTTCTTGCATTGAAAAGAATTATTAAATATAGTAGCAACACCTCCTCCTTTTCTGTGTGCTCTGTTCTCACCCAAAAAATAAAAATTTGGCGGGGCTGTTTCAATGAGAACAGCTCCACTGTTGTTCTTGTCTTGCCAGGTTTTTGTTAAAAACATGAAGTTAAGGCTATAATTGTTAATACAATCATTAATTAAAAGGGACTTTTCCTGGCAAGGACCTGACGTTTGTTTTAACAGCCAAGTGCACCACGTTCTCTTGAACTGAGTGGGGTGTTATGGGGACAGTTATCAGGTGTGCACTGTTTCTTGTATGCAGAGGGCAGGGTGGGTACCTTTTGTTGATGTTTCTGAGCACAGGGATAGGGAGTTGTATAGGTTTGAGTTCCCTGGCTCCTCATCATGTCCATCAGAGAAGACACATGGATAACCGGGTAAACAGTTTGACAGTCTGGGTGAAACATCGTTGTGAAGAGAAGGTTTCCTTATGGGCCGCTGGGTGGCGTCAGTGAGCAGGATGGGGTGTGTATGTTGCAGTGAAGAAGAGTTACCATCAGTGACCGGTGTTGTGTCCAGGACAGGTATGTTGCAGCAGATTGTCATGTGCGTTTGGCAGAGGAGGCAGCGTGAAAAGTATTTGCAGCTATGGCACGTGTGCCCCGTGGACTGGGGTGAATGCCGTCTCTAATGAGAAAGGAATCACGCTGCCAAAACAGATTGAAATTGTCAATGAATCCCAAGTTGTGTGAAGAGCATACTGACTGTAGCCATGTATTAAGACTGAGCATCCTACTAAAACGCTCCAGCCCTCGGCGATCGGCCCGGAGATAAAAGCAGATGTATTGCCAGACCCGGCGCCAGAACTAATCTAAAGGGAGGGCATATGATTTTCATGGGAGGGCACACAAAACCGTCACGTGCTGCGGGCCTGCGGCACAATATATATCAAACAGCAAGGCCAACAGCATTGCGTAAAGACGCACACTTATCACAAATACATATACAAATAAAGGGCAATATAGAAACCACTTTTGAAACATTGTTTGCATGGCAACAGAAACACTGGTAAATCACGAGCAAGGCACACTGGTTAAGGATGGCAGCTTCCTCATCGTTGCACTCGGAGAGAAATAGTAGAGACGGAGACGATGAACTGTTTAGCCCACCTTGCATGGTTTATTTTCTATGCACTGTCGGTGCATCCTTTTGCTCAGCCGAGCCATAGCTTGTTAACCCTCCCGATTTTCGCGGGAGACTCCCGATTTCATTGCCCTCTCCCAGTTTCCTCCCGGGGTCATATTTCTCCCGCATTTCTGACATAATCAGATTTACTCGGTACTGTTTCCACTCAGACTTTAATACAGCTACACCATTGTTTGGTTTCCATGGTAGCACGTCTCTTTAGTAGCGCGCACAACTGAGGGTGAGTACAATATATCACAGAAAACCGAACAAGAATCGACAACTCTAACCTCTGCTCACTCCTTTCCTGTATTTAATACAGGACCAGCCCACACATATGCTCCATCAAGGATGGTGCTACAGGCCGCAAGGCATTGCACTTGCAACTCTGCATCTTTGTGCAGCGTACACTCAAACAGCGATAGGAAGAGCCCACTGCCTGACTCGGACATGCTGTGAAGTGAATCGTGGTCACCTCTGAGAGGGAGTTGGTTGACAGCTAAAAAAAGCTCGTAATAACGGTTCCGTGCCAGCTGATCTGTGTGCACCAAAGTACTAATTTCCTTATTTGTTTCCTGGCGTAGTCTCTCTCTCCACAAACTCTCACATGAAATGTGTTCTTTTGATGCGGCATGCCTGAGCAGTCCTTTATCAGTCTGTAATGCATGTTTCCAGTCGCAAAAACCTGTGACAGTAAAAGCCGCATCAGATGAAGACGTATTTAATTTAAACTGTCTACAGGGGAAACAAAAGGCTGCGTCTGCTTTTAACAAATATTCAAGCCATGGCCTTTTGTAGTACCATGCAGTGGCAAAAGTGCACTTCTTTCCTGAAAACAATCTCCCTGGATAACGATCCAGTTTCATCTGGTTGGGTTTATTAACCCCAAGATCACCTGGGGCTGTTGGTCTTTGAGCGGTTGCTGGCCCAAAAGTAGCCTACCTGTTGATGTGCTGCAAGGTAGCATCTGTAGTGGAGGCACCGGCACGGAGGAGGAGGATGGCGGGTACAGGGTGTGGCAACGCAGGTGGTGATGGTAGGGGCACAAGGAGCTGTGCTTCGGAGGACAGCGTTGGTGGCGGCCGCCTTGATGAGTCAAGGATTGGGCTCGCTAACTCAGCTCCGGGGTTTGCCGAGGTCAAGCTTGTGACATTAAGGCGTGCTGCTGCAACGGCAGGTGCAGGGTCGCCAGCAGCACCATCGGCTGCAGTTCTTTCATCGCTATTTCGTTTTAATCAATCAATCAATCAATGTTTATTTATATAGCCCAATATCACAAATGTTACATTTGTCTCAGTGGACTTCACAGTTTGTACAGAATATCAGTATGACAATACGACACCCTCTGTCCTTAGACCCTCACATCGTACAAGGAAAAACTTCCAGAGAAAACCCACAGTTTAAAGGGAAAAATGAGAGAAACCTCAGGAAGAGCAACAGAGGAGGGATCCCTCTCCCAGGACGGACAGACGTGCAATAGATGCCCTGTATAAATTGAAAAGATAATACATTTGCAACATAGGTAGTCCAAATGTTTGGAAATGCATGTGTGTATAATAGGAAGATGAATCCACGAGTATATCCATCCAGGACTTATGATCCAGGACCACAGCCACGACTCAAGATCCACGACTCGCAATCCATGACACAGGACCGCAGGATCATCCATGACTCCGGATCCCGGCGTATATAGACACCAAAAAGAAAGACATTTGGGGAAGCTGGGTTAATCGGAACATGAGAGTACACAGGTATAGACAGAGAGAAGGAAGAAGTAAGATGTCCCCCGACAAACTAAGCCTATATCAGCAAAACTAGGGGCTGAATCTAATCAGCCCTAACTATAAGCTTTATCAAAAAGGAAGGTCTTAAGCGCACTCTTAAAAACGTATAGGGTGTCTGCCGTCCGAACACAAACTGGAAGCTGATTCCACAAAAGTGGAGCTTGATAAGAAAAGGCTCTGGCTCCCATTGTACTTTTAGAGACTCTAGGAACAACCAACAACCCTGCATTCTTGGAACGCAATGCCCTAGTAGGACAATAGGGTATAATGAGTTCTTTAAGGTAAGATGGCGCCTGCCCATTAAGGGCTTTGTAGGCGAGAAGAAGAATTTTAAATTATATCCTGTGTTCTATAGGGAGCCAGTGTAAGGCAGCCAGAACAGGAGTAATGTGGTCCCTTTTCCTAACTCTGGTTAGTACACGAGCTGCAGCATTTTGAATCAGCTGAAGCGACTTGACTGACTTCTTGGTACACCCTGATAATAAGGAGGGGAATTGGCATTCCACGGCAGCACTACAGTGATGCACGAGCATTTAAAACGCAAGCACCCTGGAACCGTGAGGACTGCTACTTTGGATCATGGGTAAGTTTGAGCAAGTTAGCCATAGTCATGTTTACGTTAGCTTACATGTTGGAAAACAGAACGTCTCATGGTTAATGCTTGCTAAGCAAACGCTATTTCAGTTATGTTGAGGCTGCGTGTCCACCAACGAGCTGCTAAACAGCGCCAAGCTTACAGCGTAGTAGAGCACACTAGAGCTTTATGGACGCTGTAATTAATTCCAAACTTAAAATAATAATTAACAAGGGTCTGCGAAATGACAAGAATAAATGATGTTCATGTTATGTTAAGGCAGAGGGACTGGACAACAGGGTGACATTCACAGGTGTGCAGACTTGAGGTAAAACATGCACTGGAGCCCGGAAAAGGAGCCGTGCCCACAGGAAGCAGAGATTGAGGGTGTGACAGAAATAATCGTTAGATTAGTCGACTAATCGAAAAAATAATCGACCGATTAGTCGACTACCAAAATAATCGTTAGTTGCAGCCCTAGTCCGAACACAAACTGGAAGCTGATTCCACAAAAGTGGAGCTTGATAAGAAAAGGCTCTGGCTCCCATTGTACTTTTAGAGACTCTAGGAACAACCAACAACCCTGCATTCTTGGAACGCAATGCCCTAGTAGGACAATAGGGTATAATGAGTTCTTTAAGGTAAGATGGCGCCTGCCCATTAAGGGCTTTGTAGGCGAGAAGAAGAATTTTAAATTATATCCTGTGTTCTATAGGGAGCCAGTGTAAGGCAGCCAGAACAGGAGTAATGTGGTCCCTTTTCCTAACTCTGGTTAGTACACGAGCTGCAGCATTTTGAATCAGCTGAAGCGACTTGACTGACTTCTTGGTACACCCTGATAATAAGGAGTTACAATAATCCAGCCTTGAAGTAACAAATGCATGGACTAGTTTCTCTGCATCATTTTGAGGCAAGATATGCCTGATTTTTGCAATGTTACGTAGATGGAAGTAGGCGGTCCTTGAAATTGATTTTATGTGGGTGTTAAAGGATAAATCCTGATCAAATATAACACCAAGATTCCTTACAGTCTCACTGGAGGCCAAATTAATGCCATCCATAGTTAATATATCTTTAGATAATTTGTTTCGTAGATTCTTCGGGCCAAGTACAATAACTTCAGTTTTGGTCGTGTTTAACATCAAAAAATGTAAGGTCATCCACGTTTTTAAGTCCTTGAGGCAGTCTTGAATTTTATTTAGATGATTAATTTCATCAGGCTTGATTGATAAATATAGTTGAGTATCATCCGCATAACAATGAAAGTTTACAGAATGATTCCTTATAATATTGCCTAACGGAAGCATATATAGGGTGAACAAAATAGGTCCAAGCACTGAGCCCTGTGGCACTCCATGGCTAACTTTGGTTTGCATGGAAGATTCATCGTTGACACGTACAAACTGAGAGCGTTCAAATAGATAGGACCTAAACCAGCCTAAAGCAGTTCCCTGTATGCCAACTAAGTGCTCTAGTCTTTGCAATAGGATATCATGGTCGATAGTATCAAAATCAGCACTAAGATCGAGCAAGACAAGAATAGAGACAAGTCCCTTGTCAGAGGCTATTAGAATGTCATTTGTGACTTTAACCAGAGCTGTCTCTATGCTATGTTGTGTTCTAAAGCCAGACTGAAAATCTTCAAATAAATCATAGTTTTTTAAGTAATCACACAGCTGTTTTGCGACTGCTTTCTCAAGAATTTTTGAGAGGAACGGAAGATTAGAAATAGGTCTATAGTTGGCTAAAACCTCTGGATCGAGGTTGTGCTTTTTAAGAAGCGGTTTTATCACTGCTACTTTGAATGATTGTGGAACATAGCCTGATAATAAAGACATATTCATAATATTTAATAAAGAAGTGCTAATTAATGGAAAAACTTCTTTTAATAGCTTAGTTGGAATCGGGTCTAAGATACACGTTGATGGTTTAGAAGAGAGAATCATTGAATTTAATTGTTCAAGGTTTTAATAAATCCTTAGACCTTTCAAGCCAATTTCTGAGGTCCATTTTGTAATTCAAACAGAAATGGGAGTCTACAGAATGCACAATAAACAAATCCAGAATAGGCGGCAGAGTGTGACGCTGTGATTGGTCTAAATGTGGACCAATCACAAATCACAACAGACACATGAATTAAAAAAAAAAAAAAAGTTTACTATCTGCAGGGTTTGTACGGGTGCTTGAAATCCTTGAAAATACTTGAAATTTGACGTGGTGTTTTCAAGGTTGGGAAAGTGCTTGAATTTTGGGAATGGTGCTTGAAATTGAGATAAAGTGCTTGAAAATGTAAATGCTTTACTTTTACAATAAACTGCTGTCAGACTGAATAGTTTGCTTTTTAGATTAAAAGAAAAAGAATTGCTTCGCTTTTACATAAAACAGCTCTGCTGTGGCCTTCCCGCGCTATGCGCGCGACCTGCAAGTGTTTGTGTTACGTGTGACCTGGGCATTCTGATGAGAGTGAGATGACAGTGTGCCAGGAGGTTGCAGTTTCAACGAGCGTTGGTTAGCAGAAGACAAATACAAGCCATGGCTAAGACGAGGGTCAAGCCCACGAGTAGCCTCCTGCAAAGTTTGCAAAAATAACGTTGCGAGAGTCTGCGCTGACGAGCCACATGAAAGGTACGCCGTAGTAGAGCATTTTAGATTAGGCTAACGTTGCATGTTACGTTTGTTTAAGCTAACGTTAGCAATAGCTAACTCGATTGAGGGATAATAATAATTGCAGGGGACAATCACTTCGGAGGAGCGTACCTATGTTATGTGCGTTACAGTCGCCATCGTGTGGTGTTCAGAGGATGAAGCACTCACGGCATTTCGTGTTATAGTCACGAAATATAATCTATTGATTCGACACGGAGCGATTTTGAAAACAATGTATTTCTACTGGTAGTATGTTTCGTGCCTAAACCAAATGTGACTTGCTCTATGGAAATCAGTCACATTGACCCGAAGACACATTTTCGTTTGTATTACTGGTCTGGGGGAAGCTCGCGATTGTGTTTGTGTATTTTTGCGTTTGTGTACCGGGGAAAAACTTACAAGAAACACCGGCTGTTGTTATGCTTGCTGTGATGTTACATTAGTCCGTTCTCTGCTTGTAATTATGCCGTTACAAGCTTCAAAGTTGTATTTATCATCTGAATTTGCCGAAACAAGTTTAATATTCTGAAAGCCAATACTTTGTTTATTTGAAAACAGATGAAAACAAACTGTCTTTTATATAAAATTGAAGTATTATACAAGTAAAACTACATTTTGCTTTAATCCCATGTAATTGTAGAATGAACACAGTCTTCCTTTGAAGATGTATAAGTCAGGTGTCTTGAGTAGTCAAAATTACCTACAAATCATTGTACACATTTGTAAATATTATTTTCCACTTGTTACCATTGTGAGTCTATTTTTATGCAGCTCTGCGTGATTTTGTGGCTATAATTCAGGCTAATACGCTACCAGAGGTGGAATAAGTACTCAGATATTGTACTTGAGTAAAAGTAAAGATACTCAGATCTTGTACTTGAGTAAAAGTAGAAGTACTTAGATCTTGTACTTGAATGAAAGTAGAAGTACTCAGATCTTGTACTTGAATAAAGGTAGAAGTACTCAGGTCTTTACTAGAGTAAAAGTAGAAGTACTCAGATCTTGTACTTGAGTAAAGGTAGAAGTACTCAGATCTTGTACTTGAGTAAAAGTAGAAGTACTCAGATCTTGTACTTGAGTAAAAGTAGAAGTACTCAGATCTTGTACTGATTAAAAGTAGAAGTACTCAGATCTTGTACTTGAGTAAAAGTAGAAGTACCAGAGTGTAGGAATACTCTGTCACCGTAAAAGTCCTGCATTCAAAATGTTCCTGAAGTGAAAGTAGAAAAGTATTATCATCAAAATATAGTGAAAGTAGCGACAGTAAAAGTAGTTATTGTGCAGATTGGTCCATTTCAGAATAATAGATATGATATGTTTTATAATGATTGATCATTAAAGTGTTCTCAAAGCTGGTAAAGGTGCAGCTAGTTTGAATGACTTTGTATACTGCAGGGTAGCTTGTGGATTTACTCCCGGTGGAACTAAAGTCTGATTTAACACTTGATTATATTTCACATCATTCATCCACATCTGTAAAGTAACTAAAGGTATTAAATACATGTAGTGGAGTCAAAGTACACCATTTACCTTTGACTTATGTTTACTGCCAACTTAAAAGTACCTCAAAAATAGTAATCAATAATGTATTGAAAAGTTATTTGGCTGATTGTTTTATATTGGCTCAGACAGGTTATATGGGATGCCCAGTCTACGTACAGATCACTAATTTTGAAATATTACATTTAGTTTTCTTTTCTTTAATTTTTCATCCTTGTGTAGAAGGCTATCGCGAAAAACACATTTGGTTGTTTATAGCATAAAGAACATCTGATTTAATGTGAGGTAGGGAAATAATCATTTGAGTATGTGTATATAAATATGTAATTTACAACAGCTTTAAGATGCTAGAAAAGCTCGAAAATGCACCTTGAAAATGCTTGAAAAGTGCTTGAATTTGACTTTGGAAAAGGTGTAAGAACCCTGTATCTGACATCACATACATCGTAGCATAAAAGTTTACCGTTTATTTATAATAAAAAAATAAAAAATGTAAATGATATAAATAATAAAAAACTTGTTTATTGGGGGAGGGCAGGAATGTCAAATGGGAGGGCCTGGCCCTCCCACGGCGCCGGGTATGTGTATTGCTTAAGTACTTTAAAGAGACTGGTGAAATCTTGCTTCAACACCTCACTTGAGTATGTATGCAGTGTCGTTGGTCTCGATGTGGATGACAACGTTTCTGGCAAGAGGATGCTTACCTAGAAGTGGCGGAACTTGTGCGACCAGGTCCAAAACTCTTGCACCCGGGAAACAATATGTTGCAGCAGTTTGTGATGAAATATATTCCTGACAATGAAGTCACCAATAATCAGTGAAGCAGGAGGCAATGGCATGGGGGTCTCGGTCGAGCTTGCGGATACCAGATGAGCAGATGAGGCTATGCAGTTGTATCATGGTGAATTGAAGATGTACGCTTTGGAGAGCTAATTTGTTCAATAGTCTAAGCATGCCGTTATCTGTTCCTAGAAGCTTCCAGGAGCATTAGAGCTGAAAAGGACGACTGCACTGAGCGCTTGTCCTCCCCTAGCAGAAAGCAATGATCACAACGCAGCACACATTAGAGCTAATAGCTGAGAGAACGTAAACAGGTCATAAAGGAGAGTGTTGCCTGTCTGGGGTAGACTTGTAGTAGCAGGCAGGTAATGAGAAAGCACAAGGAACATCATCATTATCAGAGCAAATGACCCCTTGTTACTAGAAGAAGCCTTCATCAACCACTGTGTGTGTTCCGCTGTTAGGCTACTGCACTGCCACATTTATACTTTAAATATCAAGCTGACATCACCTAAAAAATGGTCTCAGCTAAAAGAACATTTATAGCCACAAAAAAATATGTTTTAATATGTTATAGTATGTGCCGTACATTTACTCAAGTACTGTACTCAAGTAACATTTTGAGGGACTTGTACTTTACTTGAGTATTTCAATTTCTTCCACTCAGATACAATTCAGAGGTACATCTTGTACGTTTACTCCACTACATTTATGTAGTACCTTTTAGTTACTTTGCAGATATAGATGAATGATACACAATATAAAATACTTTAGATACACCTGGATTAAATTCACAATTAATTTTAATGAGTTCCACCTTTGCCAGCTTTGATAAACACATCCAAACTTCAGTCATTATAATCAAAACATATGGTATATATTATTCTGGAATTGGCCAATCTGCATAATGAGTACTTTATATTTTGGTACTTTAAGCACATTTTGATGCTAATACTTTTGTACTTTTACTTGAGAATTGTTTTGAATGCAGGACTTTTACTTGAAACAGAGTATTCCTCTGGTCCCACACAGGGTCAAATGGTAAAGAAGTAGAAATGGTGATGTCACAAACTTGGGAAAAGGACTCAAATGCACGACCCGGGAGCCAGAGGTAAAGTATAAGTAGTATACTTTATTTTCCAAAAAGGGTATACAAAAAGAAAATAACACTCTTAACGAGGTGACAAAAAAGGCTCCAATAAGGCACAACAAAAATCGCTCACAACGTGAGTTACAAAATGTACAAAAAGTTTCAGGAGCATAAATCAGGCTTGTGACAAGATAAGCATTCGCTGATGAGCAGAGTACTGGCATGAGGACAGGACAAGACGAACTGGCACAAGACAAGGGGAGACTGGGGAATTTAAGCAAGAGGTACAGTAACTGGACAAGGGTGAAAATAATCAGGGGCGGGGCTGGCGCTGATCAGAGCCGGAGACACACACAAGGATAGGGAGTCAAGGGACCTGAGGCCTGTACTACGAAGCTGGTTCAACCTAACCTGGATATGTTTGAGTTAGCCGGTTGGCCTAATCCAAAACATACGCGCTCTCATTAAACTGTACTACGACGCGGGTTATCAAGTGGATCGCTCAAGCCAGCCGTGTCCTGTCTAGTTAGGTGCGCGTTCACATGAAAGGGGTGGTATTTGGAGCATTCGACCAATCACAAACATGGAGAAGCATACTGACAGCGCAGCGTCATACTTCCTGAATGAAAAGTGAACTTTAATATTAGTCAAATATGAAGAAGTTAAACTTTAAACATCCATGACTTAAACACTTTATCCGGGATAAAAGCCACATAGCTGCACCTGCAAGGAGAATACAGCTGGTAAAAGAAAAAGTGTTTAAATGCGTACATTAACAGGTTTATGATATCACTGCCCCGTCTAAGACACGAGTCGATCTGACTTTAATTACATTTGTCTCGAGTGTTTCGTCAACTTAACGTGTTGCTTCAAATAATACTTCTGCATACAGTATGTGACACTGTGAGTGTTGCACGGCCAGATACGGCTCAGCTGACTCAGATAAGGAAATAAAATGAATCACAAAAATTGACGATGAGACGATGCATTTTGACAAAACCATCCTTCATGGTGTTCCATAAAGAGACAGAAGTAGTTTGAAAAAGAAGAAGAAGAAGAAGAAGAAGAGAGAAATCCGGCCTATTGTGTGATTTGTGAGGCAATCCTCAGGGTTAGTTTAAAGATGTGTCGGATATGAAGTGGTGGACACAAAGAAGCTTCAGACATACAACAGTGAGGTATTTACTGAGGTATTTTATCGAACAAAACCTCTTCAAATCTTTATTTTCCGTCTTCTAACTATCAAGAAATACAATTTTTGAATCTATAGCCGTTATGTTATTCAAGACTTGTGAATAAAAGTTTCTGCAGACCTCTGCAGATCCGAGAAAAAACATTAAGATTAGATTTCAACACAGAAAAAAAGAAACCTTCCTTAACGAAAATAAGTACTTCCCTCCTTCCAACCTTAGCGAGAGTCGGGAGATTATTCGTTTTAAACATTATGACCCACATGTTAATGGCAACAAACAACATTTAGGAACCCCATATAAAGACTGTGGCGTGTGAACGTTTTCTTTGTCTACCTTTCTGTCTGTTTATGGATGTGTATGCATGAGATTAGCCCGTCCAGCATCCTCCTGGATCTTCTTAATAAAGTTGTGTACCATTTCTAACCAAAACTGTGTACACATTGTTTTTTTACTTCAAGGCAAGGGAACAGGAAGTGTTGAAAGGCTATTTCCTAGATTTAGGACTCCTCCATGCATCGATGTCTCAAACATAAAGGTATGATACCAGGTGTCCACGCATTACATACATAAACATAACAAAAACAAAAGGCATTCAGACAAACAGTCGGACAGACAAAACAACAAATACATTTAGGGGCCGAAGGCCTTGGCAAACAGATGGGATTTGAGGGCCCTTTCGAAGGCGTCAAGTGTGTGGATGTTGCGGATCTCCGCAGGGAGAGCGTTCCAGAGGGTGGGGGCTGCCATACTGAAGGCTCTGTCCCAGAAGGTTCGCAGGTTGGTGCGGGGGGTGGTAAGCAGGCCAGAGTCTGAAGACCGCAGGTTCCGGGGAGGGGCATGTGGGAAGAACAGCGAGCCAGCTAGCAGCTAGCACCATTAGCCTGGTAGAAACCGGACCTCATGGCAGGACTGAGGGAGGGTTCGTGGATAGTCCTGGGAGCATGGCAGAGAGGAACCCAGTCGGGGTATTCCGGAGCGGGGATTCCACGGATAGCAGAGCACGACGGTGAGCTCGTTTTGCTAATGGCAGGACGGCAGAGGCTAGGAGCAAAACAGCAGCCAAACAAAATCGGCTGAGCAACCGAGATGGCAGAAACACAAAACCAGAGCAGAACAATCTTTTCGCTGTGTATGTGAAAACCTTTTTACGGCAGGGAGTGATAGACACGAGGAATATGCGTCGGCATGAAGAGCGGCAAAAAACACGCCAGCGTCCCCTCTAGCCGACTTCCTGTGTAATAGATAGAATGGAATATGTTTTGTTGTTGTGTCCACGATCATCAGGAGACGTGGAAATGGCCCAAATAGTGAGATGTTGGAGCTTCTCCTAAGGATGCTATTTTTACAACTCATGTGACCAAAATAAGCAGCTTATAAAGCACTGGGAGAAGCAGAAGGAGACTCTAGACTCAGCAGTCACTAACTGTACCAGCCTGAAGCGCTCAACCAACAGATCATCAGTTCATCTGAAGACAGTTTTAATGGATTGTGTAGCATTCTGTTTCTGAAGCCCTTCGTTCTCCTCTCTTTTCTTTGGATCGATTTGTTTCAACTTGTTTTCAAGCCTAGACAAAGGTTTTGTTAGAGCACTTAGTTCACACTGGTCCCGAAGCAAAGACTTGTGGGAATTTGAACGCGACATCATTTGTGTTTACAAGATTTTCGGGACTCGTGACTCGACTCGACTCGGACTCGCGCACTGATTGACGCGGACTCGAACTCGAGTACATCTGACTCCACTTGTATATTGACGCTCCGACTTGGACTCTGATTCGAACAAGTTTTTTCTCGAGTCAGATGTACTCTGTCCTGGCGTGTGCACCTGCGAGGCGAGTTCAGTTACTGGGCGCGCCCCCACTATTCCAGTCTAAAGATGTCCAGAGACACACCCCGGAGAGAGCACGTTGTTGAACTGCGACCTCTGCTGCCATGCCAAACACAGTCTGTGGTTTGTACATTATAAAAACTGATATTTGTCTAGTTTCTGAACAAAGATTAGGAACTGTATCAATGGCAAATGTTCTGATTCCACGTCAGTTTTCTCGAGTTGAAAAAATGAAGTCTGGGTGCGTTAGCAACTTCGTTCGCTTCAGATGCGGCGCCCAGGGCAAATTAGCTTCTAACTGCATGTCATGCATCTCATGTTATCACGACGCGCAAAAAATGTGCTTTGTGTCCGGTGTGAATGCTCAATGTAATAATACGATCTGGGTCTGGCACAATATTGGGAAATTTGAATGCTCACAACAGAAGCGTTTGACCTGAGGGAGTGAAGGTCACCTCCCTGTCCCCAGCTTCACCCACTCACTGCCTGATTCCTCACTGATGCCCCTTGGTCCTACCAACTACCTGAAGAAGAGCCACTGATCCACTCTCTGGGTCACTCTCTCTCTCCTTCCTGCCGCAGCACTAGCTTCCATACAGAGCTGGCCAACAGATTAGCAGTATGTAACTGCTGGAATTCAGATGATAAGGCAGACAGGGGAACAAGAAACAAGCCGGGCATAATAGCAATGCGCAGCTATCTGAGAAGTGAATTGCTATCAAAATACAGAACGAGGGCTCTGTTCTGGAAGCTTGTTTCCGAGTTAAAAAGTTTCTTCAGCTCTGACAAGGTCAAATACGTATTAAGTGATCACGTATCGAGATGGTGAATAAAAATCATAGACTTTTTCTTCACCTCCGCCTTCCTGGCATTGGAGTGCTTACCTCGGGGCAAAGACAGACAAAGGCAGCCAATAGCTTTGATGGAAGAGCCAGGATAAATATTTGATGCTATTGACTGCTTGTTGCTCAGAACAGAGTGATGGAGCTACACCCTGACATCGTAAAAGGAAGTCTCTTTCCAGCAAACTGCTTCAGCGTTAACTGTAATCATTGGAAACATTGATATCAGGGCTAAAAGCTGATTTTGGTTCACTATTAGAAACATCTATAAATGCTTGGGAAATGCTGAGTCAGCTAATAACAAAGAGAATGAGGGAATGAGTTTTACCAAATGATGCAGTGCACTAAGAACACAATGAAAGTTTCTTTCATTTGAATTAAAATCTACTGTGCACATGTTTTAAAGGTCTCCTATCATGCTATTTTTAGGCATATATTATAGGTCTCAGATATATCAAAAAATATAAAAACATGTCTATGATGTGTTTTGCTCAAAATACCAAACAGATCATGCATTTTAGAAATCCCTCCCATCCCTCTATTTCAGCCCTGTTATAGAAACGCTGATTTTGGGTCCTTAGCTTGAAAAACAAAAAGAGGAGGGGGAGCTTGTCCCTGCACAGAATTCTACGAGATACTCAGCTAAACTCTGCCGTGATTAAACACACCATATCATGTTCCAAAACACATCAAGGATTATTTCTGAAACAGTATGGAGCTCAAATGCTTTTTCTGTTGCGGGTTTACCACAAGGTGAGTCCCTTTTTATTTCCTGCTTTTTAAACACATACTCTTTCCAGTACAGGTGAGCATGCTTGCTAATGTAAACAAAGACCATATTACATCCAAAACACGTCGGGCATTGTTTCTGATAGGGCCATGGTTTTATAGAGTGTATTCTTAGACACTCTTCTGAATGTATGTCTTTTCTATCCATCCATCTATCTCTCTCTCTCTCTCTCTCTCTCTCTCTCTCTCTCTCTCTCTCTCTCTCTCTCTCTCTCTCTCTCTCTCTCTCTCTATCTATCTAGCTCTCTCTCTATCTCTCTCTCTATCTCTCTCTCTATCTATCTATCTATCTATCTCTCTGTCTCTCTCTCTATATATATATCTTATCTATCTATCTCTCTCTGTCTATCTATATCTCTCTCTCTATCTACCTCTCTCTCTCTCTATATATATATATATATATATATATATATATCTCTGTCTATATATCTCTGTCTATCTATCTCTCTCTCTCTCTCTCTCTCTCTCTATCTATCTATCTATCTATCTATCTATCTATCTATCTATCTATCTATGCCTTTATAATAATTGAACCAATGCTAAACACAATTTAACCTTCATGCAAAACAGAAGGACACAGAAAAAGGGCAATAAGACCCAAAACAGTGTCTGAAAGTAAAAACTGAAGTATGGCTTGGATATGCACAAAGTTTACGCAGAGGTCTTGAACCCACACACACCCCACCGCTCACTTTGTAGAGGGGGAAAGGAGGTCAGGATTAAATTAAATTAGTGTCAGAATGCTGGTGCTGCGCTGCTCAATGTTGGAGCTCTGAGAGCTGCTCTGATTGTTCTGAGTCCTCATTAGCATTCACACACAGTGCAGGACTGCAGAGCTACTGTCGGCCTACTTATCATTGTGAGCTGGATAAAGAGGAGAGCCATATGTATGAGTCAGCCCGCATCAAGTACTGTATCTTATGGATTCATACCACAGCTCATGCTGCTGCAGACGACTACTGTGTACACCGAGGCCATTTTTCAAGTGGAACGCAGCATATTTATGTTAGCTCTGCAGCGTTTGGTGATCTGAGGCGTTTAGAAAGCACTTGAGCAGAACAAAGCTTAAGAGTAACTAATGTCAAGATTTAACTTTGGAGGATTTCATCTCAAAATCACTTTCACAAACACATTTGAAGATGAGCGGCATTAGGCCAACAGATTACCGCTCTGACAAACAGTACCTCTGCAGGAAAACTCTGAGAGGACCCTGTGCAATAATCACCTTCATGTGAAAACATACATTGTTAAGAATTTGCATAATGTGTAATGTAACACCTAATGTGCAATTTTCTTCTCTATATTTTACAACTTAGCTTATTCTTTATTATTGCGTGCATTTTTTAACTGCTATGCCACTTATTGCTTTAACACTGTAGATGTCCCCGCTGTGGGACCAATAAAGCAATTCTGATTCTGATTCCAAACAATGAAGAAATAACGATTTCATTTTGCAATGCCGCAATTCGGTGAAAAGATAGCGAGTTGAAGTGGAAAAGGAGGGATGAGTATGAGGGAAAACAGCGAGGGTGGGGAAGGAAAATGAATCAAAGAGAAGGAGGAAAACTTGTCCTCATAATGTGTCTTAAAATAGGGTCGGTCGCCCCCACAAACACTTTGCTCCTGGCTATCTGGCTCTGATTTATTTATTTAGTTTGTGGAAAGAAGCAATCCACTGGGCGTTGTGAGGGAAAGCCCTCTACATGGCCCTCAGGCGCGCTCTGTGCGGCAGTAACTCTACATTTAAACCCACCATTTTTTCATTATTATCACCCTGGCTTTTTTCTGGTAGTGTGAACTGAGACTGGCTACAGGGCTGTTTCCTAGCAGTGGGAGTGTGTTTGAAAGCTCAGAATCACAAAGAAACGTGTGATCTGCGTTGTGTAGAACCCTGGACAGCGGAGGCCTGTGGGACTCTGTGATGGAGTCAGGAATGCTGACAACATATTCCAGGTTTGTATTACATTCACGGCCAGTGTTCACATCTCGGGGCTACAACAGAAAGAGAAAATCAGGCCGGAGAGGTTAGGATTATTGACAAGAGAAGAAGCAGTCGGAGAGCGTATGAAAGGAATGTGTGCTAAGTGGGGAAGAGATGAAAGATGCTGCTCAGTCCGCTGGATGCAGAGCTCAGAGCACCGCTAAATCAAAGACTGAGAACTGAAGCAGTGAAACACAGGGAGGGAGAAGGGGCAGCAGAGGCTCTCCACCGTCTTCAAGCTTTCTCACTTTCTCACTTCATCTGTCAGGACACTGAAGTTGCACGGTTCTCCACTCATTAACACTAGAAACAAGACAGAGGCAAAAGGCCACGCCCTATTCTACCTCTTTAACGTTATTCTATACTGCAATATGGTTTGAATACTGATTTAACGTGTACATTTGAATGTTACATTGCTCATTTTCCAGGATTAGAACACATTTACATTTTCTGAAAGGCAGACGACAAAGTTAACGTTGTCAAACTAGGAACTGGATTCAAGCCCAACAAGTCCCAACATGATGGCATCAAAATGAAGAACCTCAAGATTTAAGGCCAAATGATGTCACAAGTCATTGTTATTAAACTCAACTTGCAATAGGCCTTGGATTTTGTCAAGCCTAGAGTCTTAAGATTTTTGACCGTCTGAATCCAAGTCCTTTTATCTGAGTCCAAATGTTCTGCCTGTCCCTATCAGAACAAAACAACTGATATTGTATTGTATTATATGTTCGATTCCTCCGTGATGTTGTGTCCCAGCCGAAGAAACGATGTTAAAACATGACATGAGGTAAAGATAGAAGATGTCAGTTCCATGTGTTTCTAATGCAGCAGATGGACCACACGCTGAGCTTAGAGATGTAGATGTTCTGCTGATCGAACAGCCCTGATGATATAGACCACCTATATCATTGCATTATTCTACAAGTCCTCGCCAGCCCCTGATTAGTGATTCCTTTTCAACACGGTCTCTGGTGGACTGGCACATTGGATGTTGTGCTGCAGCCAAGAACAATGTGAGTAATATGGTGCCAGTATCTGGGCTGCACAAAACACTAAAAGGAAGATAGGAATAATCACTCAAAGGAATTCCTGGATTTACACGTAAACAGCAGGCTTATATTTCTAGTTATTACATAAAAGCCCCCGCAGTCGCACCAGGATACAATAACAACCTGGATCTGTAGAGCTGTGTAGGTGTACCTTAAAAAAACTGCAGACTGGCGATGCAGTAATCCTGTGCAGCTCTGTTTGAAATAGTTCAGAAGCCTATGATTGCAGAACTAAAATAGTCCAAAACCCCCTGACTGCTATAGTTACACATGCACCAACCGAAATCTGGCAAGGATAACGTTATATTATGAAACGTGATAAATCTCTAGCTCTAATTTTCCTTCAGCCAGGAAGTGTGAGATGCACATACATCTATAATCCAAGCTGTGCTTTGTTGTTCCTTCATGAACATGCTTTCCAGATTATATAGATATGAGTTAGCACACACAAACACACACACACACACACACACACACACACACACACACACACACACACACACACACACACACACACACACACACACACACACACACACACACACACACACACACACACACACACACACACACACACACACACACACACACACATACACACACACACACACACACACACACACACATTACATTGCATTTAGCTGACGCTTTTATCCAAAGCGACTTACAATAAGTGCATTCGACCAACAAGATACAAACTTGAAGAAAACAGAATCATATAAGTACATCAGGTTTCATAGAGCTAAAACATTTCAAGTGCTACTCAACTGGCTTTAGATAAGCCAGTCCTTTATTAGTATATAGGTGCTTTGTTAATAGTTCTATCGCTCGAAGTGGAATCGGAAGAGATGAGTTTTCAGTCTGCGCCGGAAGATGTGTAAGCTTTCTGCTGTCCTGATGTCAATGGGAGCTCATTCCACCATTTTGGAGCCAGGATAGCAAACCCACGTGTTTTTGCTGATGGGAACTTGGGTAAGATAAGATAAGATAGTACTTTATTGATCCCAATTTGGGAAATGTTTGTGTTGAAGCAGCATAAAAAGTGGCATTGTACAATTAAAATGAAAAGACACAAAATAAACAAGAAATGTTGAATTTACAATTTAACAATATATAAAGCAAGGTATTATATTTACATAAGTATGTGACAGATGGAATATTAAATATTAGACTGAATATATAAATGTAAAATGTACAGTGAAGAGAGAAGCTATGGAGCAGAGAGTTCTCTTCCAGCCAGAGGTGATTTGTCGTACAGTGTTATTGCAGTGAGCAGGAATGTTGTCCTGTATCGGTCCTTGTGACAGCGGAGCTGCAGCAGTCTGTTGGAGAAGGAGCTCCTGTCTGTCCAGGAGGAGAGGGGGGGTGGGGTTATCTGTCTGTCACGCTGCAGGTGGAGAGGGTGGTATTGTTGCAGTAGGCAACATACTTTATGAGACACAAGTCAGTATGATATTAATACATTAAACAACATAAAAGTTGTACGTGTCAATATTTGTATATTAACAAACGATCCACTGGCAATGTGAGCAATATAAAGGGGTCAGTGGGAGTTATAAACACAGGCTCTACAGTTCTCCTCATGTCTACAGATCTCGAATAACTCAATTAGTTTATAGGTCTGATTTGTTCCTGCAGGACTTTGCAGCAGACAGCTGTTGTTGCCAAAAGAGCACTGGTTTACTGAATGGCTGTTACATTCCCAGCACTAAGTGGCAGAGAGCATTGAGCAGCTGAAGAGCCAGAGCTCACTCTCTAATGGAGTCACAAGCCTGTCCATTCCATTACTAGAAGAGATTAAACATGCCAATGTTTAATCAGTTTATACTTTAGTCAAGCACTAACCAGTATATCAACAATGCTTAAAGTTGGGGTAGGTAAGTTTGAGAAACCGGCTCGAGATACACTTTTTGTTATATTCCATGGAATGCTCTTAACATCCCGATAGTAATGAATATATGAAGTGCTTTGACAATAAATACATAAAAAAATGTCATCTCTGGAAGCCGTAGCGCTGTAAAAAGCACGACCAATCATCTGAGCCGGCCCGGCTAAAATAACTGGATGGCCTACCTGCCTGTCAGCCTTCCATCTGTGCACAAACTTATCTCGTGGCCTCATTGGTCATGTGCGCGTTCTTGTGTGATGGAGGAGGGGCTCTGTAAGGAAGTCTGAAGGGAGGGGCCAATTTTTTCCGGCTGTGTATCTTCAAATTCTAGCGTACTCGAGCTGGTTTCTCCAAAATTAACTAACCCACCTTTAACGTGACTCTGTACTGTGAACATCTGCAGATCTGGAGTTCTTCTTACATACAAAATGTTTTACTGTCTTTCAGCTCGCTGTTTCTGTTTGTTTGTCCTGAAAATGTACTGTTTCATTAGGTCTCATCCCTCTCATTTATCTCTGTCCATTTGCTGCAGGTATTCTAAGAGAAACACCAGAGACCAGCTGGTGAACAGAGGCACTTCAAGAGACAGATTATAGTCAGAGGAGTTGGTGGAGACCAAAACCGAGCGAAAAGGAGAGAGAATATATAATTTACAAATCTTAAGGGATAAATACATTGAGCCTGTATGTGTTATAATAAACTTAATAAGAAAAAGGAAAGTCACACTCAAAGTGTTCAACAAACGCCAAAGTATTTCATGCTGCTGTGTCTAACTGTACATTGTAAGCAGGTGTTTGGAGATACAGTATAGTGTGTATGATGCAGGAATACGAGATGTAGTTATAAACACATTAATATGATCCATGCATGTAATACTATCATAATAACATTTAAAACACACCCTATAGATTTAAAAGCATTACAATGCACTGAGCATAGCAACAACTGGAGAGAGAGAGCCACGGTCTAATGTATTGTACAGAGGGTAATGATTCCTGATCGTGGGAGAAATGTGCTAGTTAACTGGGACATCAGCATGTCATACAGCACACAGAGAGAGGCAGGGTCAGGCTCTAACAGATATGTTAATGCTGAATCAATACCCAGCACATCCCTAGTTTCCTTCAGAGGCGGCGCTAATCAATCAAACCAATGAGCTAAGTTGAATAGCAGCGCTAATGTCAGTCACTGGGGTCACCCGGGCAACGGCTGAATGGAGGTAATCACTTCTAAATATGGAAATTAGGTAATGTGTGTAATGTCGCCCTGCTGCATTTAAGTGATTCCAGCCGGGCAGAAAGTTAGTTTTCCAAACAGATAAGATAAGTTGGACACATCTGATAGCACATTCTTCATCTTGCTGTGGGTGTGCCTCATTTATTTAGATAGAAGTGACATCATTATGCAGGACATTGCTTAAAACTCAGAGACTGCAAAGAACTGATTTGCTTCAAGTTCATGTTTTAATATTCATTAAAGTGGAAAAAAATGTGCTTTAGACTAGAGAGTATTGAGCTGTATATAATTCGATCCTCTTAAATCCATTAAGGTAAAAAACCTCCACTTCTCCACAGTATTGGCTTACTGATGGGTAGCATCCTTTCAGCACACCTCTGCCTCTTTCTTTTTGTGCCTATTATTCTTAAACAACTCATTGGAAATAAAACATCAATGTTCGTCTTTTGGGAGAGCACCGAACGCCAGAGGAAGCTTTGAAACTTTAAAACCTTCCTGTAAATAACAAAGACATCTATCCCTTCTAACACCTGCACCCACACACAGATACACACATACATATTCACACCCGCATACACCATTAAACCCCTGGAATCCTGTAGCTTATCACAATGCAATACCTGCTCAGAGAGGCTCAGCACGGCGGGATGAAGCTAAATCTATACAACACACTCAGCGTGAACACAGGCATGCATCCTACATTTTGTGTAGATCCAAATATATATATATATATATATATATATATATATATATATATATATATATATATATATATATATATATATTATACTGACAGTAAGTAAACGACAAATGTGTTTGTTGTTTTGTTGATGGGAGTGAGATGAAAGGCTCAAACACAATTTGCTAGGTCGTTGTTAGCCTAGCTTAGCAAAATACTAGATATGAGCAAAACCCTTGCTATGTCCACAATAAACAAAAAACACTACCAAAAAACAATTTCTGACTGGTTATAACCATAGACTGTATAAATAAACATTATTCCCACTTTTTAACTTAGCTGATCTGACGTTCTTTTTTTGAGGACAGTCTCTGTTTTCTGGCGTCCTGTCCAAAGCTGCTGCCTGAAAAGGTCCAATTCGTCCCCCTAAATGCTGACACTGGGTTTTTCATAATCAATCGGCATGACGTGAATGTGCACAGTTATGCTGACGACATTCAGCTATAGTGTCAATGAGACAACCCAAACTCTCTGTCCAATCTGACTGACTCTGGGTCCAACATGAGAATGAGCACTTCCTGAAACTAAAGGAAGATAAGACTGAACTTCCAAAAAATAACAGCCACCTTATCTTGCTAAACTGTGAAATATGGCCTTGTAGTGATCAGCTCATTTGGTGACCAAACCGGCTTATAATAATTTGTTAAATAAGTGAGATCTTTAATGAACAGCAAGATAAAGAAAAAGTTGCTTTTATTGTAGTCATCTTGCCGACTTTGACTAAAAGTACCTTTCTTAATTTTGAAGACACTCATTTGCCCTGCTCGCTATTGTTTTACCATTTTCTGTTAACCCTCAGATCCTCCACAGCCGCTCTATAAACCATTCTCCGTTCCCATTCTCACCACACACCCTTTTGTGGTGCTATATACTGTATCTAGCTGACTTTACAGAGACTTGAGACTTGTTGACTGTTAAATTACAAATCCAAACGCATATCTTCAATATTGCTTATAACTATTATCTGTCTGGTTTTATACCTTTTAATGATTTAAAGTTGTTGTTTTTGGTGTTAGCTTTGCTTGATTGTAAAGCCCTTTGTGTTGCACTGTTGGGGTGAAAGATGCTATTTTAAAAGGTCATCCAGGTACTGAATGAGGAACCCGTTCCTTTTTCAGATCACAATGACACAGCAGCGCCTTGTTCTGCAGAGGAATTTAAATGGTATAAAATACCCCTCATTGAGTCAGTCTTCACATTCATCATCACTCTGGAACAACTTTATCTGTGTTAAAAACAAATCTAAACTGTCTTGGAACATCAACCATGCTAGTTAACCAGGCACTTAAAAAATCGTTGCATTCTTAGAAACATTTAAACACAGTCAGTAGGGAGCAACTGATCTTCAAACGGTTCCATTCAGCAAAGCAAATCATAACTTCCACTTCTTAAGTTCAAGCCTAGTTTTCAACACTCATCTGCAACACCTCTGCCGACTGCCATTGCAAAACACACGTTATATCTCACACAGGCTACGCCCTCTACTGGACTCTATGGGTACTACCTCTTAACCATACCATGCAAGCATTCACCTACTGAGATATCTATAGACGTAGCCGCCCCCCGGGGCGGGCCTACCTGAATGCGCGTGCAAGCACACCGTATAAAAGGCGGCCACGCCTCCTGACTGTCATCCTTTTTTCTTCAGCGAGCGAGCAACAACTGAAGCAGAGAAAGTGAAACGTTTGAAAGAAGAAGAAAGAGTTATCATACCTTCGAGGCCACCACTTCTAGAGACCCGGGCCTGTCCTTCATGCCCTGGCTTAAATAGCGGGCGTGTGTGAAAAATGCATTCGGTAAAAACAATTGCATTTATCCCAGAGTAAGAGTCATCTCTCTCCACAATTCCACATTTCCCCATAATGTCTCGTTGAAATCGGCAAGATCCATTTCATACGATGTTAATTGGGCACCCCATTATGAGACATAATCCCCCACTCGCCGCCCCAGTTGTAACTCCAGTAAAGGAGGCAGCCAGTGGGCGCACGCATGTGAGTGTGGTTAACCGCAGGAAGTGCTGTCAAGGCGCTGTGCGGGGGCAGGGACATTATGGCCGGTGTAGGTACCATATGTGACCTGCTCTATCGAAATCAGTCGCATTGACCCGAAGACACATTTTGAGTTGTATACACTGTTGGAAAGAGGAGATTCATAGCTTTCTAATGATATCAGGATTGTTGTTGTACTCCAAATATTAAGCGAAATATGTCACATTATATAATGACTGTCACCGAGTCATCATTTTGAGAAAAAGTCCTTTAAAGTTTCCTCTTCTCTGGAATCCATCCATCTGATTGATTATTCTCTTTTTAGCAGGCTAGATCTCCATGGTAACTTATGCTGTGCGGCTAACCTCGGGGGTATACTACGAATCTAGTTCAACCTATCCAAAAAAGCAAGCACACTCGGAATAAAGTATTATTATTATTTTTTTAAACGTTTTCGGATTTCACATCAACAGGAAGTCCGGTTAACTATAATGTCCGTGCGCAACAATACCCCAACCCAGAGCCATATAATAGAAGAGTTACGACATCTCCGTTCACTCCAATGGACCAGTTTTTTACAGCAATGGCGGATCGTGGAGCCTCTCAATAGTTCCCCGGAAGTTAGTCGGGAAACTATTGAGAGGATCTGCGGCTAGCAGCACAGTAGAGTTGCAGCATAATAGACCGTTCGTGATGGACTTTTAAAGGTAAGAAGACGTTTAAAGATTTATATTGCGGATATTATCAGAACATCTGAATCAAATTAACTACACATATGTATTAAAGGATGTTAGTGGATTATCCCTTAAATCAGTATATTTTATTTTTTACGTTTACAGATAACAGATTAGGCTAGGATACCGGATAAAGTTAGCAACACAAGTTAACCACGAACAGCCTATTAATCCGTTCTCTTACTGTTATTTCCTCCAACGATGTGGAATTAGAGAAAAGGGGCTTCTTAACGTGCTTTTATCCGGGGTGGAGGGAGTTACATATTAGTTAAATATAACATTGGGGCGTGTGATTGTAGTGGGTGGAGGTGGTGAAATGAGGATATTAATCTCAGAGTTCAAGCTAGTATAATATAGTTAACGTTACACAATAATAAGGAAGAGAGCTATTTCTGTGATACATCGCTATTGATATAGATTTAGAGTGGATATTTGAGACTTCCAAACAGTAAACAAAAACGTTACTTATGAGTGAGTGTTTTTAGCAGAGCCATATTGTCCTTGTGATTCTATTGATTATTACCTGTCTGTAATATGTAGCAGCTCAGCTGATTTTGGATTGATGGCAAAGGGAGAGGGACTTAAGTGAGGGTGAAAACACAAGTTAAGTTTCAAATAGGTCAGCAATTTCCCATCCCATAGGTTGCTAGATGTATCTAACCCTTTCTCCTGTCTCCCTCTTTCAGCACAAGAACCCCAGGGGGATTCAATGGAGCCTGAAGAACTGCAATGAGACCCTCACCCTGCGCCTGAGTCTGAACTCCCAGAGTTTTGCAAGCCTCTCCCTGTTCCTTATTTTGATTAAACAGACATTAAACTTCCCAATGGTGTGGTCATCGATTTGTGAAAAATATGATTACCTCACATGTTGTTGCTGTTGTTACATTATATTACATTGCATTTAGCTGACGCTTTTATCCAAAGCGACTTACAGTCAGTACATTCGACCAGGAAGATACAACCTTGAAGAAAACAGAGTCATATAAGTACATCAGGTTTCATAGAGCCAAACATTTCAAGTGCTACTCAACTGGCTATAGATAAGCCAGTCCTTTATTAGTATATAAGTGCTTTGTTAATAATTCTATCGCTCGAAGTGGAGTCGAAAGAGATGAGTTTTCAGTCTGCGCCGGAAGATGTGTAAGCTATCTGCTGTCCTGATTTCAATGGGGAGCTCATTCCACCATTTTGGAGCCAGGGTAGCAAACCCACATGTTTTTGGGTCCCCCTCGAAGTGAGGGTGCAGAAAGCTGTTTGGCTGATGCAGAGAGGAGTGCACGTGCTGGGGTGTACGGTTTAACCATGTCCTGGATGTAGGAAGGGCCAGATCCATTCGCGGCATGGTATGCAAGTACCATTGTTGTCTTTTGTCATAGTTAAATTGCTCCTGCTGACTTGAGCCAGACATTCTTTCCTCCTCTCTGTGTCAGTGGGGAAACCGTACATTTGTACTCCTTTCTCTGAGCGCTTGGAGCATCCCCCGGCAGCACAGCAACCATGGGGGAGACGATATGCCAGGACAACACGGAGGAAAAGGCACAGACAAACTGCATGCATGCTATTCAATGTTTATTGAATTCTATTTATTTACTGTCAGTTGACAATCATTGATAGGCACCTGTCGGTCTCCTATCCTTTCTGAAAGTCATAAAGATGACATTACTCATTTAGATTACTTATGTCCTCAATTAACAGGGATTACTGAAACCCAGGGACGTGCAGGTACGGGCTAATGTTGCCCGGCAACGGCCCGTTTTCCCTTTTTGGCTGACCTGCCCTTCTGGAGAGAGCGAGAGTTTTCTTTTTCTTTCTGTTGTGGTCGAATCAACATGATAAGCCCACAATTAGTATTGTAGTGTCTCGCTGCGGAAACACACCAGCTTCATTCTTCTTCAACTACTTATTTTACTTCTTCTTCTTCTCTTTCTTCTTACATGTAATTGCCCGCAAAATGTTGAATGAAAAACTCGTTTCAGTGTGAACCATAGACTGTATATACGGGTGTGAACTCATTCCACAGTATGATCACCAAAGTGTTTAAAACCAGGTAGGCCTACGTTTTTATTATTTATGTTCTATATCTCTAAGTGTGTGATTACACATGTTACTTATTATATATATATAATATGTATTATAGGCTACTATATTGGTGCCGGTGCGTTAAGACCACCTCTAGTGTCGGATTTTGGAAAATGGATTTTGAGTTTTCTCATGGCAGGGACTTTACTTCCTCTTGACACCATTGGTTATTTACAAAAAACACCCACATATACTTGTTATGTGCTTCTCTCTTTCTGTGTCTTTTCATCTGCTCCGTAAACTCCTATAGAGAACCGCAGTGACACGTCGTAAAACCATGAAGTAAGTTAGCATTTTTAGCACTTCCGGTTCCTTCCTCAAAAAGCAATGCATTTTTTCCATAGGGTTTTGGAAAATAGCTCGAAATAAGGTCTGTGGTTGACACAAATTTAAGAAATAAGTCACGTTTTGTTCTACGACATTAAATACGTCAGCAGTGACCCACTGGGGATTTTTGAAGAGTTTACGTGTCTGAAAAACGATGGTTGTTACCGAGTGGCTGAATAGGACTACAGAATCGTCGAGGCCGTTTTACGTCATTACGCAGAACACTTAAACACTCCCGCTAAGTTTGTTTTCCCCTGTGTTCTGCTTGAAAGCAAGTACCTGCCTATCTTTAGTATCTGTATATCTATATCTGACCATTATAATCTGTATCTTTGAAATTGTCGTTTTTACCACAGTAGTTTTACAAATTATAGAATAATTAATTACCAGTGTTTTCCAATTTTACTCGGCAGTTCGTTTTGTTAGCTAACGTTAGCTAAAGCTAGCGCTACTAGTTAGCTACGCAATGGTTTGTTGCTTTTGCTCCGGGTTGCAGCCACAGGTCTTCGCATGAAACGTGCCTGTTCTATCGTTTCCCGGCCAATGTTTTCCAAAGGAGAGTCTGATTCGTGCCATGAGGTAAGCTGACGTTACATTTTTGTCCATGTCACGGTGAAATGTAAATGATGGGTAGTGACTGTATCGCCGTTTAGAGATGGCGCTGCTGAAAAGACCGCAACATAAGTAAAGATAATGAATACATCCTATTAAAACCTGTGTGGCTTATATGATAAGTCTAATTAGTGCAAGCAGCATAACGTTTCACCATGTAACTAAGATTGTAGTCAGGGAAATCAGTTTGACATATTGAACTAATAACAAATCACCTCTGGCTGGCAGAGAACTCTGCTCCATAGCTCTCTTGGACGTAAAATCACATGTACATTTTACATTTATATTCAATTTAATATTCCATCCCTCACATACTTTTGTATATATAATAACTTATATTTTGTTTTTCTTGTTATGCTGCTGCAAACACAAACATTTCCCCAAATTGGGATTCAATACAGTAACAGTGTGAGAAAAAGTTTTTAGAGAGTACTTGTCCATGGACAAGTGAGTTTGGCAATTTACTTGTCCGAATACATTTTCACTTGTCCAGAATGGACACAAATTGGGGCCACTGGAATCTTCTTCTCGCCATCGTATTTCACATTTTCCCACGGTTTTTACGTGAGCGGTAAGATTTTACTGCATCACACATAGGGCTGGGTATCGTTTAGATTTTAACGATTCCGGTTCTGCTTTTCGATTCCAGTTATTTTCGGTTCTCGATTCCGGTTCTTGAGAGGGTAAAAATAAGTCCCATGACAAACTGGGAGAAAAATATATTTATGAAAACATTAAGTCAAATCTGTATTCCTATTTACAAATCAGTTCATACTGTTTAATTTATTACGGTTATTGAATACAATTATATAAACATAATCTCTGCATTGTTTTGTTAGTTCTAAGTGGTGCAGTTTAAGATGTACAATTGGCCAGTCTCCTCTGATGTTACACTGCAACCTGCCTGTGAGACAGAGTCCAACCACACAGTGTGTCCAACACATGTCCTGCAACACACATGCTGCAACCTGCCTGTGAGACAGAGTCCAACCACACATGTCCAACACATAGGCCTAATAATATAATAATAATACATTATATTTATAGCCTATAGGCCTAGCGCTTTTCTAAAACTCAAAGACGCTTACACATGTCCTGCAATACACATGCTGCAGCTGCCAGCTGTTCACTGTTTGTAAAAGTAAATAGATAGTATTTTAATTTCAATAATTTCTATACCCTGCCTTATAAAACAATACTGACATCCCTGTGTTCCTCCGAGTATGGGGGTCCGGGGATATGATTACAGCGCGAGGACACAGGGAGGCTGTTTCACTTCATAAAGGAAATGGCGGTCAATATTAACACAAAGGAGCTAAAAGTCCTAATAACCTTCATTACGTGTTAGAGAAAGAACATAAGAAAGTTTGACAAAGATGAGGCTGTTAAACGGGCAGTGAATCCGCTAGAGAGAGAGAGAGAGAGAGAGACGAGAGAGAGAGAGAGAGAGAGAGAGAGAGAGAGAGAGAGAGAGAGAGAGAGAGAGAGAGAGAGAGAGAGAGAGA